>NW_024354502.1:30222529-30340638 GCF_902729225.1 Pteropus medius | reverse complement strand
TAGTAAGCTTCAGAAAAGGAAATCAAGGAAGCTTATTTTTTTCTATATTGATGTAACTATGTCCATGGGGTTAGTAAATCTCCATTCTTGGTCATAAAGGTTGAAAAAAATTAAGAAGCAATTTATTGGAACTCATTATGTTCAGCCAAGTATGGTGTAAATTATAGACCTTGACTTCAAATTTCATATTTGTATAATGTGACAGACAGCACAGAGTAATTAAGCAGGAGTAGGAAGAGCACTAGACAGAGAGTCTTCACCTGTGCCTAAGTAGTAATAGCTGCATATCATTACAAGTCCTTTCACCTCTCAGAACCTCAGTTTCTGGAAGCACCTGAAAAATGAAAAGATTAAGACATCATACTAGAGTGCAAGAGTTCTGTTATCAACTTCTGCTGTTGTCAAAATTTATTTTGGCAGTATAATGGATTCTGTTATTTCTGTCTGCCCAGCATTTCTCCCTGTTTCCTTTCTCTCTAGAAGCAGGCATGGCCATGAGAATCAGACCTGGTAAATAAGTATATTCCCTCTATCTGGCCAAAGAGATTGAATCAGGATTGAATCATGATGAAAGTCCAACCTATAAGATTCATATTAGGAAGCTACTATTAGTCTTCCTCCAATATCCATTTTCTCCATCTTTTTCAGTAGTAGAACTCCTAATTTTTAGCTGGGTTTATAACTACAAGGAATAAATGTTAACATATACAGCCTTCCTGAGAGCGGGTTGTGGACATACGATTAAATTTGGCCTTTGGATGTAAGAGGAAGTATCATATATTACTTCTCCAAAATAGTCTTAAAGAAATAGGAGCAAGCCCTTTTTCTTCCCTTCTTCTCTTATGCTGATTGGAATATAGGTAAAATGGCTGGAGCTCAAGCAGCCACGTTGGACTATGAATTGGAAGTCACCTATGACAGAGAGCAAGAGAAAAGAAGCCCAGATTCCTGAAGACTGTGGAGCAGCCATTCATCCCGGATTGATTACCTCTGGACTTTCCTTATATAAGAGAGAATAAACTTCTTGTTTAAACAGTTGTCATTTTGAATTTTCTTTACTTGGCAGACTAACCTGGTCCTAACTGATAGAGAGCTATTAGGGAAGGGAACCACTGGACTTGTGAGATGTGAGAGTGGAAGTCGAACCTTGCCACTGCATGGGAAGGGTTACCTGAATGAAGCTCACATAGAAGGAAGCAGGGTAAGAAACCGAGAATGCCTCAGTCCTGCTGACATTGTTTAAGTCACTGTATCTGGCTGTTCTTGAAGCCCATAGTCTTTAACCTAAATTTTACCTAAATCTATTTTTGTGTAAATCAGAGTCTCTGACTTTTGTAGTTAAAAAGAGTCCTATCTGATACAATCAGTAAAACCACTTCTTCAAACAATATCTTAACTCAGAACCCCAATCAGATTCAGTAGGTGCAAGTGCAGCTCTTCCGCTATGGCAGGGTCTACAATCTCTCCAGAATTCCTGTTCTCAGAGAAAATTTAGAAACCACTCAACTACACGATTCCATGATTCTATGGAAGGACATAACTAATTGTATAGCAAATATCTGCCCCTTTTCTAGAGTCGCTGCAAAGCTAGTTACTGTATCATTGCTACTTTGCAACACTTGCTCCCTCTTTGGTTAGTAAAGTTAACAAGCAAGGGGGCGCTGCGGCTGAGCCCAGCGGGCTCAGCTCTCCTTCAGCTATTCCAACACATTCGGTGTTCTAGCCTTGCGAGCTCACTGTTAATCAAGATTTGGCAGTCAGGTCCATTAGCCCTAAACCATTCATTTATATTTTAACATGTGAATTTTGGGCTTAGGGTTAGTTAGACCCACAGGAATGTTAACCTCTAGCTAATCCTCCCATCGTTTGACTCTTTGGCATTTGGGATTTGTCCAGTTGGTTGCCCTTTGGAACGAAGTTTAATTTGCAAGTGCTTAGTGAGATCTTGGAAGGGGGTCAGATTCTAAACATGGATCCTGAGTTTCCATTGCTGCCGGAGAGGCTTGGAATGTGGGAGGGACTGAGACCACCTGCCTCTTCTAAGGATCCCTGTGGGAAAAAAAGGATATCACCTGTCTCAACTTTTGCTCCTCATTCAGCCTCTTTGGAGCAGGAACACTCACTACTAACCACATTGGATCTCTTGGTTGGGGAAGGGAGGTGTGTTCTCTCTCTCTGCCCAGCAAAGGGTGCCTCAGACCACCATTGATCTATTGGAATGTCAGTGCTCTTAGCCAGTGGAAAGAGCATTTTCCTCTTGATGGGAGCATTGTTGACATTTTCATCAGCAGCCCAGGCTCTAAAAGCCACATTTTGGCAAGAGAAGAGGTGAAATCTTACTCAAGCCTTTGCTCCAGGCAATCATTCTGGGATTCAGGGTTGAGTCTTTTCATCAGAGGCACAGAAGCACTGGGATCAAGGCACATAATTCTTTCCAGCTTCAGGAAAGATAGATGCAGCTATAATAAACTTTTTTTTTTTTTTCCTTCCCAGGGCTTATGTATGCCCTAGCTGATGACCCAGGGAATTTTTAGAACTAGACTCTGGTAACATATCAGAGACTTGATAGAGTTTCCAGCTTTTTGTGTGAGAAAAGTGGCTTCAACATAACCATCTTACAAGCTGCCTTGGAATCTGACCTAACCTGGTCAAACTGCTGTTGCTTTTTCAGGAGTTGATGTTACACAAAGACAGTGTGATCCTTCACCAAAACTGGTCAGTCTTAAGGGGGACAGAGTTATATCAGCGTGAATGCTGCTCTCCCTGAGGGCAGAAAGGTAAAGTTTGCGTTTACAACAGCCCTGGAGCTGACAGGCATAGATACATCTTTTATTGTTTGTAAGTTTATTTGCTTAATAACTACAAGTATTAATTGAGTACCCTAAAGGTTTTAGTTCTGTGCCTAAAACCATGCTTGGTATTAAGAAAAGGCTGGAGAAAGATAGGTGTGGTCTCTGCCAGCGGAAGTCCTACGGTTTAGTGGAATGAAACATCTTTGCTGTAGGGTATGGAGACACTGATGTATTGTGAGCCCAGACCACAGTGCATATGGGAAAGAAGGTAGAGGATGTGGTTGCTTGAGGTTACAAGCAGTAAAGTGAGGTTCACAATATCTCAAAGTTTTAATGTAAGTTGGTATACTCTAGATAGCATCTCATTTCTGATTGAAAGTTTGCCAGACTTTTCAGCGGGAATTTCAGTTTCAGGAGAACAGGGTCTTTATTGGGCTTGTGAACAGTTTTGTGTCCAGCGAAATGCCTGAGGAGTGGTAGACGCTTGATAAATATTTGCTGAATGAAAGAATTAACGAGTGAGGTGGACGCTGATACACACTCGCCTACTTTCCCAGGGACTGTCTTTGCACTTGTTTCTGAACAAGTTTGGGGTGAGGATAGCCTTTCCCTCCCATGTCTCTAGGAACTGGGTGAGGGTTCCAGGGATGAGTGAAATGTGTCCCAGCATCTGGAATTGTGTTGCCAGACACTCTTCCTTCAGTTGCTCATCAGAGGGGCCTTCTGAGAGCTTTCCAGAAAACTTATGAGAGAAGTCCAATGTCCACTTAATCTTTGAGACGTATATGCATTCCCCTTCGCTGTCTCTAATGGCTATTATCTGAAAGCTGTCTAGACTTTAGATTCCAATTGGGCCAAGGAGAATGCGAATGAAATATTTCTTCACTTGGGGGTGGAGGTGGACACAATGAAATATTCTCATTCCTGACCTCTGGGGCTGCCTCCCTGCACAGTCAGAGGCCCCACAACATGGGGAATGGGATTTGTCAGTGTCTAAGTGATGTCGCATCACAAGGGGACTATATATTACTTGGCTTGCACAAAGAGTTTTTGCAATAAATTTTTCCATTTGGGTGGAAAGGGAGCAGGAACAGCCTTTAATCTTGCCTTTTGCATGGTATCTGTGACAGGGTTAAGGTGATTGCTCCCAACTGCCTAGAGAGCATTTTGGTGGGATGGTGGGAGGTGGATCCCAGCCCTCTTTTGGATTCATGTCTAACTTTCTTTAAAAAAAAAAAAAAAAATCTCTTTTATCCCAAAGCTCATCATGTTAGTATCTAGCCAAAAGTACATTTTTTTTTTTGCAGTTTATTAAACATGTTGCCTCTTAGATCTTATAATAAAATCTATTTCCTTTCTGTAGGAGACAAGTTGAAACAAAAAAGTTGCCTTGTAATTTTTTCCACTTTGATTCTGCTGTTTGCAAGGGCACCTCCAGTTCTCCAGTTGCAGTAGGGAGCTACTCCGTGGAGGAGGGAGGGAGTTAGCTCTAGATTTGCTGCCCCACTGAGGGCAGGAGAGAGCCTTGGCTTTCCTCCACCACCTGAGAGGG
Organism: Pteropus medius; assembly: GCF_902729225.1. NCBI lineage: Eukaryota > Metazoa > Chordata > Mammalia > Chiroptera > Pteropodidae > Pteropus > Pteropus medius. The sequence goes on along the minus strand of NW_024354502.1, from coordinate 30,336,294 downwards.
CCAGGCCCCTCCTCACCCCTCTTCATCGCTCAGCATTCGCTTGGGATCAGCAGGGTGAGTTAGGGGAATGTGTCACTGTGAAAATTAAGTTAAATCAAACTCTTCTTTCATCGATTCCACAATCAAATAGAAACTATTATCTGCTATTATAGACCCAAAGGGGATCTCTCCTCTTTGTGGGGTCCTCCAGCCTTCAGTGATGCCTCCTTTGATCTCTTGGAGCATTTGTCTGATAGCGATGGACAATTCAAAGTCAGGGAGTACTGAATACCCTGCCTGAGCCTGGAAATCTCCACTGAGAAAATAACTCGCTTTCTCCCACCCCACTGCAGACCTCTCTGACTGTTAAGATGTTCTTCCTCAGGTTGGGTTGAAGTTCATCCTTCTCCCAGACACTGATTTCTCTCCTGAAGGGGTGAGAACCCTGTTTAATCTAAAGCGCTCTCCCATGAGGAAGAGTGGGGACACTGGTCTGAGCCTCCAGGACAGGAGCTGTGATCTCAAGGATCTAGGCGGAGACTTAAATGGGTAGAGTAAGCTGGGCAGACAGGAAATGGCTGGTGACAGACTTAGAACTGGTGAGACACGAGAGTGACATGTTTCATTTACAAAAGGGACAGCTACTTCTGCCAGCCATTGCTGTGTGAAAATGTGGGCTTAATGTGGGCAGAGTTTGCAATTCTTCAAGAGAAGCTCAGAATTTAGATTTTTTAAAATGTGAAATCTCTCACTTTCTAAATTAGCATCAAACAGCAAAACCAAACAAACTAAACTTCTGGCTAGAAACAGCCCTTGGGTCTTCACTTTGTGATGGAAAAATGAAGACCAGAGACTGCAGGCTTGAGAACAGGACTACCCCCCATCCCATGTTACTTTTGCTATTCTCTGTTTCCCGGGAATGGCAGCATGCAGTCTTTAAGTGTTTGCATTCAGGGATGGCAAAGAAGAGAAGAGAAACTGCGCCCCATCTAAAAACTGGTGATGGGGAGGGCAGCTTGAAGCAATGGTATAGATGGCAGGGTCGGCAACGGGAAAGAAAGCTGACAGAGGCCGGTGTCTGTAGCAGGGAGAAGAGAGAACTCACAAAGCCTTCCTGGCTAGAGAAGATAGAGGTCCCTGATGTTCCCTGATGCCAGAAACCCCTGAGTCTCTCCAGAGTCTCATGACAATAGCACTCCCATGGGGAAAGGAAGAATAGCTTAACTTGTTGGGGTGGGCAGACAGGAGCAAACTGGGGAGAGCTCTGGGGAAGGGACTAAGAGGTGAGCTTCTTGGATAGGAGGTGGGGACGGAAGGTGTTGAAAGGGGAGGTAGGGGGCCATGATACGGGCTTCTCTGAATTCAGAGCCGAAGGAGCCAGCTATGTTATAAGGACTTGGGAGGGTTAATTTTTGTTTCCTTGCTGGTGCCTTGGTTAAGATCTCTCTCTTTCTCTGTTATTCTTTATTATATGGGTATGTAGGCCTTTCTACTTCATCTCTGTATACTTTGCACCAGTAAGCCTTTAATTAATGTTTGATGAATGAATACACCACATATCTATTTGTATGCAAAACATCTAGGTCTGCATACCCTCTTCAGGACATCTGGGATGTCAGTTCAAGCTCCCAAGAACTCAGCTTTTATGAGGGTGAAAGGACCCCCTGGGAGGCAATCAGGAGCTCTCAGTCTGGCCTTAGGGGTCCTGGGCTTAACTTCTAAACAAACGGGAGAAACTATGTCCTTCCTGGGCTTTAGCTGGAGAAAGTAGACAGGTAGGAAAAAGTTACGAAGAAGGTATTGGATACCACCTTTGAAGAGAACTGAAAGGCATGGTAGACACTTGCTGGCCATAGCGAAGACAGGGTGGTATACGCCCAACCCTGGAAAATTTTCTGAAGGCCCCAAAGAGAATGGAGAGGCAAAGAGAAAGGCCTGACTGTCCCAGTGGGCTGAAAGAACTGTAATCACTCAGAAAGCTTCTGTGGGGCCTCAGAGCTGAGGCAGAGGTGGAAAGGAAGAGAGGAGGAGAATGGCAGCGGTAGAGGAGGCAGCAATGACAGCTACTGCTGGGAGCAGAAGCCCATTCTGCTCTCCAGGTAGCCGGCTTTAGAGTTCTTATTGCCTCTTTGGCTAGAAGCTCAGCCCAGAGACTCAGCTTTTATGTCTAGAGGTTTTTTGAGTGAAGGAAACAAACATGTCTATTATTGACTGTCTATCTGTCTATCTTATCTTTATGTATGTATGTATGTATGTATGTATGTATGTATGTATGTATGTATCATCTATCTAATCTATCACTTATCTACCCATACATATATATTTGCATATCAATACATATTTTATATATATGAGATGAATATATACAAATGGTTATGCCTATTTGCATGTCTATACTCAATTTCATTGCTTTCCAGAAAATGCTGACGTAATAAGGCCTAGATTGAAAAATCTAGGTGTTTTTCACTGACTTGGGGACACTGAATTGCCTCTATTTCTGCTTCTCATTCTTTAATCAGTTTTCTTCCTTCTAAGAAAAGGGTTATTTAATCTGTAGTGCATTCTTAAATTGTTTTAAAAGAAGATGGTGTTAAAAGAGAGAGGGAGGAGCGTTCTTTCACAGAAGTTATCTGTTTCAAGGGCATTTGAAATTCCAGATGTTGATATTGGAGTGTGGCTTTGTATTATGAGTCAGTGGTTCGCCCACCTGGGGCATTGAGAGCCACCTGTTGGGACAGGACCTAGGGAGGAGAGTCCTCCCTTCTCCTCAGGACAGCTGGGTATGAGCACATCGAATCAACCAGATCTGCTTTCTAAGAAATGGAAAAGGAAATTCTTTTGGGAAGAAGCCATGGAAACTGTGCAAAAGAACCTCTGGCCATGGAGACCAGTGGGGCAGAGCTTAGCAACAAAACGTGGGTCATGAAAGAAAAAAACCCTCAAAACTGTAGCTTCGACAATGTTATTCAGCAGTGACCCCTGGTTATTTTGCACTGGCCTTTTTCAGTGCTCGAAGTTTCTACCACTAAGTTTATAATGGTTGCTGCAGGTTGAAGTGGTTACCGGTCAGTGGGAATGTTTGAGCTTGAGAGAGGAGATCAAGACACATCGAGAGCAGTGGCTTCCAAATCGAGACCAGACTATGATGATGTTTTCACTTATCTTGGGAAAATGAAAAAAATGAGGGCAATGAAATGGGTTGTTCATGAAGAGAAAAGTGGATAATTAAAAAGATGTACTGATTTTAAGATCACACTTAACTCTTTTGGGATAGACATGTCTATTTTGAAAGATGAAGTGATGTAAATCAATAGCAGAGTTTTTTCTTTTTTTGGTTCTTATATGACAAAAGAGTTGGCAACTCCAAGTCAGTCTCTCTGTTTTTATTTACCTTTAAACAATGTACTGGTCCAAAAGATCCCTAATTTAGACAACCCCTAATTTAGAACATGGAGTCCTAGAAGAGAGGAGGCCTGGGTAGGGTCCAGGGGGAAAGGAGACCTGGAGAGCCATGGGTTGCTCTAGACCAGGGATCCCCAACTCCCAGGCTGTAGACCGGTACTTGTCGGTGGCCTGTTAGGCCCAGGCCACATAGCAGGAGGTGAGTGGTGGGGAAACGAGTGAAGCTTCATCTGTATTTGCAGCTGCTCCCCAGCGCTAGAATCACCGCCTCAGCTCCACCTCAGATCATCAGGCATTCGATTCTCATAGGAGCACCTCTCCCTGATGCCTAAAAGATTAGGGACAGCTGCTCTAGAAGCATCAGGGGCTTGGGTCTGAGAGAGACCCAAGCCTATAAAATCTGTCCACTTTGTGGCCAAAGTCAGCCCTAGTGCCAGCATGGTAGACACACAAGAAGGATGGACCTAGAGTAGTTATGCCTGAGATAGAACTCTTCCTTCTTCTCTTGCCTCAGCAAGAAGGCTACCAAGTTGCCAGAGAAAATCTCTTTCATTTCTTATCTAGATGGGTGGCTGTGATCCATTAAGAGACCAAGATGGTTTAGGGAAACTGCTGTGTACATTTCAGCAACTGGCTTTGTATTTTGGTGAAATGCCTAGCCCTCAGGACACCCAAGCTATGAAGTCAAAGGCCAGTGTGTTGTAATGTGAATAATGGTCATGTTACTAAGTTAAGCAATCACACACACGCACACACACAGGAATACATAGACTATTTCATAAAAATTAGTTTTTTGTTTTCTGTTTTCCCCTAAGGGAGAAAGAGAAATTCATCCTGGAGTCAGGATACTGGGGTATCCATCTCCAGCCCCATCACTCTCTTACTGTGGTTTCTAAGGAAGCACAATTTTCAGAAAAAAATGGAAGCCATGAAAGCAAAATGAGAAATTTGAGAAGATGGAAATAAAAGCAATTCTTTTTAAATTGCCTTTGTATTTCTGAAGTGACTTTGTTAGTTTAAAATATGTAAATGAAAGGTAGAAAGAAGTGAATGTGTTGGTCATAATGGCAGGAGATGAAATTAATGAAGACTATCCAGCAGAAATTCATGAATATTTATGAATTCTCATAACACTTGAGAATTCTATTGGTGCTGTAAATGAGATGCTGAAGACCATGATGTCTGTTTCTAGAAATGAATTGTTGCAGAATTTGGACCCACTTGAACAAGCAGAAATGGATTTAGTTTCTGCTTACACATTAAATTCAATGTTTTGGGTTTATTTGGCCACTCAGGGAGTTAACCCTAAGGAACATGCAGTAAAGTAGGAACTGGAAAGAATCAGTATATATGAACAGAGTCAAAGAAATAACAGACAAGAAAAAGGCTGGCAAGCTGGACAGAGGGACAGCTTCAAGATTTGTAAAAAATGCCCTCTGGAAACCAAAACCAAAGTTGCCAATAAAGGAAAAAGCAAAATTAAACTTTCGGTTTTGATGTACATATGTTCAAAAAGTACATTTTTATTGTTTTACACAAAATAGGTGATTATGTGGCAATGCAAAGTTTAAATGTATTTCTTATTGAATTCATTTATACAATTTACATTTAAAGTTGTAATGCTAAATACTTTTCTCCCCCAGAAAGATTAAGTTATCTTTATTGACTTTCCTATAGAGCACTACGAGATTTTTTTATATTTATAGTTTACCATCTCTCTTGACAGGACTCTTATTTCCTTATATAGGTCAACCTTTCAAGTATCATAAGCAACTGTGAAATTTAGGTTAAATGTTCTTTGTAAACATTTGTTTATTTTAAATGAATAATGACTTTATGCAGTATGCTATCTGAAGGCTGAAGTTATAAATATATCTATTTCACTATATACAAGAAAAAATGAAATGACTTGACTGTCCTTTTTTTCCCTGTGTAGTTATTTGACCATATAGTCATGATTTTCGGAATTGCTTATTTTGATATTTAAAATGTGAATGTAACGCTTTAAGATTGTACTTTAATTTTGACACTTTGCCTCTGTGTCCCATTTGAAGTAAAATATTCTCATTAATTTTAGATGGGAAATGAGGCTCTATAATAATGGCTGAATTTTGGCATAATGGCTATATCCTATCAATAAAGGCTGTAAACGTTGTGTAAAAAAATAAAAATAAAAAATAAAATAAAATATAAAAATGTAGTATGTATAAGTTGTTTGTTCAGAACTACCACACATTTACTATATTAGTTTCAGAGCTACTGTTTATTCAGTAGTCACACATTTTAGATTTAATACTTTCAAATGTTGACCATTTTTATCAGCAGTAGAGTTATAGGTTACTGATCTTTAAATAAGCTAGATTTCATTGTTTATTTTTTCATTATTTAAATAATACAGATATCTTTCCCTGGCTTTTAAAAAATTTCCTAAGGTTTGCAAAAAAAATAATTATAGTTGTTAGACTTCGGGGAACTTAGCATTTCTAACGTCAAATAGATTCAGAAAGCTTTCATATCCTAAAGGAAACGAAAAAAAAAAAGCTATCTTATAATTCTCTCATCGTTGAGTTCAGTCTTTGACAAGTTCTGTCTGATGTGTTTCATTTCTCAGGTGTCACCATCAGCAGTTTCTCTTTTCCGAAGCTTATTTTTTATTCTGTCAGTAATCTTCTGCAAACCAATCATTTAAATATTTTTCATTTTTTAAAATCCTAGATTATTTGTCTTTATTTCCAAATTATCTGAGTATCACAAACATAGACCAGCTTTTTTCACACAGTGCAGATAATGGAGAAATGCAAAACAGGTTGAAAGATGATAAGGAAGAGGTGCGGGATATGTGACACACAAAAGCTACAAGGCAGAAGGAACAGATTCATCAGAACCTTAGGCCCCCCTTACATCACTCACATGAAAATGTTCTCAATTCAAAAGGTACAGAAATATCTTCTCCAATATCAAATTCTTGATTTTCTAATCTTGTCATGATCGATCTGGGCAAAGTAAATTAAAAACCTTCTGGAAAGGATTCGTCATTGTGGGTGCCATTAAGGACATTTGTGACTCACTGGAAGAAGTCAAAATATCAACAGTAACAGGAGTTTGGAAGAAGTTGATTCCTACCCTAATGGATGACTTTGAGGGGTTTAAGACTTCAGTGGAGGAAGTAACTGCATATGTGGTGGAAATAGCAAGAGAACCAGAATTAGAAGTAGAGCCTGAATGTGTGACTGAATTGTTTCAATCTCATGAGAAAACTTTAACGAATGTGGAGTTGCTTGTCATGGGTGAGCAAAGAAAGTGGTTTCTTCAGATGGACTCCACTCCTGGTGAAGATGCTGTGACAATTGTTGAAATGACAACAAAGAATTTAGAATATTACATAAACTTAGTTGATAAAGCAGTGGCAGGGTTTGGAAGAACTGACTGCAGTTTTGAAAGTAGTCCTACTGTGAGTAAAATGCTATCAAACAGCACTGGATGCTACATAAAAATAGTTCAATCAATGTGGCAAACTTTATTGTTGTCTTATTTTAAGAAATTGCTACAGCCACCCAGCCTTCAGCAACCACCACCCCGATCAGTCAGTAGCCATCAGCATCAAGTCAAGACCCTTTGCCAGCAAAAAAGATTATGACTCGCTGAGGGCTCAGATGATGGTTAGCATTTTTTTTTTTTAGCAATAAAGCATTCTAAATTAAGGCATGTATATTGTGTTTAGACATAATGCTATTGCATACTTAATAGACCACAGTATAGTGTAAGCATAACTTTTATATGTGAAACCAAAAATTTCATGTGACTTGCTTTATTGCTATATTCACTTTATTATGGTGGTCTGGAACCAAACCCTCAATATCTCTGAGGTATGCCTGTAATGGAATGGAAATATACAACAGAAACTTTAAATTATCAAGATTAAGAAAAATGGCAACTTCATCAAATCAGTAAAAAAGGAAAAGTAGAAGATGAAATAATTTAAGTAATAAATAGAGTAATATTTATTATATATCTATATAACATGATGAAATAAGATGTGTTAGTTATTTTAAATGTAATAATTGAAATCACTTATTAAAATATACTATTCATCATATTAAGTTAAAAGGAAAAACTCAACTATGTGCTATTTAGAAGAAACACACTTAAAAAAAGCAACAGGAATAATATAAGGGATGGATAAATGCGACAAATGCAAACCAAACAATACAGGAGAGAATATTATTATTTGATATTAATATCGAATAACATGGAATTTAGGGCTAAAACACTAAAGAGATGTACTCTGTAATGATAAAATGCACAATTGATGAAAAAGAATAGTCATAAATGTATATGCACCAAACTGCATAACAGCTGCAGTAATAAATCCAAAGCAAAATAAAAGGAGAACTTGGTAAAAAAATAAAATTTGAGGGCAAGATTTAATTTTATGACTTTAGATTTGAGTCATACAAGGGGTCATGAGCATAACTCACTAGTGCCACATGCAGATATAGCATAGGGTTTATTGGGGAAAAAATAAGCAGGAAAGTAGCTGAATGATGGTTGCTGAATTCTTACTATTTGACATCAGAGGCTGGGTACAAATATTTCAGATGCTCATGGTACCATCCAGAGCCCCTAAGGAGAAAACAGGTCTCACTTTCATGCCACATTACATGCTTATGGGTTAGCTAAGATAGGCTAGGAAATCTGGTTTCTCCAAGAAGTTAGAAATGTGTCCAGGGATCTTCTGGGTCCAAGATCAATACTAGGGGTCTGCAGAAGGAGGGTTCCAGGCATAGCTTTGCCTGCCAGGTGTAATGATTACAACTGAGCTCTCAACAGATCGGCTTAGTCTAGTTGAAGCAGATCTTAAAGGGAGAAGAACTGAGTTTCCTGGGCATCCATGTTTATCTCTCAGCAACTTGAATCTAAGCAGTACATTGTAAAAGAACGCAGAGGAACCGAATACTAAAAACAACCTTGATGCAATCAACACATAACCTTGACTCTTTTAAATAAAGAACACCCGTTATATCTTTATTGAGATATAACTAACATATAACATTAGTTTCAGGTATACAAAATAATGATTTGATATATATCTATATTAGGAAATGATCACTACAGTAAGTATGGTTAACATCCATTACCAGAGTTACAATTTTTTCTTGTGATGAGAACTTTAAGATTTACTCTTTTAGCAACTTTCAAATATGCAATACAGTGTTATTAACTATAGTCACCACGTTGTACATTACATTCCCAGGACTTATTTATTTCATAACTGGAAGTTTGTACCTTTTGACCTTTATCCAGTTTGCCCATTCTCTAACCCCTGACTCAGGCAACCACAGTTGTGTATCTATGAGTTGTATCTATGAGTTTGGTTTTCCTTTTTTTTTTTCAGATTCCACATATAAGTGATATCATACAGTATTTGTCTTTCTCTCTGACTTATTTCACTTACGTAATGCCCTCAAAGTCCATCCATATTGTTGTGAATGGCAGGATTTCCTTTTTATGGCTGAAAAATATTCCATTGTATATATATATCACATTTTCTATATCCATTCATCCATCAATGTACGCTTAGGTTGTTTCCCATATATTATTTTTTATACTTTCATAAAACCTTCATAAAAATTGACCTAAGTAAAAACAGTAGGACTTTTATAATTCTATAGTCACGAATGAATAAAATTAGAAATAAACAATAAAAAGGGTACTAACAAATATTAATGATTTGGAAATAAGAAATACAGTTTTAGCAACACTAGGATCGAAGAGGAAATTTAAAAAAGGATTTTTTTATCTAGAAAAAAAGAATTACTGAAATAGAAAACCAGCAAAAAAAGCAGAACAGCAAATAAACTTATCAATAAATTAAGAGAAAAAACATCTGAACACAACAGTAAATGCCAAAAAGGCATTGGATTAAATTTATCAGTCATTATTAATATAAATAAGAATAGAAAGAAGGAAACTCTTGAATATAAAGACCACCCAAAATTCCTAAAGTGAAAAAGATGCTAAGACAATTTCAATCACAATAAAAGACTACCGAGAAGGATGCCTACAATCACTATTATTATTTAACATAATTTTGGAGTTTTTAGAAAATGTAATAAGACAACAAAATTAAATAACAGACCTAAATATTGGAAAAGAATAGGTAAACCAATTTCTTTTTGATGCTAATAAGACTGTATATATGAAATCCAAGGAAACTTGGGGACAAACCTACTGGATTCAATAAAATCGGATGCAAGATAATTATACAAAAACAATATTTTTCACTATTCTAACAATAAGCACCGAGTAATGGAAAGATTATATTATTTAAAACAGTGACAAAATTATTTAACAGTAAAGACCCAGAGTCTATATAAAAATACTTTACTAAAAGACATAAGATCTGAATAAATACATTATGTTCTTGGATGGGAGGATAATGTAATAAAAATGACAATCTTCTCAAACCGATATATAGATTTTTGCAATTTCAATTTAAAACTTTGATGGGTTTTTCTTGGAACTGGGTGAAAGATCTTAAATTTCATATGAAATATTCAAGAATATGAATATTATGAGAAAGGAGAAAAATAAGGGATGACTTGACTCATATACAGTACATACTATGAAATCTCTATAATAAAACCAATATGGTATTTATGCAAGAATAGACAAGTAGGTCATTGGAACCGAATTAACAATCTAGAATTAGATGTCAGAATAAATGAGAATTTAACGTAAGACAAGTGTGGTGGCTTAATTCAGAGGAAAAATAATGGACTCTTTAATAAATGGCACTAGCATAACTGGATATCCATCTGGAAGAAAAAAATGGACCCCATTCTTCTATCAAACACAAAAATAAATTCCAGATGGATTAAAGACAAATGTAAGACAAATGTAGGAAGAAAAACATTAAAATTTTGCAAGAAAATGTAGACTATAGGAGTTGGGGCGATCCTATCAACCAAGACTGGAAACACAGAAGTAATAAAAGAAAAAGAAGACTTATTCTGCTACATAAAAATTTAAAGTTTTTGAACAGGAAACATTTTCATGTACAATGTCTGTCAATTAATAATAAATCTTGGAAAATATTTGTAATGCAGATGTCAAAGAATTAATTTCTTTAATATACACAGAGTTCTAAAAATTGATAAAAGACATACCAAGCAGAGTAAACTAGGCAAATTGTTAGACAACTTACAAAATGTGTAATAAAAGACTGTATATGAATAGAGAGGCTCGAATTCATTAGTAATCAGGGAAATGCAAAGTAAAGCAACAATAATGTATCAGTTTATTTCTATTAGACTAGCAGAATTTAAAAAATTCAAACTGGTCAGTGTGTGTGTGAAAGACACTTATGCTTATGAAAATGTGAAGTGTTATATCCTTTTTGGAAAGCAACAGGGAACATCTACTAAATTTAAAATATCATACACCCCTTGAGAACTAGCATTACACTTCCAGGAATTTACTGCATAAAAACAAATGTACACAATTCATGAGGTCATATATATGTTTATTGCAGCATTGTTTGTAGTGGAAAAAAGTTAATTCCTTGTCAATAGGGAAATGGCTGAATAACTAATGATACATCCACACCATGAAATATTGTGCAACCATTAAAAAAAAAAAAAAAAAAAAAAGAAAAAGCAGATTTAGAGCCTTACCAGATGACTTGGAGCGATTTCCCTGAGGAAATGTTTGAGTGAGTAATGCAAGATGCAGAAAAGTGTGTATGAAACAAATGATACCAGAAAAAAGTCCTGTGCGTATGCATGTGTTTGTGAGCATGCTTGTGTGTGCGCATGGGTGTGTGTATGTACGTGTCTGCGTGTTTGTGTATGTGTGTGTGTGATTATGGAGAAAATTTATCCACCGACTTTATGAAACTCTCATTTAAGAGGACTCTCTCATAAGGCTTGTTCTTTTCCTTCATGACCTTTATTACAATTTGTTACTTTATTTAAAATATTCTATACTATACTATGTATTATGTGCCATATTATTTATAGATTTATTTGTGGGATTATTTGTTTACATATGTCTCTCTCACCGAATAAGATTGGGGCCATGTTTGTTTTTGTCTTCCTTCTGTAGCTCCGTAGTCCCAGCACCTGGTACAGTTCCTGGCCCACAATAGGTATTCAATGAATATTTGCTCCACAAGTGAATATGACTCCAAATCTGACCTAGATCTAGGGAAGGGCACAAAGTTAGCTAAAAATCAAGACAGCTTCCTGGATGTCTTAAATGGGCATTGCAATGTATCTTTAGCTAAGGACATAATGATGTGGTAGAAAGTCACTGTCTTCATCGCCGGATTTTGATCACCTTTCATCATCTTTACATTCTTCCTCAGGTGGCATAATATCCAGCCCAAAATTTAACAATATGTACAGATGTAATATGTAATACTGATGTAAATGCTGTTTGTTGGTTGTCAGAATTCAGAGTTATCGAAGCATGGAACGGTGTAGGTGTGGCTGCTGGGCAGATGGGACAGCCCTGCTTGTTGAAGCCAAGTCAGAGTCACTTGACCAAAAAGTGAAATGCGGATGAGCCCGGAGGGTGGTGGGTGCTGATGCCCTCGTAGCACAAGGCCAAGGCAAGAGATATTGTTGAGAGGTAAGGGGATGAGAATGGATGTTTATATCATTTAAAGATACAAAGGAAACCAATAAAGAATAAAAATCATAGCATAAATGTCAAATATTGGGAGGAGATGACCAGGAGAGGATGAGAATAAATTAAAGCCTCCTTGTTCATATGGTTTCAATTGGTGGTCAGTAGACTATAGTTAGCAGTTGATACATTACAGCATAGTGGTCTTAATGAAACATTTTCTTTAGCTTTATAAGGTAACCACCAGAAGAAAAAAACAGAAACTTTAAAAGAGCTTGCCTCCAGGAAGTTGCACATGGGTGGTACAGGGTAAAAAGGGACAGCATGACTTTTTTATCATAAACCTTTCTATGCTATTTACCGTTACCCATACGCATATATTGTGATAAGGAAAAAATGCCACTCTGTTTTATCATAAGCGATTCACAATAAACCTCAAACTTGGCAATCCCATGGTGAAGTAGCCAGTTGTTTTGACTATCCTATCAGTGTCAACTTCCCTTGGGGTCCAAGAGTCTTAGCATCTTCTCACAGTCCCCACTCCTCAGGAATCCCCCTTTTATTTTAACCCGTCAGCTCTCACTTCCTTCTCAGAAAGAGTAACTGAACTCTTGTCCCAAACCTCACATTCTCGGTACCTATTTTCAGGCTCTGGCAGGATGGTCCGATTGGGATCAAGTATAAGCACAGAAAGAAAGCATGAGTGTCAGCCGCCACCACCCGTTGCTGCGAAATTGTTTGTCCAGCAGTTCTCGAATCCCTCCAAACGCTGAGCAGTGGGCAATGGGAGGATGGAGGCCACACGGTACTGCAGAAGAGCAAACTCGGAATCCTCGGTCTTGTCAATGAGAGACATAATTTTATAGAGCCTGTGAGATTTTCAACAGGCAAAGTGGAGTGTGTTGGAAACAGCATGCCTTTAGACTAAGAGTGTATGAGTTCTAGCTTGTTATTGGCATTAACCAATTCAGTCCTCAACTATAAAATGCACAAGCGATACCTGTCCAGCTACCTCATTATGAAGATGGAAAGAGAGGAGGCAGATGGAAGTGTTTTATAGATACAACAAAAATCTCTACAATTTAATACTCACTATGTAACATGAGCTTTATATCTATCATCTCTTATTGTAGCAATTCTGAGGCTCAGAGATAGCAAATAATCATTCATTCATTAGTTCCTTCATCAAAAATTCATGGAGTCCTTACTATGTGACATGCCTTATTCTAGGTGTTTACATATATTATCTCATTTAGTTTATTATTAACTCACATCCGGAGTTGTGCCAAGCTGTACTGGAATCTAAGGCAAAAGGAAAAATCAATAACAATGATTCTATTTTGTTCATCATGAATCTCTTTGCATTTAAAAAAAAATATTGCATTAAAATGTTATTTGTCTTGATTATTGAGTTTTTTTGGCACCTTTTTAAATTTTATGCCTTAGGCAAGTGCCTTATTCACCCCACTCTGGTCTTAGCTCTGCTAATAACCGTATGAGGTAGACATTATCCTGATGATATTAGAGAAAAAGAAATTTCAGTTCAGGAATATTAACTAACTTGCCCGAGGTTACAAAATTAATAAGTAGTAGAACAATAATTTAGATCCAGGTCTGTGAGACTTCTTGCCACTGTATCGTGCTATCTTTTAATTGATGGAGTGTACAGGAAAATTCCTTTAAGATCTAGAAAGTGCTATTTAGTATTACCATTTTAAAGCTCCTTTACATTCTCAGTGTGTTTTATTTTGGATTAAATCCTACAATTTAGAGACTCTCATTTTCTTTGTATGACACAACATTATGTACAGATAGTAGTTTGATTAATAACAGTTACATATAATCATATCTAGTGTGTCTGCACATACATTATCTGTTTGTTCTTCACCAGCCAGTGAAATAGAATGGGTGGATAAATTTCTCCATTTCTTGAATGAGGAAACTGAGTTTTACAGAGAGGTAATGACTTGTGGAATTTCATACTCACTTTGAGATGGTATATAGTCTCCTCGGTGCTCTTCGTTTTTTAATTTTTGTATGCTAATCATGGTGAAAGTGTCCATAGTTCTAGGGTGGGACACCCAAGGGAAAAACTTATCACATTAAATCAACAATGAGATGGTGCAGGAGGAGGCTGAGCACTCAGGAACGGAGTGGGGTCAGGGGCTTGAGGTCCATGTCAATCTTTTAGCCATAGTTATCCACAGAAATTCCTAACAAGTAGCAGGTCTGAGGATCTTCCTATGGATTAGTCATCTGTGAAAACTTCTCAGGCAACTCGCATCTGGGACATGGTGTATTTATTGGGAAGAGGAAAGCTAATGTGTCTTCTCTTTCTCCACTTCTTTCAAGTTGTGTGGTGTATGAGTATCCAGGCCAGTAGAGGGCACTCCTGCCAGTTGGCAGACCATCCTGGGGTTGATCTGCTGGTGAGCCAAAGAGAAGTTAGCTCACGGACACCTGTCCAGTTGATGAAGTTCTGCAGTGTGACAGGGTCTTCGCACACAGATCTGACCGGGGTTTGAGGACAGAGATTACTACCACAATCTCCTCGCTGAGCTCTCTGTCTCCATCTTGCCCTTCTCAAACTCGTTCTCCAAACCAAAACTAGAATAATCTTAGTCTTCTTTAGTGACTTCCCACTTTCCCTTAGATAAAATCTAAACCAGAGTAGCCCATAAGTATTTCCATGCCCCATTTCTCACAACCCCCACCTTCACGTACAGTTGACAGTTCTGAGGCATTGTCAAGACCCAAATTCCCTGGCCTGTCTCTCACTTCAGAAACTATGCACAGCTTATATTTTTGGTCTACGTCCTCCTTCCCCCAGATGCCCTTTGCTTTGCTAACTTCTCTCCTTTTTTTTTCAGCTCCCAGTTTAGATGTTGTATTTTCTAGGAAATCTTCCCGATCCCCTCAGATGGGATTATGGGTTCTTTCCACATGTTTCTATTCACCCTGCCTTGCCTGGGTGTGGCACTCAGACTCCTGCGTCACAGTCTTGTGTCATCCTGACTGACTTTGTCCTCTAAACTGTAAGCGCTGAGATCCTCCGAACTGCCGGTCTCCAGTTTGCTGGTCTCCAGTTCCCTGATCTCCTCTCCTTTGCGACGCTACCCTATTTCAGCTGCTCACGTCCATGTGGCTCATTCCGTATGGCTCCTTGCCCTGTATCTTCTGCATAGTAGAAACTCAGCAGAGACTGTTTGGTGAATGAAATATCTATTAAACAATTTGTTTTATAGCACTGTCTCTTAATGTGTCATTCATGAAATACCTATAGCCTTCGTTATGATGCAGACCCCTAGGCACCCGCTCAGACTCTGGAGGTGGAATAGAACCTAAGAGTCTGTGTTTTACCAGGTTTCTAGGCAATTCTTATTGGAATCATATTGGAATTTGAGAGCTACTGCTCTGTTTATCGATAATAGAGAAAATCCTCTTGGTGCTTATGTTGTTACCAATGCAGTCCAGCTCCCTGTCCAATAATCTTTCAGACTATGGATTTCCTTCTGCTGGTGGCAAACTGAATCTCGTGGCCTTTCCAGGATAATGCCTCCATGCTGTCTGATCCTCCCCACCTGAGACGCCCATTTTCCAGGGAGAAATCCTCTTTGCATTTGGCCTGGTCCCGGGGGGCCGTTCCCACCAGGTGTGGGTATCACTGTGGAGAATTGGGCTTTGTTCTTCTAGGGTGAGGGCCTCCCTGGATGGGAGCCAGTGTCTCTCCCAACACCCTGACTCTCATTCTTTAGGTTATTTCTTCTTGTGTGTGCCAAGCACTTTGTAAATATGATAATGAGGAGTCCAGTTTGCTGTGCTAACAGATAAAGCAGGAGGTCCGTGGCAGGGCTCCCTGGGAAAGTGAACGCTCCTTGGATCGTTCCCTCATCCCCTTCCTCTGCTACTCTGTGCTCAGCTTGAACTGATTAGGCTAGTAGCACTTCATAATGAAGGCTAATAATCGCCTAATGGGCAGTCTTGAACAAACAAGCTGTAGGGCTAGAGCAAAACCCCATTTCCCTGTTCCCAGGCCCATGGGAATTAGGCCAGACAGGTGAAATGACTCTCAGGAGGCTCAGGTGCCAGAATCTAAGCCATAGGGACCACACAACCATCCCTTTCTTTGCTCAGCCTGTTAGAAAATTCACCTTATAGCCAAGGCTCCTGGATTGGCCACACCTTAGTTTGGAGAGTTAGAAAAGCAGCTGCCCCAGTGAGACGCCCCCCGCCTCCTCTCCTCCATTCACTCCCATGTCACCTGATAACAAGAGTTGGGAGAGGGCAGTGTCAAACTCCCCTGAGGCACTCTTTTATGCTCTCAGAATAATCGAGTTTCAAAGAAGAGAACAGATGGATTGCATTTTCCTAACTTTTAGCTGGTTCCAATGTGCAAACAGTTAAGATCATAATGTTAACATTTTCTCGATGTTTTATGTGCATATAAAATATTTGTGAAGAATGTGCTTTTGAATGCAAAGTTTGATCCAATTATAATTTTATAGAGTTTATAAAAACAAAAAGTACGTTTTCTGGGTGTCTGAGACCCTTTTGGCCTTTACAGTAAACTTGGAAGCTCGCAGGAAAACATGACTGCCACCATGTCAGAGAGGGCCCTGTGGAGCTTAAAATGACGAGCCCATTATGTAAATATGGAAACATCCCATCGTCTTGGGGTGAATGAGATACTGATGAATGGAATTAAAAACAATCCTGTGGGCTTGGATCAGATTGAAAATGGTTGTTGTTTTCTGTCTTTAAAGAGCCATAAGAAAAAAACATAAGGAAAAGAATCTTGCAAACTTAACTTCTGTGGTTTAGAAGAAGGTGGCTCCATGCAAAAACAAGCAGCTTACCCATTAGTGGGGCAGAAGCAAGAGCTCCAGAGCTAAAAGCACCCATCAGAAAACCCCTTATCAGCGTGAACTCTAAATTCAGCAGAATGTGAAGGAATCTTACACTTGAGGATGAAGGATAAGGGGTTGCTCCTGGGAATGGACACTCGGCTCTTTCCAGTCTCATTTTCACTATGCCTGGGCAAATAACACCAGCAGGCTGAGCCTTGACACCTTGCTTACAAAAAGGATTGGGTTGAGGATCTCTCTTCTAGCTCTCAAATGCTGTAATAATCTACAACCCCTCCTGCCCTAAGCTAATTCCAAGCTGTTGGAATACATGGAACAGCCATCAGTAGCATCTCTGGAAGAGGTGTCCATTCAATTGAAATATGCCCAAAACTGAATTCCCAATCAGAGAGCTTAGTTCTCTGAAAATAGAGTTGCATAACAAGCCTGTGTCTGAGTCAGTTGGCTTGCTGTGTTTTCCGGTTCCATGTGTAAGTAGTTCATAACATTACCAGCCTATTTCCATTCAGAGATGTTGATTAGGAATAGCTCTTGATACCATAGTGAGAGCATGTATAGGGTTGTAAAGACTAGTTTTGTTAAGCAAATGTGGACCGGATTTCTTTCCAGGGACTGGTTGGTCCAGCTCCAGCAGCTTCCCTGTGGCATTCAGGTGCCTTACGAGGTGAGAATTTTTCCATTGCACACATCTGGGGTAGGTCTCCTAGCTCTGGAGAAACCCAAGATTGTCTAATGAGAATTGCTTTCAATGCACTGATTTGAGTCTGTGTCATTGATTAGGAGAATTCTCAGCTTACAGAACTAGAAGAATTAGAGATTATCTTGTTTTATACATAAGGAAAGTGTATAAAGGTCAGGAAGGTCGAGAGACTTGGGCCAAGTCACACAGTCTCTCAGGTCAGGACTCCTGCCATTTTGATAGAATCCTGCTGGCATCTTCCATATCCATATAGGAGGTTTGAGAAAACCCATGTGGCTGGAACCAAAAGAGGGAGGGAGAGTGTATGAGTTTCTTAGGGCTGGCATAAAAAATTACCATAAACCTGGGGTCTTAAAACAATGGAAATTTATTCTCTTAGAGTTCTGGAGGCTAGAAGTCTAAAATTAAGGTATCAGCAGGGCCATACTCCCTCTGAAGGCTCTAAGGAAGAACCCTTCCTTGCCTCTTCCTTCAGCAAGTATGGTCCCAACCACTCCTTGGCTTGTGGAAATATAATCCAACCTCTACGCACCTCCATTTTCACCTGACTTTCTTCTCTGTCTCTCTGTGGGTCTTCTTCTTTTCTTAGAAGGATACTGATTATTGGATTTAGGGACCACCCTAATCCAGTATGATCCCATCTCAACCCTTAACTAATTATATCTGTCTACTATATTTCTAAATGAGGTCACATTCTGAGATTCTGAGTAGATGTGAATTTTGGGAATCACTACTCAACTCACTACAGGTGAGTGGTAGGAAAAGAAGCCAGAGAGAAAAGCAGGATCCTATCTGTTCCTGAAACTTGCTAAGAACACAGCTCCTCATTGCTTTTACTCTAGACGTAATCCCCCAGATATCTGTGTGGCATGGTTCTTCATTTTGTTCACATCATCCCCTTCCTTGCTTCTGTCAAGCCTTCTTGATTTTGTGGGGTCTTACAGGTCATTTGTAAAAATTTTGGCTTTTATTATGTGTGAAAAGAAGTCATTGGAGGATTTTGAATAAAAGAGCCACATGATCTAACTTACGTTTTATAAGATTCACTCTGGTTGCACTAGGAAAATTGGCCATAGGAGGTAAGAGTAAAAGGAGAAAGTGATGTGATTTTTGCAGCAGATTGAAGATATCGAGTTGGAAGTGGTGGAAATGTGGGATGTGATTAGGATGTGAATATATTTTGAAACTATTGCTGGAGTTTTGGTCATTAAAGTTCGAGGTGCTTATTAGACACCTATATAACAGTTGTAGATTAAGCAGTTGGTTTTACAAGTCAGGAATTAAGGGGAGAGGAATATGATAGAGATAAATATTTGGAAGACACAGCACTTAAATAGTATCTAAAGCTTTGTTACCAGGTGAGCTCACCTGAATAGAATGCAGATAATGGAGAAAGAGGTCTGAGGATTGTGCCTGGGACTCTGCATCATTTAGGGGTTGGACAGATGAGGAGGATCTAGCAAAAGGAACAGATGAGAGAGGACGAGAACAAGAGAAAGTGGTGTCTTGGAAGTCAGGTGGAGGAAGGTTTCAAAATGGAAGGAGTGATCAACTGTGTCAAAATTGGCTGATAGGTCAAGAAGGATGAGGCCTTAGGATAGTAAGGGTCCCTAGTGATCTTGACCAGAGAAGTTGTGATGAGGATAAAGCATGATTAAGTGACTGCCCTGTGAGAATTCTGGGCCAAGTGAGAATGAGCTGTGATGGAACCCACCCACCACTATTCCAGGGTGAATACTGCGCGGTCTAACCAGTCATTGGCAAGCTCACTCCACTTGCTAATGGCAGCTTTAGGGGCTGTATGATCTAATGTCAGACAATGAGACTGATCTAAATGGATTAGGAGAAAATGTGTCCTCATGCCTAGAAAGGAAAAGCTGGTAAAGATATGCTGTCCTTTCTTTTTGTCTCTGGAGATGACACATGAATGTGTCAAATGCAGCCCAGCAGAGGAGTTCTTTTCCATTCTGAGCACAGAGAGGCCTACTGTGCTCTCTCCTTTCACCTCCCAGACTGCTCTGAGGTTGGAGGCAAGAGAAGTGGATGGCCTAGGCCTGCCAATCTTGTCTCCTAGGTGTGGGGCATGGCATGGCAACCTTCCCTTCTGGTCTATGTCCTTTAAGTTTCCTCCTGGCTCAGACACCCCCCTCATCTCCTATCCTAGTTCCCTATATAGACCCTCACTTCTTGACACTGTTTGGGTTATACCTCACATCTTTGCAGTTTAAAAAGGGGGCTCCTGAAGTTGCAAAATTATGCCTGGCCAAAACACTGAGACTGGAATTGAAGATTCTTAGGCCTCAAGGCAACCCCAGAGACTCATTTTGGAGCGAAGGGGTTCACCCAAGGGCCTCACACACAGCGCATTGAGAGTGAGCCAGTCTTCAGTTTTCTTTCAGGCCTTTCCTCTCCCAGGCAGACTCTCCAGGGGCTCTTTAGACCAAAGTACTTCACAGGAAGCTAGAAAAGGAGTCCTTGGAAACATACAGAGGCCAACTACGTGGGGGTGAGCAAGAGGTAAAAGATTTTTGTTCCAAAGGAAGGAAGCATAATGAAGGATGCTTTCATTTAGACTGTGATGACAAGATAAGGAATTAATAGGTTTAAGCTGCATTGAGGAACGCTGAGATAACAGCGGGTGATAAACCTCCCAACCAGATGGTGCTCCAGACAACACGGGAAGATCCCTGGGCTCCAGCCCAGCCTCCCTTGGAGTTCCAGAGCATTAGCAAGGCCAGCTGTGTCCTTAGGAGTGGGTGGGAAGTGGACAAAGCCACCTGTAGAGAGCTGGAAAAGGAACACATGCAAGGAGATAGGTCTGTTTCAGCCTAAGGAAGCGCAGAAGTCAGCCAGGACTGACCTTGTGCAGATTAGTTTATTCTCTTCAGGAGACCAAAACATCCCTAGGTTCCACATCAGGAATCCAGGATTTCCCAAAGTGAATTTCCAAGGAAGCGACACAATTTACTTAAAGTCTGTGGAATCACCCTACCTGGTCTAGAGAATTACGGGGCTAGTGAGAAAAAGGAAAGTGGAAAGAGTTACTCTTTCTGAGTCTGAATATGTGCAGCCTCCAACGTAGCTGCCTTATGAGCAGAACATGGTGAAAATGTGGATCTGCTCTCCGGAAGCAAGGATGGGGAATCTATGTTTGACTCACTAATTGTAGGAAAGCAAGTTCTGGCTGCTTGTGGCACTATTTTGACTAGCTTCTCCCATTTAGAATAGGTCATTTTGGCTAAAGTCCTGTTTCTCTTTGCACCCCATCAAAAATAGGAAAGAAAAAAAAGTAAAGGAAAAGCCAAACAAATGGAGTAAGTGGATTCACAGGTTGCATTTGGCAGCAGCCAGCATCTCAAGAAGCTGTAAAGGCAAACATCTTTATGGAGCAGCACGGACCCTATTGAGGCCAGAGCAACTCACCAGAATTCTTTTCCCCAAAGGTTCTATGAGAGGGAAGCTACCTACTCCGACTAATCTTTCTCACTCTCTTGATCAGAGTCAGGTCCCCATTACTCCAACCATCACCCCAAACTGGGTCT
Source organism: Pteropus medius (assembly GCF_902729225.1). Lineage (NCBI taxonomy): Eukaryota > Metazoa > Chordata > Mammalia > Chiroptera > Pteropodidae > Pteropus > Pteropus medius. Next base: position 30,315,175 of record NW_024354502.1, on the reverse strand, counting down.
TCCTTCTTCATTGCTGCTATTCCCTTCTCCCAATGCATCACCCTGCAGCTTGCAGGGGGAAGCCAGTGAGAAGAATGACAGTCATCTTCTCCTCCACGGTCACTCCATCCAGTAACTCTCCTGAAGCCCACCTCCAAGGCCCCAATGCTGAGCTCTGGAACACTGGGATAATTTGAACGCGCATCTGTGGATAGCTTCATCTGTATTTACAGATAGAAGACAAGCTGCAAGAAACAGAATTGGATTTGTTATTTGTCAGTCAGTCAAACCAGCTGTAATCTCCTGTCAATGGTTGCTTCCTTTGCAAACGCCTAACGTCACTTGTGGTTGGAGACACTTGTCTTCCCAGGTAGTTGTTTTCCCCTCATGCAGCTGGTTTTCTCACCAGCTGCTGCCCTGCAAGGTGTCACTGTGCTGGGTCAGCCTGTATACCACCCCAGGCTGGCTCCTGAGAGAGCGTTCCATCTCAGGAGTCACTACATCCCTTGGAAGGCTGCTTGGCTGGGGTGGGGATGGAGTACAAGGCTGGACTAGACTAGTTCTTCTCCAGAGTCTTCTTTTCCCCTCTGTCTTTTAGAAATCAACTTGAAAGTTCACCTCCGTGAAGTTCTAAACCAAGAATCACTTTGGGAAGAAAGAAAAAGAGACACTTAGCCCAATTTACTACTCACTGGAGGGAGCATCAGAGTGACTATATGTATTTAGGCACAATTTGCATTTCAAATTGGTAATATTTAAATTGTAGAAAAAAATGTTTGCATTTAAGTGGGGTAATATCCAACTTTTCCTTTTGTGGATGGAAGTTCTTTAGGAACTGGGACACTGTCCTGTTATCTAGGAAGTTCCATATGCAGATTTCCATTCAGCAAGTATTTGTTGAACACCTACCACATAAGGCTCCAGCTTTCTGCTGCGCTTAAGTGTTTGTTGGTTGGGAAGTATGTGAAGGAGGAGGAGGAGGAGGAGGAGAAAGAGGAAAACTCACAAGCACTGCAGTTCTGTCTTTCAATGGTAGACTCCGCTGCTCTGCCATCCCTAAATTCTTTCTTCTGACACTGTGTGTTGGTAAGGTTTGTTTGTTTGTTTTTTTAATTCCATAGCCATGAGGAGTGGGGAGTGCTCTAAGGCAAAACAAAAACAAAAAACCAAAAACCCACAACCAAAATTATAAATTTATAATTCTTACCTGAAGCAATTGTAGTCTTTCAAGAGTAAGTTCATCTCTCACTTGTCTTGAACAGTTGCTTTAAATAGATTATTTAAAAAAATAATTTGTTCACATTTTATTACTATTATCTAGGAAAAGATTCACCAAGAATTCACTCCATCTTTACTGGAAGCAGATTTGTATAGCAGTACTACAGCCTTTGTGAATTTTCTTGTCTTCCCCATGACTTTAAAAGTTATTCTCTGGTATAAAAGGACTCCCCAGATCCTACTCCCTAATCCTCCTTCTTATTCCCTCTTTCTCTCCTTCAGTCTCTGCTGGGCACTCTTGGAACTCAGTAACTTGGTTTTTTATTTTGTAAATGATATTTCTTCACATAAAGAAGTTTGACATTTCGTTATAGTAATTCTTAATCTTTCTTCGTTCTCTTTTGCCTGAATCCCTTCTCAAACCCCAGGTTGAATAAATATTAACTTATATATTAATCAACTTATAATTTCTTTCCATTCAACACTTTAATCCATATGTAATTTATTTGAGTGTATGTTATGAGGTAGGAATAGAATTGGTCCCATTTACAACTCAATTACTTAAATTTCTTCAATCATTAAAGTTGTATTTATAAGTTTAACATAGTTGATTTTCTTTTCAACATTTCAGCTGCCTCTAATGAGCGTTGCCTTCTCAAGCACTTGAACAACTCTGTAGGGTCTGATAGAACAAATTAATAAATACAGTAAAACTTTAAAAACATTCTGATGCTGTTTAAAAACTTAGCTAAAGTTTCTTATATCTTTCAACTTACGACTATAAAATTAATTACTCAATTGAATGTTGTAAAATAGAATCATCTCTATTAGATTCTCTCATATGAGAGAATTAACCCAATCAAATTGGGGGAGAGTTAATTAGCCCAATCAAATTGGGGGAGCAATTTCAGCAGAATAAAGTTGCTTACAGACCAGAGATTTCGGCCAGACACAAGATCTGAGTCTCTTGGAGCCACTCAGCAACACATTGACTCAGTTTTTAATAGTCTCTAAAAGACACGGACTCTGAGTCCATGCCGTTTGGAAGGGACTGATCTTTTCTGAGTTTAAGATGGACTACTACTTACCTCTACTGACTGATATCACGTCTGCAGCCTCCTGCCCAGTTTGCTTCACAATATGTTTAGTCCAATAAATTTATTTCCTACTCAATTCCACTTCGAATTCTTTTCCAATCCTTTCTGAAGGGCATGGTCACACACTGATAATTTTAATGACAGCCTGTTGAAGTCATTATATATTTCTTGTTTATTTTGAAAAGTCCCAGGACTGAAGTCATCCTCACTACAGTAGAGAATTATACATAAGCATCCATTTGCTCATCACCCAGCTTCATCAGATCTTAACATTTTGTTATGTTTACTTCAGGTTTTAAAAAACAATGAAACATTTCAGATGCAGCTGAAGCCTCCAGTGTATTCTTCTCTGATTCATTTTGTCCTTCCCCAGGGGAACACTCCCAAATTTTGTGTTTATGATTTCCAAGCATCTTTTGATTCTATTATAACATGAATGTGTCAGTAAAATATATTGTTTTCATGTTGTCAAATTTTATGTAGTAAATATTATTTTGTAGGTATCATTCTGAAACTTGCATTTTTGTTAATTGGCGTTATGTTTTTGAGAATTGCTAACTTGGCAGACTAACCTGGTCCTAACTGATAGAGAGCTATTAGGGAAGGGAACCACTGGACTTGTGAGATGTGCATTTAATTTAATTGCTGTACATCTGGAATTAATTGAATAAATATATTAAAGTTTATTTTCTCATTCATTTGGATAATGGAATTTTCTCCCATTTTTTTACTATTACTAACATTGTTGAAATTTATATTTTTGTATGTCTCTGTACACATATGTGAATTTTCTTAGACTATATATCAATGTATGCCAACTGTAATTGAAAAAAATTATTCAATAAAACAATAATAAAAAATAAAAGATCACTTCCCAAATATTAATCTGCACACTTTGGGGCCACCAGCCATATAGGCAGACATGTGGGTTCTCAGTGAAGTGATTCTCAATAGGAGAGCCAATTTGCACTCCAGAGGATATATGGCAATGTCTAGAGACACTTTTGATTATCACAACCAGATGGGGGCGGGGGAGGTGCTACTGTCATCTAATGGGTAAATGCTTGAGATGCAGGTAAACTCAGAATTCGCATGACAATCTCCTAAGAAAGAATTATCTGGTTCAAAATGTCAATACTGGAAAGGTTGAAAAACCCTTTTCTAGACCAAAGATGCATGACCACTACTTAACAGGGATATAAAATTAATTTCTGCCTAAGTAGAATTTTGCATATTGGAGTTTCATTCCAGCCCTCCCTTGCTCCCCTCCCCAGTTAGGTCAACACATTCAAAGACAATATATCTATAACAAAATATATCCATTATATCAATTAATGTTCAACATTCCTATATATTTCTTGCCGTCTCATTTTTCCCCCCAAGTATTTATTCTCTAATACCAGCTGCACAGGCTCCACCCTCTAGTATTAGTGTAGTTGAACTCATTAGTGTAGTTTATCTCCTCCCCCTCCCCGCCCCCATTCTTGTTATCTGTTTCTGTATCTATATCTATATATTATCACTTTAGAATTTTCTGGTTGCTTTTCACTTCCTTATGTTGGCTTTAGGCTTCTAGAACCCAATCTCATTTCTATAATTGAGCTAATATCTAGTGAATTCTCCCTGAACTTCTATCCTGCAGTAGGTAGAGTTCATGGTGCCATACTCAGTGTAAATGATTAAACTGATTACACTGTTAGTTCAGTATTTTCAGTTTTCTCCTGACCGACTTAGCAATAATTGTTTAAGATGAATGTGTGATATTCAGAGTGTAGTTTTTAAAATAACCGGATTGACTCCTTGAAAGTTGGATTTTATCATCTGGAAATACATGCTCTAATTAATTTTCTTTAAAATTTTAAATCTGGGTTTATCGTAGAAATTGAATAGACTCAAAATAACATATTTGTAGGCTATAAAACTAAAGAATGTGGAAATTTTTTTATTTCCTTGAGAAATAAAGCAATTTTGTCTTCAGCAACTGCAAAATGATCTGGAAATTGGTTCTCAAGGTGGAGCTGTGAAGATGCATTCATTTCTAAATTGATATCCTTCCTGAATAGAGTAGTTTCTGGAGATGTATTTGCATAAATATCTGTCCCCCTTGCATGTAGAAAAAAAAAAAGAACAGAAAATAATTCTTTTGCCATGTATTTTATTGACTTCCTTTTCTATTTCTTCTCATTAGTTTCAAAAATTCTATAAAATATTAAGGACCAGGAGAGCAAACACAGGCAGCTGACAGAAGCTCTGGTTAAACTAGTGAGGGCAATAAGTTAACTTTTGTCCTACCCATTCCATGATATAGATAGATAGATAGATAGATAGATAGATAGATAGATAGATAGATAGATAGATAGATAGCTATAGCTATAGATATATAGATATAGATAGATAGATAGACAGACAGATATATGTATGTATGTAGGATTTCTGGGTTGAAAACCTATATTTTTAATTCAGTTATTTTCAAATTGCTCTCTAATAGTTCATGAAAGTTCCCATCTCTCCCTTATTCTTGCCAACACTGATTTGTAAACTTTTGCAATATGATGAATGTGAAATAGTTTTTTGCTGCTCTAGTTTATAATTCCCCAGTTACTGGTGAGATTGAGCATTTTTCTTCTATTGACTATCTTTCCTCTTCTCTAAATTGTCTGCTCAAATGTTTTATCCATTTTTTATTATAATTTTTTCCTTTAAATTGATTTGTAAGCCATTTATAAATACTGACTTGAATCCTTTGTTAGTTTTATACATCAAAAATACTAAATTTTAACTTGTATTAGGGTAAATTTATCTATATTTTCCTTATGATTTGTTAGTGTGTATATGTGTGAAATCATAAAGATTTCCTAAAAAAGTTTTACACCTTAAAAATTTTTTAATTAAAATTTTTTTTTAAGTTTTAAAAATGTACTTTTCATGGTTAGGCCTTAATTTACTTGGAATTGATTGTTTTGTGTGGGTAATAAAGTAGTATCTATTTTTCAAATGGATATGACCCATTATTAAATGATTAGTCTTTATTCATGTATAATGCCACCTCTGTCATATGTCAAGTTTTCATGTATGTATGGGTCTTTTTTGGACTCTATAAATAGAACATGCGTGTGTGTATATGTGTAATCCCTAAAGCAATAGTACTTTATTTTAATTACTATAAATTTATATTTATTTGTGGTCCTCTGCTCTTCATATAAATTTTAGATCTGCTTGTCAAGTTCACAAAAAATGTGTTAGAGTTTTGACTGGAATTGTATAAAATTTATAGATTTATTTGCATAGAATTTGAATCTCTTTATTCATGAACTTATTACTTATTCTAGTCTTTTATTCATTATATCCTTTATTAATGTTTTGTAATTTTTTCAATAAATGTGTCATATAATTTTGTTATATTTATATAACTATGTATTATAACTATATTGATATAAACTATATACATAGATAGATTCTTTATAGTTTTCATTGCTGTTTTAAATGGGATCTATTTTTCTATCATAATCTCAACTTGGTATTTACCAGTGGAGATATAAATTATTAATTTTAAAATATTATTGCTGTCAATTATAATAGTTTGTGAAATTCTTAGGTTGATTCTCCATGTAGAAAATCATCATCTGAGAATAAGAACTGTTTAAATTTTCTTTTCCAATTATTATTTGTTTTATTCTTCTGTCTTATTGTATTGGGCAGGATCTTCTATATAATGTTGAATATAAACAGTGATGGTGGGTATCCCTGCCTTACTCTTGACTTTATTGTTAATGCTTTTCAAATTGTACCATTAATTATGATGTTCAATAGGTTTTTTGTATCATGTTAAATAATTATAGGCTATGAAATTAAAGAAGTCATCTCTTAATCCCAGTTTCCTAAGAATTACTTTTAGCATGAATGGGTATTGACTTTTACCAAGTATCTTTTTAGCATCTTTTAAACTGATTTTATATATTTTCTGTTTTAATCTAGTAATTTAATTAATAAATTAATTAAGACTAGTCATCTTCTGATGTCAAATCATACTTTCATTGTATTGGGCATTAAAGTTATACTATACCAAAGTAAAAATACATTAGATAGTTTTCTTTTTCTTTTTTTTTTCTTTTTAAAAATTTTGTAAATGAGTCCCTTGAATATTTTAGAAAATTACCCTTCAAATACTCTGACCTCCTGCCTCTTGTAAGGAAAAGATTGGATTATCAATTCAAATTCTTTAACCTTTTTGTTTGTTTATTGAGGCTTTCTATTTCTTCTTAAGCTAAATTTGGTAATTAATTATTTTTCTAGAAATTTATCTACTTCATCTACATTTTCAAATCTATTAACATTTAGTTCATATTATTCTGATTTTAAAAATACAACTGTTTTGATTGTATCCCACTTTTATTTTAAATACTGTTTATGCATTTTCCTTTTTTCTTGATCAGTCTTTGTTCTGTTAATGTTTATAAACACATCAAATGGACTAATATTTGCATTGTAGAAGTCAAAGAAGGAGAAGAGAGAAAGAGGCAGAAAACTGTTCAGAAAAATAATGACTGAAAATTTCCCTACCCTGGGGAAAGAAATGGACGTCTAGAGCCAGGAAGCCTAGACAGTTCCAAAGGAGAGGAATCTGAAGAGACCCACTTTGACACACTGTAATTAAGTTGTCAAAAGTTAAAAACAGAGAGACTCAAAAGCAGCAAGAGAAGAACAACTTCTTATATACAGGGGCACCCCATAAGACTATCACCAGATTTTTTTCAGCAGAAACTTTTTAGGCCAGAAAGGAATGTCATGTTATAGTCAAAGTGCTGATAAAACAACAACAACAAAAAACTACCAACCAAAAATTCTCTACTTAGCAAAGATGTCCTTCAAAATGAAGGAGAAGTAGTTTCCAGACGAGCAAAAACTGAGAATTGGCAATGACCACACAATGCAATGTATATATATGCCTTACTGTTGAATTGTATGCCTGAAACTTAATTGTATTTCATTAACCAATGTCACCATAAAAAACAAACAAACAAACAAGCAAACAAACAAACAAACTGAGTTAATCACCACCAGACCAACCTTCAGGAAGTGTTACAGGAACATCTTCAAGCTGAAACAAAGGATGCTAATCAGTGACAGCAAGACATCAAAAGTATAAATCCCATTGGTAAAGGTAAATATATAGTTAAATTCAGAATAGTCTAATGTTGTAAGGGTGGTGGAGCTAATATTGATACATTATTGTAAACGAAGGTCCATGGTTTGTTCAGATTTCCTTAGTTTTCTCTAATGTTCTTTTTTTGTTCCAGGATCCCAGCCAAGATACAACACTGCACTTAATTGTCATATTTCCTTAGGGCCCTCTTGGCTGTTATAGTTCTCAAAAACTTTTCTTGCTTTTATGACCTTGACAGTTTTGAATGTCCTTCAACTGGGATTTGTCTGATGTTTTTCTCATGGTTACACTGTGTTTTGGGGAGAAAGACCACAGTAGTAAAGTTCCCTTCTCATTCTGTCATCTCAAGAATGTATATTGTTTATCAACATGACTTATCACTGTTGGTGTTAACCTTGATCACCTGGCTCAGGTAATGTTTGAGAGGCTTCTCCACTGTAACATTATTCTGTTTATCCCCTTTCTCATATTGTATTCTTTGGAAGGAAGTTACTATGTGTAGCCTACATTTAAGAAGTGAGAATTATGTTCCACCTTCCCGAGGGTGGAGTAAATTACTTGGAATCTACATAAATTACTTGGAATTTTTCGAAATGGATTCCTTTGTCTTTATGGTCTATTTTTGGAGAAAAGGCCCCAAGTTTGTATTTCAATTCTTATATTGAGTTTTTCATTTCTGGCATCATATTTTTAATTTCTTATATCTGCTTTTTGTTTTTTGAATGTTGTTTTTTAGGATTACCTGTTCTTATTTCATGAATGAAATATTTTCTCTTATGTCTTCGGAAGTTTTTGCCCTACAACTATTTTCTTCAAGTTGCTTTCATCTGTTCTGGTGCCTGTCTTTCATATTTTAGATTCTCCTCAAAGATCTCTTCATACTTGGCTACACCTTCATACTTGAGGGTGGGCCACAGAAAGGTTGTCTGCTTGTCAGTGATCTGGATGCCAAGAAGGAGAAGGGTAAGTAAGGGCCTCAACATTAAGAATCTAAACTTTCACTTTAACTCCCTATTTTCAGTATGGTACTCTGCTCCCCCAACTGTGCTGTGGTGTCCCATGATTCAGAGAGCTTACGTTTTACGTTTTGGGGATGAACAATCTCCAGTTTTCTGCCAGCATAAGGGAAGGAGCATTCATTAGCGGCGTCTAGAGATCTCAGAATCTCTTAGACTTTTCTCCTGATTTTAGTTGCACCTTTAACTGCCCCCCGCCCCAACCTTCCAGAGGCATCTGGTGATAACTATTGAGTATTCCATAATGAAACTGGGGTGTTTCTTACTTCTCCAATTTTCTCTTAGTATTCAATTTTCTGCAGATGCTAAATCAGTTACACATTCATCCATCTTCTCTAGCCCCTAACACTTTGTTGTCCTATTTCTCTCTAGAATTTTTGTCTTATGGTACAGAAAGAAGAGAATAATTAATATATATGTTCAGTCTGCCAACTCTAACCAGAAATCATTAAGATCTGTATTCTCTAGTTCATAATTCCCTCCGTAGAGAAAGCCTTGTGCATATGTACTGGTTTAAACACATGTGAGAAGGCAGCACTTGTTTGGGCAAGATTGATGATTGCTACCATTGTTGTGATTTCTTCTGAGAGAGACCAGGAGCTCAGAGACCCAAGCAGTGAGCTCTGTGACATAGATTAAGAATTAAGGTTACTTTATTATTATGAAAAATACTTTAATAATTGCAAAAGTGTATAGATATTTCTAAGGCCCTATTTTATTTTATTTTTGCAATTTATTTATTTATTTTTTATTAAATTTATTGTGCTTAATATAATTACATAATTTTCAAGTGTACATTATAATTTGATATCTGTATATTCTATTGTGTGTTTACTATCCAAAGTCCAGTTTCCTTCAGCTGCCATATATTTGCTCCCCTTTACCATTTCACCCTCCTCCTAAACCCCTATATTTGACCCCCTTTAACCGTCTACCTACCCCTCCTCCCCTACCCCCTACCTTCTGGTAACCACTAGTCTATAGTCCATGTCCAAGAGTATCTGTTTGTTTGTCCTGTTCATTTGTTGCTTTTAGGTTTATATCCCACATATAAGTGATATCATGTGGTTTTCAACCTTTTCTGCCTGGCTTATTTCGCTTAGCATGATTATCTCGAGGTCCATCCATGTTATCGCAAATGGCAGTATTTCATCTCTTCTTATAGGTGAGTAATATTCCATTGTATATATGTACCACAGCTTCTTTAGCCAATCATTTATCGTAGGACACTTAGGTTGCTTCTATGTCCTGGCCACTGTGAATAATGCTGCTATGAACATCGGTGTGCAAATATCTTTTCGGATATGGGTTTTCAAGTCTTTGGGGTAAATACCCAGTAGAGGGATTGCTGGATCACATGGTAGATCAATTTTTAGTTTTTTGAGGAACCTCCATACTGTTTTCCATAGTGGCCGTACTAATTTGCAGTCCCACCAGCAGTGTATGAGGGTTCCTTTTTCTCCACATCCTCTCCAACATTTGTTATTACTTGTCCTGTTGATTATAGCTATTCTAACAGGTGTGAGGTGGTTTTATCTCATCGTAGTTCTTATTTGCATTTCCCTAATAGCTAGTGAAGTTGAGCATCTTTTCATATATTTGTTGGCCATTTGTATGTCCTCTAGGGAGAAGTGTCTGTTCAGGTCCTCTGCCCATTTCTTGATTGAATCGTTTGCTTTTTTGTTGTTATTGAGTCGTATGAGTTCTTTGTATATTTTGGATATTAGGTCCTTATCGGAGGCATTGCTTGCAAATATATTTTCCCATGCGAAGGTTGTCTCTTTACCTTGTTGACAGTTTCTTTTGCTGAGCAGAAGCTTTTTAGTTTGATGTAGTGCTATTCATTTATTTTGGCTTTTACTTCCCTTGCTTTGAAGTCACATTCATAAAGTCCTCTTTAAGTCCAAGGTCCTTGAGTTTAGTTCCTATGTTTTCTTCTATGTATTTTATTGTTTCAGGTCTTATATTCGGGTCCTTAATCCATTTCGAGTTAATTTTGATGTGTGTTGATAGACAACAGTTTAGTTTCATTCTTTTGCAGGTGGCTTTCCAGTTTTCCTAGTACCATTTATTGAAGAGGCTTTCCTTTCTCCACTGTATGTTTTGGCTTTTTTGTTGAAAATCATTTGCTCATACAAATATGGGTTTACTTCTGGACTCTTGATTCTGTTCCACTGGTCCGTGTGTCTGTTTTGCTGCCAATACTGCCAATATCATGCTATTTTGATTATTGTTGCTTTATAGCATAATTTGAAGTCAGGCAGAGTGATGCCTCCAGCCTCGTTCTTTTTTCTCAGGATGGCTTTGGCAATTCAGGGTCTTTTGTGCTTCCATACAAATCTGATGATTTTTTGTTCTATTTCTTTAAAAAATTAAGGCCCCATTTTAAAAGAAAGTAAATGCATATTTTTGTTCAAAGTAAAGGGTGATATTTTTCCGAGCCTGTATTATATTACAAGAGCCACTGTGCTACCTGTAAATGGCTCTCTCTTTCCTCTCCTAGAGGTATGGTGCTACCTACAAATAGCATCTTTTAACTTATCCAGTAGTAAGGGAGAGGGATTTCTGCTCAATGCCACCATAGCAATAACTAAAGATGTTAAATAATACAATAATGTAATTCAGCATATTTTCCCATGAGGTGAACTGTGTTTGTCTTCTATTTCATTATCTGGTTTTTGGGTAGACTAGACTAACAATCTCCTGTAAGCCCTTCTAGCTGGGCATCTATGTTTTGCCCCACAGCTTACAACAGATTACTTATGGGGACTACATCGCCTAAGATGCAAGAGAGCGCTTTTCAGGTTCCCAGGCTGTTACTTCCTGGACCTTAATGTCTCTCTGAATGGATATAGAAAGTTTAGGAGGGAGGGTCAGGTGGACGGGAGCAGGGGCTACCCAAAATAGACCACACTTGGAAGTTAGAGGAATGACTGTTTCATTTCCTGAGTGTTAGTGAATTAGGAGGAAGACAATGAGGGTTGATATGAGTTTTTTCAGCCTTTTTTTTCAGGAGGTCTTTATTTTATAAAACAGTCTAGGATAGGATTGTCAAAAGTTCTTTGCAAAAATGAACCATGATCTGTGTGTGTGAAATACATTTTTAGTCAAAATATTTATTGAAACATTTCAACAGATAATTTTTTTCTTTTAGAAAGAATCATTTCACTGCATGTGAACCTCATGGAAAAAAAATGAAAAACTGAGTAGTTCATTTCACACAGATCTAACTCACATTCTGCTTCCCTCATCCACACGTTATTATTTCTATTGAAAATTCTTTTTCCACCTTCATTTGAGACAGGAACCGATACACAACACTAAAACAATTTCAACAAATGTCAACACAAAAGTCAAGAAGAAATATACCAGGTGTATTTTCTGAATCAATAAAAATGTTATTAATAATAAAAAGACATTTGCAGTTTGTAAATTTTCATTTTGCTGGGCAGAAAGCCAAAATTCTGGATAATCAGTTTAATACCAGACACTCAGAAACTAACTTGAGAAAGAAAGTTTTCCTCATTCTGCTTCCTTGTGAGGCAAGCTAGCCTAGGGACTGTCCCCTTCCCCTTCAGGATGTGGCTCCAGAATTTTTCCTTAGTCCCTTCCTTAGCCATCTCCCTGTGGCTCTGGAATTTCTGTTGTCCCTTAGCTCAGCCCTCTCCCTAGACTCTGTGAGAAACAGGCCAAGGCCAGGAGACGGATAGATGGCCTTGGGTGACCCCCTCCCCTCCAGGTAGCTTGAGAAACTAGCCGAGACCAGGAGGCAGGGTGGAGATAGCCTTGGGACATCTCTTTGCCTCCAGAATAAGGCTCCAGAGTGTTTCCCTTTTCCTTTGTTCAGCTTTGACTAATCATAATATCATAATATCACCTGCATTGCAAGTACCACGTTTCTACCCCACCTCCTCAAGAAAATAAAAGCCCAACATCCAGACAGCTTAGGGCAACTCACCTGAGTTTGCCCACACTTTTCTCTTAAGTGTATACTTTCAATTTAATATTAACTCGTGCTGTCATACTTTCTGTTTGTCATGTCCTTGAATTCTTTCTTGCTGCATAAGACAAGTACCTGGTCACTGGAACTCCAGGTCGGGGTCCCTCTTTGGACTCGGGCCCTATTGAGCTCTCTGGTATCACTTGGACTTAAGGTTCATGGCTGTTCCTCCAGGCTGTGATAGGGACCTTCAGTGCCCTTCTTCCTGGAAATGTTTCTCAGGGCTGAGCCCACTAAGGGACTGGGGCACTAGCCCTGCTCTTTGCTGTCCCCTGGGGCAGCCCCTTCAGAGATCAGACCAAGAAAAGGCCATTTTAGGAACTAGAAGGCTTTCTAACCCTGAGCGTTAAGCAGCCATAAACTGCTGATCTCAGCTGCTTATCTCAGCTCAGGTGAATTATAGAGGTTATGTAAAGGCCTTTCTACTCTTTTCAAGTTGTCAGATTCAGATGTTTCCATATTTTTTAAAGTATTTAATCAGTGAGACTCTTTTTTTTTTAAAGTAGTATCCAAATAATAGTTTTTTTCCTCTCTATGATTAATTGGTGAATCCTCTACCCAATTAACTAAGGCAAACTTCAAACTTGCATTATTGCTGCCCTTTCAGATTCCAATGGCACTTAAAAAAAAAAAAAATTCAATGGCTCATTTCAGCTCTACGGAAATGTCCTTACAGCGCAAACGTTATTTTTGGCTCAGGGCATATGCTTTCGTCTATCTTCCCGAAGCTGCCCCGCCCGGCCGGAGGAAACCCAGCTCTGCTGAGTCTATTCAGGTCCCTCCACATTTGCATGTCTATCAGCGGCCTTTCACAGCCCAGTGGCCTCGACAAGTACTTTCCAATGGCCTCATTGTTCTTCAGAACCACCCCAAATCAGAACTTCCAGCTTTCTTCTCCCTGGCTGTTTCAAGTGTGGTTGAAACACCTGTTAGTTTGGATCCCAGAGCTTTTACTTTCTACTTATAGGAACTTTACTTTCCCTATATGCTGAGATGGCTATTTGTGGAACGTGCTTGAATTTTCCCCTTGGCAAAGTCATTAGAAGCTACCTTTATATGATACCATTTGATCTTCTTTATTGTTCCTTTTTCATTTCATTAAAAAAAAGAGCTGGGTTGCCACATGGATGGGAAAATGAAAAATACTTGTTTCCCTCTTTCTCTCTCTTTATAAAATTTAAAATTTCTCCAAAGTTAAAGTCTACATGAATGTAACATGATTATTGATAATATTGTGAAACCAACATTTCATATTAGACTATAAAACATCACCTTGTTCAGGGAGATGAATTAAAATCTACTGCAAAGATTTATTCTACATTTTGACAGGTCTATCCAATGAGCCCACTTACAAAAGAGCTGGGCAAAATGGTCTGAGTAGATACGTTTGTTCTGACTTGTGTGGTTATATATGTGTGTGTCTCTCTCTCTCTCTAGAGAACACATACAAATTCATGATTACTTATATGCATTAAAGACTAAAAAAATCTTTCATTTGTTTTGTTCTTTAAAATCTATACTTAAGGTCTGCGCAATGGTCAGCTCATCTGTAAATCTATGAAATGCTTTTGCATACATTAATTTGATGCTCACACCAGACCTGGAAGTAAGACAAGACATGGTTTTTATTTCCATGTTATGAATTAATTATTGTCTTTATCATTAATAACTACTTTATCATTCCAATACTTGGAAGCAACCCGGGCTTTGTGACTTCTGGCATTTACTGCTCTTTTCTCCTTGTTCCCAGCTTGGTGGCAGCCTCCCCACAAACTGCAATCATTTTAAGTGATAGCCTATCACTTTTATTGAGTTAGGGTTTTAATAATAACAAGCAGATAATTAATTATAAAGCAAGTTATTGTAGGCGGTGCCTACTAACTTAGGTGAAAAAGTAGTTTTAAATGGTTTATACTCACTGAGTTCAATAAAGTTGTGTATATTTAAAAATTTTGCATTGTTGCTTTGTAAGTAATTTTGCTTCACAACCTGGAAAGTTTTATTCACTGTTTATCAAGGGTGGCAAATTGGCATTTGAGTTGGCTTCAGCAAATCATCTTTGGGTTTCTGATTAAATTGTATATAAAATATTTATACTGTGGGGTCACCCAAGAGAAATGGTACACATTGCCATTTTTGGACATTTTGTGATTATAACCAGAGGAAGCTAAATAGAGTATAGTCTAAGGAAAAATTTAAAAGCCTCGACTACCCAAAAGAATGTGGCATTCAGGCGTTCAGGTCAGAGATCCCCAAACCCCCTGGCATCTCTGGGATGACTAGAGCGACAGTGGTTCACATATTCAAAGCCTGACCTCATTTCCTCTGGTGCCCTTTTCCTTTTCCTTCTGGATGGAAGGATTTTCTCCGCAGAAGGGCTCTAGTCCCTGAATTACTGCAGTAGGCAATGATCATTTCCTCCATATATATATATATATATTTTTTTTCTTTTCTTTTCTTTTCTTTTCTTTTCTTTTCTTTTCTTTTCTTTTCTTTTCTTTTCTAGGTTTAGAGGGAGATTGGTTGTGGGAAGGAAAAGTTGAGACTAGCTAAAGGCAGATTAAGAGAATCAAAAAGTCTGCTGGAAAGACAGTTTCTCGTAGACAGAGAATCGGCCGTGTTTGCAAAGGCTCCTTGGGAAATGCTTCTAAACTGCAGGGCTAGAGATGGGATTAGACACAGCCCCCTGACTGTTGCAGCACAGAATGCTCATTCAGCTCAGGGCTCTTTCTGCCCCCTTTTCTCTGGGGAGTGACCAGGAGAGAGGGCAACGGTGTCACTGTGTTTCCCAAGGAGCAAACAGTGGAGGTTGCCGGAGGTGAAAGGTTAAACACTGGTGTCAATAAAGTGAAGGGGATTTTTGGAGTGGGGGAGTAGGTCAGCAGGGAGGTTGGGAAAAAGGCGGGGGGTGGTGGGGTGGGAGGTGAGAGCCCTGGCATGCCTGTCCCAGAGTTGAGAGAAAACAGACTGACCGCTCCTCCCTCCCCCAAGCTGTAGATTGTACATTGGTAGTTGTGATTCGATCTCTCCCCTTCATTCCTTCAGCCGTGTGGTTTGGCATTTGCCTCATTGCTATAGCATTTTACATAGGATGTTCACAGAAGATACTCGTTAAATTGTCCTGATCCTGCCTCGACTTTGGCTCCTCTAGAAATACTCTGCTTTTGGAATCGCTTTCGGTATTGGACATCATTTTTCATATTGCCCTAATGGTTGCTAATTTTCCTATACTAAAGGTAGGACTGATATTTGGAAGAAGCCCAAAGTTAATCAGAATAATAAATCTGAAAAAGATAGAAATTGGGACTTATTGAAAATGGACCTTCTTGAAAACATGGGGTTAATAGAAAGTAATACATATGATGTTTTCGTGCTTCATATATATATGTATATATGTATATATGTATATAATATATATGTGTGCGTGTGTATATATGTATAGATGTATATATTTTTCCAGAAAACATTTCAAAATAATTTTTTCTAAATGTTAGTACATATGGGGTAAATGTATATAGCTTCTCAAAGTCATTTCGTAGAGCCCAGTTTACTTAGTATTAGGAAGAAAGGCCGTTTTCTTCCCCTATCATCATGTCCTCCATGATGAACTCTTCCTTGAGAGCTGAAGAGAGGTTCTACTCATAGCTTAGGAGAAAAAGGACCCAGTTACTTCCTGGACTGCATTCAGCTTGGTTGCCAGGATCCCTCCTTAGAGTAATCTGCCACCTAAGTCAAGTGGAGAAAAGTACAGTCTGTTCTGGTGGTGAGATGGAGGCATTAGGAGACCTGGCTGGGACTGAGTCTATATAATGGTGACTTGCTGATTTTCTGGCGGTTTCACTCCTGACTTCCTGACTGAATTTAAGACCTCTGCGCTTGGGTTTATGTTTTCATACCTATAACGTAGGGCGGGGCGGGGGAAAGAAATAAAAAGGATGATTTCTTTGCACAGCCCAGTGCTATCAGGATAACTATGAAATTCTTTGGTCTCAAAGAGAAAAAAAAAAAAGAGAAAGAATTAGAAAATCATAAGGAAGGATAAGATCAAACAATACAGAGAAAGGATTGGAAGGGAAAAGGCAAGAAAGGAAACGGATGTTTGAAAAAGAGAAGAAAAGGAAGGAGGAAGAAGAGAGGAAGAAAATGAAAAAGAGGGATGAAGACAGAAAGATGGAACAGAGGAAAAAGAAAGGATTCTCTTCAGACGAGAATCAGGGTCAAGCCCGAAGATCTCTGATGCACTCAGGAGACAGAGTGAGATTTGGCTTGAAAATCTTCAGGGATCGATTTTCTAAGATGTCCTGGGGACAGAATTCCAATGCCTGGAAAATAGCAACGTGTGTTCTTCTTGTGATGCTGTGTCCTGGGACTGGAAGGAGAGAAAGTCATGGATTTCAGCCTCAGGCTTGTTATGGGAACACAAACCATGGGTCTGGGTGGGGAGGGGACAAATTCTCAGATTGGGGGGGAATTTGTAAGTGTCTAAATGTGATGAAAACTTCCATGTATATGAAATCATATATATATATACATTTTAAAACACATAATTTTATTTGCTATTGAACAACGTATGTAAAAAATCACTATAAAAGCAATCAAGATAGAAATGCCAGCCTAACACTACTGTGAATGAACTCGCATGCCCACTCTCAGCTCCCGCCTTCAAAATATACTAATTAGCCACTCTGTGTGGGTGGACCTGGAGAACTGTGAAAGATCCTCTGGCTTTGTTGATGGCACAATGTCTTCTAGCTTCTACCTTATATTCTCCATCCAAAACAGAGACGCAGCTTCGCACACATGGTCTGACACTGGGATGGAGTATTTAGGCTATTCTGGAAAAATCACAGAATGTACAGACTTCCTCACTTAGGCTTCAGTGATTTAGCCACAGACCTGTATCCCTTCACAGGGAGGAGGTCCAGGTCCCCTCGCAATGAGGAGTCCTCCTCAGAAGGAGAAGGTCCAGGTCCCCTTGCAGTGAAGGAGGGCCTGTTTTCCTCATGGGGAGGAAGTCCCTGTCGCCTCACAGGAGCTACCAACATCAGATCTGTGTCTAGAAATCAAGGCTGGGGTTGCCAGAGGGATGATCAGTCCTCAGACCAGGTTTCCTTCTCCAAGTAGAGGGTCTGAAGAACTCCCAAAGAGAGCTTGCCCCAGGGAGCTTCCTCTGCATAAGAGCCACGGAGAGGAGAGGAGAAGCCGGGGAGCCGGCTGGTTGGAAAGCACTAACAAAATACAAACACTTCCCTGCCCCTCCACCCCGCCACCCCCGCACCGCGTGCCCCCACTTCCCATTCCCTCACGCCACCCCCATCCCGCTGGTAACGCAGGGTGTAATCTCGCTTCTAAACACAGAATTACAGAAAACCAGGGGGAAAAGCCCCGAAAGGAATAATTAATTTCTGCTTCCTCATGCAAATCCTTTGGCCAGTCATTTAAGGTTCAGAGCAGGACCAATTCAGCTCCTTGTGCAAATTCCAAACTGAAGGCATTTAGAAAAGAAGAGAGAGCGAGAGGAGAGAAATTGAATGGATTTACTTTTCTAAGAACCAGAATTAACAAAGGTTCCATTTTCCATGGTTATGGGTCTGGCTAGACAGCCTTCACTGACGAGCTCTCCAAACACATGTGCTGGCCTGTTGAAAAGGCCTCAGTGTTGACTGACAGATAATTGAAGTGACAAATTGTTTCATTGTATTTGGCAGGGAGAGTGCTGTATTAGATAATTATGGGGAACAGAGGAGCTCTGGGGTCTCAGGTCACAAGACATGCCTGACCCTATTTTCTGAAAACTCTGAATGGAGTTCTTGGTCCCAGAGGACCTGAGTGTGAGCCTGTCTCTTTTTTTGTTGGTGTTCAGTTTTTTTCTTCCCCTTTACCTCCTCCTCTGCCTTCACTCCCCACACCTCCTCCCTTTTCCGATCTAATGATTAAGAAGAGCTAAAGAATATAGAGACTTCCAGGGCTGAGAGAATAGGCTTTACTCTCACCTCCCCATACCCTCCCCCATCCCAATTCCTTGCTTTTTAGGAAAAGAGCTTGTGGATTTATTTTATATATGGTAGCAAGTTTGCAAATTCTTCTTAACAACTGCGCACAGTGGCCTTAAAGGGGGCTGGCTGCTGCTGGAGGGAAGGTGGCTGGGACAAATGAGTCGCTTGGAATAGTTGCTACTGGGCAGGGGGGGCACGTCCTGGCTGAATAATGGGAGCAGAACTGCTTCTGTGTGCAGCCTCTTGACATGAGATTTTTCTGTGTCATCAATTCTTCCTGACCTTAGTTTTCCTGAGGTAAAATCTGGTGACAGAAGAGACCTAAAGATTATTAGGTAGTAGAACCATTTCGTTTTCCAACTGAGTTCTGAGAGAGCCACACAATTTGTTAGTGGAGAGATAAGGTAGACCTCAGGTTGTGGAACCAGAATCCAGAGCTCTTTTCCCCAAACCACGATAATGAAAAAAAAAAATGTATATGAGGCTAAAATACAAAGAACGATGGCTACCTCTGCTTTCTTAGTTCTTTTTACTGCTGTGTAAACCTACAGGAAACTGGAAGCAGATTCACACAAACAATATTTAGCCTCAGGGCAGTCATTCTTGGGGGAAAAGGGAGAGACCTTCAGAATAGAGATGTTCCTAGTGGTTCGGCAGGAGCCTAAAGTAGGCAGGAGAGACTGGGTGAAGAGCCTCCTACTTACTCCCACCAGGGAAACTGAATAGCTAGTCCTCTTGCCTCTGGCGCTGCAGTCTTCCACCTGCAGCCTGCTTGTGGCAAGAGGTACAGTAGTGACATTGGGGTGTGAGAATTTTCAGTATAAGCCTCATTGGTTCTCTACAGAGCTTTGATACTTAGGAAGATTCTCTTTCAAGTCGAAAGGTTTAAGAATTATGCAAACTCTCAAGATGCATTATTTTCCGTTGAATTTTCACTTTTTCAGAAAAAAATAGACTCTTTTTTTCCTTTCTTTTAACTTTCTGCTCTTAAATATAAGTCCAAAGAGTCTCAGAAGATGGTTTGTTGTTTGGTTTCTAAAATAAATAAACAAACAACCCAAGCGAAGTACGGTGAGAATACATGAAAATTTCTGCAGTATGTGTAACATAATTGAGACCCATGGGCTTTCTCTGTTTTAAAAAGCCAATAACTTAAAAAAAAGCTCTCCAGTAGTTTTAAGGCAGCCATTCTCTGAGTCAAAACCTACTGTGCTGAATTCAAGACTGGCTTTCCACAGAAAGCTGTCAAACCCCTTTTATTGACTTACAAAAGGTATGTTCCTAATAAAAACATGAATTAGGAGGAATTGTGAGTTTGAGGGGAAGGGGATAGCTAGGAAGCACAGGGTCAAAAATGAATAAAATGGATTTAGAACCTCAGAGTAAGAGAAGAACGCGGTAAAACTCTGATAGAGAGTTTACGAACATGGCTGCCATCAATTCCCACTACCCTGTGCTCTCATGCTTCTCATCCCATCTAGAGGTGGAACAGAATTTCCCTTTCTCCTCTTAAATCTAGGCTGAACTTAATGCCTTGCCTGAACAACAGGATGCGCTGGAAGTGACTTCCAGGAACTTCGGCTAGGTCATGAGCACCTTGGCAGCTTCTGTCTGGGTCTCTTGGAATGCTAGCTTCTTGGGACACTTCTTCTTGGGACCCAGCCACGATGCTGTGAGAAGCCATATGGAGAAGCCACATGAAGGTGCACTGGTTGACAACTATAGCTGACCTCCAGCTGACAGTCACTATTAGCTCTCAGCCATGTGAGTAAGCCTTCCTGGATATCTAGTCTAGTCAAGCCTTTAGATGACTCTAGCCCAGGCCCCTTTCTATCTGATTACAATCCTGTGAGAGATGCTAAACAAGAACGGCCCAGCTGACCCAGTCAACACATACATGAGAGATAATAATAAATTGTTTTTTTAAACCACTAAGTTTTAGACTGGTTTGTTAAGTAACAAATGAACCAGAATAAGCAATGAGACTCTTTGTCTCTTTTAAAGCCATCTCTGGGAAGGTGGTAAAGAGAGAAGGAGCTCAGTGATGTAGGACATGCAGGTGGCATCAGATGCTTTGAAGTTCTAGGGAAGAGTCTTCATTTTCCTCTTCTCATCAAAAGGATGCTTTTCCTCATGAACTGGATCTGAAGGATTCACCCTGATAGGAAACCCTACTGCCACCCCACCACCCACCTTACCTGTGAATCCGAATGTTAACAGACTTGAAGGGAGAAGAGAGCTCAGGTTGGGTAAATAGAGACAGGGCATCTTTACGGACAGAGGCCTGTGGGTGAGAGTTTGCCTCCAGAAGCTGGGAAGTCTTGCAGAAATCCAAAGTCATCAGGTCACAAGCCAAGGACCCTATCGGCTCTGTCCCTGGGTTTTTTAGTGTACTTGGCTCAACACAGAGTGGGATTCAGGAGCAAGTACAAGCCAGTGATCTCAAAGACCCTCGCCATGGGGTTTCAATCTCTCTTGCCCAATGGATTTATTATTTCCTGTTTTGTTTTCCCTGCTACTCCATCTCATTGCATCTTCTGGAATAGAAGCCCCCTCATGATTTAATGACTGCTTTGGGGACTGACGATCTCAGCTCTTTCTCTTTTACTAAACCTCCCTTTCGGAGGTGGGCTTCCATTTGGACCCACATGCAACTCTGGTTAATAGGCACACCTTCCTGGGGCCTGAGCTGCGGTCTCTATGTTCCTACCAGCTGCAAATTGTCTTTTCCGAAAGAAGAAAAAGGAGAGATGAATATTCCTTGAGAAAACCCAATATGACAAAGTTTATATTTGAAAGTAGGTAAATTAGAGAGTTGTTCATATTGCAGGAGGTGTTTCTTTAAATGTCCACTAGTACATTTAAACATAATTTGATTAAAAAAAAAATAACCAAGGTAGCATTTCTTCAGGCCCTACTTACTGTGTAAAGTGAGAGGGACAAATGTTCATAAGAACGGGATCTAGCAGAATGTGCCTCAGTCAAAAGACAAAGGGAGGCCTTGATTGATTTCTCACAGGGGGAGACGTTTTTCTACCTTCCGAAGTTAAAAACAAACAGCCAAAGAGTTGAACAAATTCAGCTTTCTGCAGTCAATTTACTTCACCAAATACTTTTTTAGGAACCCATGTGTGCTTAGTGAAATATACCAAATAAAGAGTTTCAAATCAGTAGAACAGGCTCAGAAAAAAAGCCATTTTCAAACTATACCAGTGCGATACAGATTTAACTATTTTAAACGGCATAAGATGAGACGGCAATCTTTAATTCTTTATTCCACACCATTTTTAGAATAATAGGCTGATAGTCTTAGGTCTCAGGAATGGAAAATGGGTTTTGCCAAATTATCTAAGGAGAAATGTCTAGATCTGGAAAGGCCTTTGTTTTCTACTTTAAAATTTCTACCTCAGGCAAATTCATTCTCAGGGTAAATGAAAATCAAACCCAAACAACCAAGATAAACAAACTAAACAGAAAAAAAAAACCCAAATGAAAAACCAACAATAACACAAACAAAAGAAAAAAAAATTTAAAGTGAAAAAGCTTTGTGGAAGGAAACTACAGTTAGGGTATAGGGGAAATGAGAGCCCAGTTTGATTTGATTCAATTCCATTCAACCCAATCCGATCTGATCCAATCCAATCCAATCCAATCCAATCCAATCCAATCCAACCCAATCCAATAAATATTTATTGAGTGCCTACTATGTGCTGGCAAAGTGTTAGATTCTGAGTGGATTCAGAGTTGAGTGAAACACAGTCTCTGCTCCTAAGAAGCTATGTCTGTAGCATCTGCAAAAGGATCAGACATGCATTTACATGTTAGTAAAGGGCCCAGGCTAGCCCATTGCTTCCTGGCCGTCTGGGAAAGCCCTGCCCTTATGACCCCACCTCTGTGCTGCCAGATTCAGCATGGTGCCTTCTCACCTCTGCATGGAGGGGCATACTACTGCTTTGTGTGCATGGTGGTAGGGTTACATAGGCAGAGGTGGCTGATAAGGTATAACCCATCTTTTTCAGCACATCTGCTAGAGCTTGAATTTCATTAAGATCCCTTTTTTTCCCTCTCCCCCCACTGTCAATCTAGCACAAATAATAATTATCAAAGTCCCCTGCCCACTATCTAAATAAAATACAGCCAGAGAACTAAAGCACAGCTAGTCCATTGAGAGTTGACTGAAGCTGGGTAAGACCAATAATTCAAAACAGATGAACAGTACAGCAAATACTATGGGCTCAGTATCCCAGGCTGACCCGACCTTTGAAACTTGCTGAAAGTTATCCTTGAAATTCCCCAGAACTCCTTGACTAACTTCTGTAAACGGCTTATTTATCACAAAGTCATAAATAATATTTGCTAGATATTTGCTCCATCTATCTAGAAAACGAATTAAGCTAGAAGACATGAGCTCAGTGGCTGAACTGGGGTGGGGGTGGCCAGGGTTGTGGGTGAGTGTTCAGAGTTCTGGGAAGGAACAAGGGAGAAGCTGCAGCTTTCCATCTTCCATAGGTGGGGGTGGGGTGTAGGGGTGGGGAGTTGGGTAAAGATAGGGCTGTTCAAGGCATTTGGTTCACTATAGTGGATTTTAATTTCATTGCCTGTACACAGAGGTGGTTGTAGACGGCTGTCAAGAGACATAGCTCTGGTAAATAATTCAAGTGATACTTTTATAATCACCAAATTGTTTTAGGGCAAGAATCCCAAAGTCCTTGCCCAAAGAGCTATAGATGCTCTGTGACTGCCTTCTGTGAAAGCCGAGGGCTTGATTTATTCACTCACTCACTCACTCACTCACTCACTCACTCACTCATTTGACAAATCTATTCAAAAGCATCATCCTAGTAGGGGATATAAAGATATAAAGGACTTAGTACATATCTTTCAAGGAATCTTTGTGTGCAGGGAGATGAAAAGACATAAACATCTAAGACACAGTATAGAAAATGATTAGCGTCTTAGAAAAGGCACAGAGACAGAGCTATAGGAATTCAGAGGATAGCGAGATGACTTCCAGCTCATGGCAGGCGGGATGGCAAGAGGGGGCAGGGTAGGAGATGAAAGGATATCTAGAAGAGACCCCACCGAGCAGACTCTTGAAGGCTGGGTAAGATTTGGCAGGGCAGAGGTGAATCCTTCCAGGCTAAAGGGAATGTGAAAGGATCAAATATAGACATGTATAAGGATTGCTCCTAAATAGGCTATGAATTTAAAAAGGTAGTGGTAGGGGGAGATAGAGAAACTAGGGCCAGAAGACTCTAACAGTAGTCCTTGTAAGATTTAAGGAAGATGGTGTTCATAGGAACAAAGAGAAAAGAATGATCCACAACTATTAGGGAGGGTGATAGATAGAAGTTGGCAACTAATTGTGTTGGTATTGGGGGATAGGAGGGAAGATAGAAGAATCCTCAAGCAATAATGTTAAGATCATTTTCTATTTTGGACATGTGATGCTATTAGAGACAAATCTTGCGGTTTAAGCCTCCATACTGAGAATTGGGGGGCAGCGAAGTTAGGAAGAGAGCCTGCTTTGGGGGCGGGGAGTATCACAAAGGACAATCAACAGTATCTTATGCTGCTGACAAATGGGGACCAGGAAAGGTATTAGGATGTTTGCAGGTGAAGGGGAGGAGCCAGTGGTGAGAGAAACTCAAGATAAGGGAGGAGGATGACACACAGAATTAGAGTGTCAGGAGAGGAGGGATACAAAAGCCTGCAGGAAGAGGGAGTGAGATATGATGAGTGGGTGCCCAGAAAGATTTGGAGAGGGAGACAGGGGAGTTGAGAGAGCTCCTGACTTCATCCTGATGAAGTCAGAGGGCAGAAAGGGCTACTTCGAGATCTTTAGAGGTGGTGGGTGCTACACACTACTTGGCAGAGAGTGGGGATCAAAACCTCCTGCATGATGTTTGCTTCTGTTTTTATTCTGTATTTAGGACCAACAGGCTCAACTGGGAGCTGTGGCTCTGCCATTTGTCCCTTGGAAGATAGAGCTCTGCTTAGGTGATCGAATTGTTTGTCTTTACTGGGGAAGCTGGGCTTCATGATGGGATGATGGCTGGATAGATAGGGGAGGGCAGGTTATGCATGGCCAAAGAGCTCTGTCTTGGGGATGCTCTGAAGAGCCTGTCTTGCTCTTCTGTTTTTCCTAGTGGCTTTCCTGTGTTTACTACCAGTAGACATCTGCTTTCTGCATGGCCTAGGATAATTGGGTGTGATGGATGACATCACTCAGGTGCTTATCATGGTTCCTGTTCTTATCCTAAAACATTTGAGCTACAGAGGAGCTTAGAGGTCTTAAAGGTCATCTTGCCCAGGGGCTCCCAACCTGTCGATTGTGAAAATCAGATCTGGACCTAGTCTCCAAGCAGCTCCCTGCCTGAGAAGCCGTCCAAGTTTAGGGAGGGAGCATAGCGGTGCCTCCCCTCTCCAATACAGATGGTGATGCTGGGCTTCAGAGAAGGAACAGGGAAATGTGCCTCAAAACAGGTCTGAGAACTACTCATTTAGAACAAGCTCCAATTAGCAAAATAACGAGTTTAGGGCCCAGTGCCTGGCATAGAGTAGAAGCTCAATAAATATTTGTTGAGATAAAAAAGTGAAGAAACTAATTAATTACATTATGATTAGGGAGGAAATAAAGTATGAGCAGTTAAGGCTTTTGATTTTTAGTTCAGTTTCTTCTCACTGTACTCATAAGCTTTTTCTCTCCAAACATAATATTCTTTGGGGATTTTGTACTTAGAGAGCTGTGTGTCTTTCTTATGCTTCCCAAAATTCTAGAATAATTCCCCAGGTCTGAGGATCTCAATAGTCTTTAGACCTATATTCACTCACTCACTCACTCACTCACTCACTCACTCACTCACTCACTCACTCACTTTCTCACTCACTCCTTATTCATTCACTCCTTTTCTTTATTTTATTGTGTATTTGTTTATACCTCCATTAACATATTTATTAACTATCTATTTTAATTCAGATACAAAAGAGATATTCTTGATGATTTTGTTAGAGGAATATATTTGTAAAAGACAGTCTGCCTGGTGGTAGATTTAATCCTTGAACCCACGCTGTCTTACATTCTGACTCTGGCTGCCTTCCCACTCAGAGACTGGACTTTGTCACATGAGTTGCTTTGCCTGCTGTGGACAAAGCAGAGGCTGAAAAGTACTCTTGCAGTGGGACTTGTCCTCTTTTGCTGTTTTTGGACACCTGTGACGGCCACCATTTGAAGAAACCTGGGCTAGCTTCTAGTGATGAGAGACACATGGCCCAGTTGCCACTGTCTTCACGGCCAACAGCCTGCCAATGATCAGATATGACTAACCCCATTAAGTTCCGTAGTTGTTTGTTTTGCGGTCATAACTAACTGATATAACACTCCTCATTATCCTTGAAGGGGCTGAGATAAAGGAGGATCTCTCATGTCTTTCCAACCAAAAATTCATTCTTACACCAAGATGTGCCATATTTATAACCCCAAAACAATTCTGCAGGGGCCAGCTATAGATCTTTTTTTTTTTTTTTCAATCACTTTCTTAAAAGCCACTTGTTCTCTTATAACCTTTGGCATGAAATCAATAATAAATATTTATTGGATTCCCAGTCACAAATAAGACAAGATGCAAAGTGTGAGTAGTCATCACCAGATTCCCAGGTTTGATGAGAATAGATACACCAGAGGCAGAAGTGAGCACTTGGGAGAGCGCCAGCTGAGGATCCCTCAGAGGGCACAGGAGTTTTGCAGACTGGAGTTCATTCTGATAGCTCAAGGTACCAGTCACACCCCTGCCCTTCCCTCTCCCCCAGAAAGATCCTGTGTCCTTAAAGGGTCAGAGGTGGCTAGCCCTCAAGGGGCAACATCTCTTTTTGTCCCTTCAGGGGTCCTCACTTGGTCAGAGCAGTGTCTCAATTTCCAGGGCATGGAAGTCCAGCTGAGGGGTCTGTGCTTTGTTATATAGCGGGGATAGTTTCGAAGGGCTGGGCTGGAGCCTGCTGTGGAGTGCTCTGTGACTCAATGGTCCCTGCATTAGCGAAGGAGAGACTTATAAGGGTACTGTTCTGTACTGTGGTGAAGGTAAAAGAGATATTCATCGTGATACAGATACATAAATGATATTGACAATGATTATAATAATACAATGATAATAGTAGCCACAACTGGAATTATGGCATTACCAGCTCTGTTAGTGGAAATGCCTTGGGCCAGCCCACATCAGGAAAATGTGGAATTTACATTTGGCACCCTTCTCTCTGGGCTCTCCCGCCTCCATCCATCAGGCTTCCCTCACCCTAGTCACCCTGACAGCCCCTTGAACATCTAACACCCTCTCTCCCCAAATTAAAGTGTCCCGATCCTGTCTTAATCCTTTTGGGCTCTGTTCTCTACCAACAGACAGTTGAGCCCAGATAAAGGCAGCCCTACTAATCTGTCGGTTAGCGCGCTTATTCCCATCCCAGATAACATAACTCATTACTGCAGATACTTGGCAGGACTTTTGGAGAAGGCCCTGAAACCGCAAGCCTCAAGCTGGAATTTAGTTTGTACCTGGGAGTCATGAGGCAGCGCTTGAACAGATGGGGTCTCTTTACCTCTCAAATGTCATGAAGGTGGCAGTTCAGGCTTCCTCTGTGTGTCCGATGCCAACCTCTGAGAGCAGAGTCTGATCTGGTAGAGTGGAAAAGCCACAGGCTGTGGGGTCAGATGAATCTGACTTGGTCTCATAAGCTCTGTGACTTAACAGTTTGACTTAATGTCTCTGGACCTCAGTATTTCTCATCTGCAAAAATAGGAAAATTATACTTACCATGCAGGCTCACTGTGAGAATTAGAAAGAGTATATGGAAAATGTTTACTCACCGTGAGTCTACCAAGGTGTGCTGGGATGAGGGCTCAACTTTCCTACAGTCTTGGGTGTGACGATGCAGAGGGCCCCAAAGGGCAGGCCTGCGGGCCTTGGTTCTGGAGGCCTTGTGGGCTCAAATGCTGGTTCCACCACTTACTAAAGTGACTTTGAGAAAGTTACTTTCCTGGGCCCCAGTTTCCTTACCTATAGGGGACAGTAACAGTTCCTAGGTCATTGTGTTGACAGAAGGATTAAATGAGGTATTTCAGGTATGTAATGAAGCTGGGACTGTGCCAGGTAAAACGGACCGGACCGGCAGAGAGGATAGGCGTTTGGGGGCAGGGTGAGGACTTTATGGGCTGACTGTTGATTCCTACTTCTGGAAGCTCCATCCTTCCCAAAGTTACTGTGGAGCCGCTGCTCTGAGGAGCTTACGTGGGGCCTGAGTAGCTCAGCGAGGGCAGGTGCCTGCCTCATACTCTTCAAGGGCCACGTCCCGGGTGGTCTCAGTGTCTGATGGGTCCAAACAGCTCTCCTTGGGAGCTAGATCATTCTCCTGAGGCCTGGAGGGCTGCCAAGAGGACTCTCCAGGAGTGATTGCCAGGGATGGTGAGAGAAGTTTGTAATGTGGAAGGAAGGAAAGGAAACTCAACATTTATTTAGCTCCTACTGTGTGCTGGAGACTTCACTAGACACTTGATATACATTAATTATCTCCATTTATCCTCAGAGCCATTTGACCAGGGTATATTATCATCTTCTCTTCACAGATGAGGAAACTGGCTTGCAGAGGTCCCGTGGAGAGTAGGTGATGGGACAGAGATGAGGACACATGTCTGCTGGACACCACTGCAGCAAAAAGAGCCCTTTCTTGGGCAGTGTGATTGTGCCATGGTCTGTGACTGGCTTTAGTCACCACACTATCCATGCATCTTACAGTTACCAAAGGAGAGAAAATTAAGCAGCACAAGATGGGTTGCCCGGAATCCTTTGGGGTGAGGTTTTGCGATTTCCTGTGGGGGCAGTGGCCCTTGAAGAAGAGGATTTCATGGGGCAGGGCCACCCTTGCTCTGCCTTTGCATATTTTTTCCTCAATGAGCCCAGGCCTGTGTGATGAATGTTTGTCAATCAATTAACAAACGCAGGTAACCTCCAACTTGCAAGCATGAGAATTGCTGTGTTTGCAGATCTGGGGGAGTCACAACTGCTGCCTTTACTAAAATGGCCACTGAAACTCCAGATGCTAAAGCACCACCCCTCTTTTTTTCCCCTGGAACTCTTCTTGACCACAATTCTAATGTCAATTTGTTTTCTTGGATTGTTTCTCTTTTTCCTACAGAAAGGGTACAAAGATCTAAGGAAAAAAACCCCAGCAAAAAACAAAAACAAAAACAAAATAAGTAACCAAAACCCTCAATGAAATGAGAATTGCAGCTAATGGAGTTCTGGTTAACTGAAGCATCATTGTTGAATATGGCTTTTCTTATTGTCACTCGGCATTGGCTTTTGTGTGCCTGTGCAGCACGGAGAATTTGTCACTGCCAGTGACAACAGTGACTCACTGGTTGAGACTATTGTGTGTGTCTCCTGCTGTGTGTGGTCACAGTTAGCTTCCAGGGTGTCAGGGCCTTGGGATAAAGGGGCCCAACAGGTTGGTCTGCCCCTCGGTGATTTCCTGTGGGGGCAGTGGCCCTTGAAGAAGAGGATTTCATGGGGCAGGGCCACCCTTGCTCTGCCTTTGCATATTTTTTCCTCAATGAGCCCAGGCCTGTGTGATGAATGCTCCTGAAGGGAGGCCCCAGGCAGGGGAGGAGGAGTAGGAGGAAGCCATTCAGAGAAGGGCCTGCATTTTTACCATCCCATCTTCGAGCCAGGCCTCTGGTTACCAACTAGGATGCTGGTAAATCCCCAGGGCAAGGGGTCTTTTGTTTATTCACCTGTTCCTTGTTTCTTCCTTCCTTTCTCTCACCTTCCCTCTCTCCCTTCCATTTCCATCCATCCATTCATCCATCCAACCAACCATCCAACCATCTGTGAAATTGTACAGGAGTTGTGGGGCAAATATACAAGACTAGGTCCCTGCCCCTTAACAGCTTCCAATCTAGGAACATGGATGAGGCAAATACACACATAAAACAAAGTAGAAAAACAGGAGGGCCATGCAGCAGAGTATAAATTGCCATGAGCATTTAGAGAAGAGGTCTTGCAGATGTGGTTCAGGAAAGGGCATGATTGAGTTGAACCTGGAGAGGTAGATGAGAGGATTTCAAATGATGGAGGAAACAGGATTAGCCTTTAAAGATACAGAAAGAACAAGGGTAAAAGTTGGAAGGTGGGAAGCCTGTGGCTGTTCAGAGCAAAGGGAGCTATTTGGTTTGGCCATAGAGTGAGACTGAGTGGGAAGTAAAGCTGAAGGGACAGTTCTGAGACAATAGCAGAGGTCCCTGAAATTAGGCTTTGATGCAGGAGGCAGTCAAGTTCCACTCTGGGCTTCTGGATACATGTGTGGCATGTCTAGAGCTATGCTCTGGGATGACAAAGCTGGCAGAGACACGGGCATCACTAGGCTTCTTTGTGGCTCTTCTCAGATGCCCAGTGGATGAGTGCACACCATTCTCACTCCCTGAGCCTGGAGGGGTCCTTGCTGGAGTCCTTGCTGGCTGGGCTAGGCCAGCCAACTACTCTCCTGCTAGTCAGTTGATGTCCTGTTCTTCTTGTCCCTGCTCTTTTGGCAGTGACCAATTTATACCAATGTATTGGATTTCCACACACATTAAGGTGGGAATCCAATGAGAAAGTACTGCCAGGAATGGCCAGATGGCTAAGTGATGGGCAGCCTTTATGAAAGAAAAACATCGTCCAGAAGAATTCTTTAAAGTCTCTGGGAAGCAGAGTTTGTGGCAATTAACTTTGTTAGTGACAGAGGAACTGCTTAGTGGGCGTAAATATCTTAGTCAAGACTATCCTTTTTAATGAGAAGTTAGCTTACTTCTTATGGTACTTAAATGACTGTTAAAAGACATTTTGTCCACAATAATTATCTCTCCCCTTCTGGTGCCTTAAGAGGCCACAACTGAGCGTTCTTTTGGTTTAAGGAATACAAACTCCTGGCACGTAAATCCAGTATCTGGAAAGGGTAACACATTGAGAACTGCTGAGCCCCTAACACCTCAGTGCAAGTGGACTCCATAGGTTAGCAAATCCTGATGCTACCAGCTTTTGGCAGATCAGCACCCAAAACTGGATGGATATGGAGTATTTTAAACAAATATTTAACAAGCATCTACTGTGTGCAAAGGTCTAAGCTGGAGTTGGGGCTGAGGGTGTGGGGAATAAAGATGAACACATTTCAGTCACTCTGCTATGGATACTCAAAGGGTCCTGCAATGTAGCAAAGAAGAATAAGCAAGACTGCCGTTTCGCAGGTGACAAGTATTGCTTGGCAGACACTGTTAAGCTTTTAAATACATTATCTCATTTAAATGCATAACATGCCCTTGTGGGATAGCTACTAGGCTTATCACTATTTTAGGCTGAGGAAACATGCTCATAAACATATGTAAATAGTGTTAAAAATCAAATGAGCAAGGGCCAGGAGATGCCTGGGGGTTGGAAAAGGGCCGAGTGCAGACTTAGCCAGCCTCCAGTGTTTAATATGCAGTTACGCAGTGGAAAGGCCATTCTAAAATGATAGTGAGATCAGTAGGAGAAAAGCCAATCAGACCCTGAGGCAGAAGAGCAAAACAGATGGGAGTCGGGGCAGACCTCAGAGTGGGGTCAGAGCAGGGTGGCTAGCCACTGGAGGAACTGAGTCTTGTTCACTCCAGGAGCCCCATGCCAGCACCGTGCTTGGCCCATGGGGGGCACTGAGTCAGTGCTCACTGGATTTGGTCTTTTTTTCTCATCAGTTAATTTGGGGAATAGGACCAAAGGCAGCAATTGTAGAGGCCTACTAAATTTGCGGGGTTAACTCAATTAGACTGAGCCCAGGTCTCCTCTCAGATGGGACCTGCCGGCCCCCAGATATAATAGAGGATCAACTTAGTTCCTCCACTTGGATGCCATGATAAATTGTGATGCAGTCCTAAAACTAAGTTGAGAATTAAAGCCTCCCCTGGATCTGGGAGATGTGTGTGTGTGTGTGTGTGTGTGTGTGTGTGTGTGTGTGCACTCAACCAAGCTCTCTTGGTCACATGCAAACATGGGGGCTTCCTTTCCTTGGAAGGTTGGTGACAGCTCAGCCTCCCATTCACAGGTTGGAGAAAAAGCATTAATCTTCTTGACATGGCAATGATGGAGGAGGGGATTGGGGGCTGGAATCCCTCAAACTGAGATGTCCTTGTGAGCAGAGATCCTTGTCTTGTTTGGCTGTGTGAATAAGCTTTAGTTCATAAGCCCAGGGGATGCGGAGCCTAAAGAAAATCAAGTAGCATTATAAAAATCAAATATCATCTCTCCTTTTCCTTCTTCTTGCTTTTGTTGGGAGTGGGATAGAGGTGAAGGGGTTTCAGTGACCATGGAGGAAACTTGAAGTGTTTTCTGAGAACAGACATCCATGTTCTCAGCAGGAGGTGGTGGAGTGGGCAGGAGGAGGGGAAGCTCCTGCTGCAGAAAGGACAGGCCTGGTGAAATCTAAATTTGTGAGAACACAGTTTATACAGACAAGGGCTTCTACAAACTTCTGGCAAGCTGGTGGGGACTTCGCCTCTCTATGGAGTTTTTCTCGACCTAGATGTTCTTACCTATGCTATTCCTCTGTTAACCTGGGCTCTGTGGCCACAGTGTGGGGCTAACCAGGAAGAGCCAGGATCCAGAGGCCAGACAGGCCCACAGGGATCCTTCCTCCAGGATGAGGTCTCATTTATTTGAAATGAGAAAGGCAGGATTGGAAGTGAGGAGAGGTACAGCTGGGCAAGTACCAGATGCATCAGGTAGAGAGACTTAGAACAAAGAGGCAAATGGCTATCTTACTATATTTGCACCACCCTCACCCCTGGCCCCCACAATCCTACTGTCTCATGAGCAAGCCACGTCCTTTCTACCCCTTGCCCCAGCTCTAGCCTTCCCCCACCTGGAACACCCAACAGCCTCTTGTCTAGCTAGCCCTGATGTCACCCAACTTGGGATCTGCCTCCTTCCTGAAACCTCCAGTCAAGTACATCTAAGTGTCAATCCCACGTGACTTTATGCCAACTTGTACCTTAGTTGTTTCACACATGAGTCCTGGCCCCTGAGGGCTTTACCCTCTTGTTGGGAAATTGGAACTGTCCTATAGGCACCATTCAGGTCTCAAGGCAAATGCCACTTTCTTCAGAGAGTCCTTCCCTGATCTAAACCCTTCGGATAGAATCATCCTGTTTGATTTTTATCCATAGCACTTCCCACTTTAACATCTTCTCATTTATTTGTATGTTTGTTTTCTCTTGTCTCACACCACTAGAAAATAAGGCAAGAAGGCAATTTGCCTGCCTGTTTGCTATGGTGCCTGGAACAGTGCCTGGAATGGTGACTGGCATATTGTAGACCCTGAAAAATAATGTGTTGAATAAACTGATGAATGAATGAATCCTCTTTCTGCATGGCATAGTAACAAATGCATGTTTGCTGATGGATTCGAGAAAGCTAACGGCAGCGCCGTGGAGAGCAAAGAATGGAGGAGTGCAGAGAGGGCCAGGGACAGATACAGAAGTAGGGCTTGAGGTTCTTAACTCCACCTGGCAGGTGAATCAGGGCAGGTCGGCCAGTCTCCATTTGGCTGGGAGACATTCCCAGCCCTTCTTCCTGTGACTCTAGAGCTCTGGAGGTGAGAGTATTTGGGACATTCTGGCTTGGCCAATGGACCTGCGTTGGCAGCCGGTGCCCGACAAGCAGGGGAGGTGCTCCAGTGTGCCCGGGGGCTGCAAGATTCTTTATGGAGCCACTGGAGCAGGCATCGTTAGTGAGGAGAGGAAAGGGGAACAAAGAGCAACCTTCCCAATTATTAATAAGGCAGCAACCCCATCCATCTTAATGAGACAAGCGGAAAAAACCAGCAGCCAGGCAGTCGGCACACAATAGGATACAATAGAGACCTTGCTTTCTTTTTAAAAAGGAGGAAAGAGAGAGAGAGAGACACATGGAAAAGAAAAAGCCATGCAGATTGGAAAGCGGTTCCGAAATGTCCATCTCTGTGCCCCTTGTAGAAGGTGTCACCCTGGTCTGCAACCACAGCTGTTTGAAAAATGCAGAGTGTGCAATGGTCCTCTGCTGGGCCACGCAGTGTGTGGGGCGGGACAGGGTAACTTTTCTGGTGAGTGGTGGGTGGAGCAGCACCCCTAGGAGTGAGAGCCTTTGATTCCTAGGTGCAGTGTAGCCCAATGTGAATGTGAAGATCTCTAGCCAATTTAAATGGGGGCTCGAAATGATGCGTTAACCTTTTCAATGAAAGCTCCTTTCTCCACATCTCCCGCCGCCCACCATGTTGAATTAAAGATTTTCTGAGCCCTGTATCTCGGTTCTTCTGTTTGTTAGTTGTGTGGCTTTGAGCAAATTGCTTAATGTCTCACCCTCAGTTTCTTCAGAACTTACTTCCTAGACTTGCTGAGAAGATAAAATTGTGCTAATCTATATACAAACAATTATTAAAGTGTCTGGCACAAAGAAGGCATTCAGAAAATCTTAATTGAATCAGAGTCTGAATCTTATTTCAGCTCCTGGACAGGCAAAAGAGGTCTTCTCCAGGAGGCTGGGAATGTCTTGAGAGAGGATTTGTCTTGTGTTCACTTCAATTCTCCTGGTTTTGCACAGGGCCCAATGAGTAGCCGAATGAACGACTAAAAAGCCAGAACTATAATAACTTTATCAAGACAAGATGCTAATCAAGTGGTGGTCATGTCCTGAAAGGCGGGGGATTGTCCTTCCTTCTGGAGGACATTTCCCCGGTGTGGAGTTCCCACCGACCCTGCGGTTCCTTCCCTCTCCCACGAGCAGTTCCCCCACTCAGCAAGGTCTAGCTGGGACCACCAGCCAGGCTATTCCACTTCTGGTTGACATTCTCCACTTGGATGGAGGATGTGGGGGCAGGAAGAAGGTTAAGCAGCACATGTGGTCTCAGGTCTGCTAATCAGAACCCCAAGAGGTGGGCTGCATGGAGATTGGACTGGAGCCCAAAGCACACAGCTGGGGCTGCAAAAAAAGAGAGAGAAACTGCTCTCTTCTGGCCTTCTCTGTTTAGGCTGAGGTTTCCTGGATTTATGCCTGTGGGGACATCAAAAGCATTTTAACATGGAGGAAGTGGAGGGAAGAGGAGCTGTTACTGAGGCCAGTGGTATGCTAACCAGAGTGTCCCAGGTCCGTATCCTGCCGTGGGGCCTGTAGATGGGGCAGGGAGTGGACGGCAAGGCCCAGCATTCACATGTCGATGCCCTTCAGAGGAGCCAAGCCTGGATCCCAATTAGAGCAAGCATTCCTGCCAGTGATTGTTATACTCTGCCAGGATCCTCATTAGTTTGGCGGGAAATCCTTGCAAGCTTAGCTGGATTCTGCCACATGCCCAGGCACACTCCCCGATGCTCGAACCATCAAGCTCTCTCATTGGGTGATACACAGCTTGTCCAGCATTTCCTCAGACCAAACAGTCTTAAACCTGTGCAGGCAACTCAGAGGCTCTTTGTGGCACTCAAGGAAGCATTTTCACCATCCCTCCCGCCCTGGGACAGGGTCCAGTCCATACAGGAATGATGTGTTCTGTGTGGCAAGTTATTACAGGATGAGTTCCTGCAGCCCAGAAAGAGTGGCTGCCAAGAGCATTCCTGGTTCAACAGGTATATGACCTTCCAAATTTCCCCTCCTGGCATTGCCATCTTATGAGTGGATTACCTCAGGCAGCACTTGTTCTATGCCCAGTGTGGCCGAGAGGGTGGAGGGGCCCAAGGCAAGTGTGCTGGGAAGGATTTCAGAGGCCTTGTGTCCACCAATGACCTCGAGCAGGCTATTAAACTTCTCTGAGTCTGTTTCAAACCCTCCTATGCTCCTTGGTGGAAGCGGCTCAGACTCTCTTCTCTTAGAGGCGTGCATGGTGCAATGAATAGAGGCCCAGCCTGGGCCTGTGTTGCGCAGGAGGCCTGAGCAGAGCAAATTGGGGTGGTGAGAAGTAACAGGGAGCAGCTGAGGAGGGCGTGTGTATGAAGGAGAGTGAGGATGCATATCCAGTACAGAACTCTGCACGTAGTAGGAGCTCATTAAATATTTGTTGATTGATTGCTGGTCTAAGAGTTCTCTCTCTATTCTTCACTTCTGTGTGGTCTGGAAGGAAGATGTAGACTATGACTCCACAGGCATCAGGACCTGGACAATGGAGGCAATTATCTAGAAAATGTGAGCCTTCCTCCCCCCCCCATACACACACTAAATCTTTTAAAATAATTACCTGACATTTCAAATGAAGCAGGATTTTTAAGAATCTGTGTAATTGAGGCTAGTATTAGAGACTCACATTGTTCTTTCTGTCTGAGAAAAACATCTATGCTGTTAAATTTGCCCATCTTCCTTTCTTTAAAATTAATGTTTATACTTTTACCTTTTTTCAAAAGTGATATATAGTCACCATAGAAATTTTAGAAAATGAGGATAAACACAAAGACAGTTTAAACCACCTATGATTCCAACAACCAGAGATATTGAACATTTCAGTGTACCTATTTTCAGATTTTTTAGCTTTTTCCTTTCCTTTCTTCTCTTCCTCCTTTCTCTTTCTCTTTTTTCTATTTCTGCAAAATTTGAATCACACACTATATATATGTTTTGTATTTTGTATTTTCCATGTGACCATTCATTCATTCATTCATTCAGCAAGGCTTTAATGAGTGCTTCCCAGGTACCAGGGCACTGTTCTATGGGATATAGTTGTGAACAAAACATACAAATCTCTGCCCTGGGGAAGCTTACATTTTGGCGGTGGAGAGTGACAGACAATAAAATAAATGAGCAAAATATGTAGTGTGATAGAAGAGCATAAGAAATAGGTAGGAAAACAAAGTAGAAGAGGATAGCGAATGGTGGAGAGGGCTGAGTGCAGTTTTACATAGGAAAGACCCCACCGAGTAGATGATGTCTGTGTCTGAACTGGCAGGGCAGTATTCTCTGCTAAGATACTCCATTTTCAATATCCAATCTTTGGGTGCTCAGAATGACTTTCTCAGGTGCGCAAAAAATCTAGGTAAAATTCTTCTATCAGCCATGTTAATGATGCAACAGATAAGAAGAAGAGTACAAAGAAAAGTGCCAAATATTATGACCAAGTCCTGGGTCTTTCCTCAGGGTGGTCAGAGTGCATCCATGGCATAAAAGAGAATGAGTTGGAGGAAGGCAGAGTCCCTTGGGAGCGACATTACAGGTGCCTGCTCATCACAGCAACGCCAATGGTGGCTCTCTTATCTCTCCACTTTGACATATATGTTATAGAAATTTAAAAAATCACATCAGAACAGCTCTGTTTTTGGTGTTGACTTTGCTTTGTTCATATTGATCTTTGTCAAAGGTCATAGTTATCACTGACATTTGCATTGGGCTTTTCAGTTTTCCAAGTCCTGGTTTTTAGGAGTTCCTGATATAGTTTGAGATGGTAAATTAAAGGAAGCATGGTTAGAGTTTTCTTTTTACATAAAATTTCAAAGTTTGAAGGGGTTTAGATCCTATCTGGCCCAACTTCCTCATAAGTTAAGGACTTAAGTCTCAGAGAGGTAAAGAGATTGCAAATGTCACTCAGTTACCTCAGGTTGGAAAACTAGACTCTGAGCCCAGTGCTCTGTCCACAACAGCAGGTGTCTCACATTGGTTGATGTTACTACAAAGTCATTCCTTTCCAGCAGGCAAGTTAGTTTTGCTGTGTAAATCTCCAAATAATAAAGATTGTTCTGGAGTCAACCACTGGTACCAGGTCTCAAATTAAAAACAAAATCTAGAGCAGTAACTTCTTCACCTGCTTCAGGATGGGTGTGAGCCCTGTCTAGGGGTGGGCGCCTGCAGCTGGCGTCAGCCTTAGACTCTTTTTGGGCACTGGCATTCTTTGAGTGTGGGTCCCAGGGAGTAGCCTGGTGCTGGTGCCCCTGTGCCCATTAACCAACCCCTTTTAAAGCCCTGAATATGGACTTTATCTGGCAGGCTTCACTCTGCTCAGAATGGACTAAAGCCAGTCATTTGGCAAAAATCAGCTCAGTTGCCACCATTGTTCTTAAAGAGGCAGAGCTGAATGCGCTGTGGGACTAATGTATTCTATTATGCTCCTCAGGCTGGCCTCTGAGCATTGGGGAGAGAGGGCTGCATTCCACAGAAGCTCCCTCCCCCAGCACTCTACACTCTAGCCCTGCTTACTGCGGGCCCCAGAAGGGAGCTGCTCAGCCAATCCAGGGGCCAATGGGTGTGTTACTTCCTAGGAAAAGCCCCTAAAAATCAGCTATGGGGAAGCCGCCTCACCCAGAACCCTTGGGGCGGGAAGAAAGAATGTTGGGAGTAGTTGTGAGTCCAGTAAGAAAGTCAGTATGGACATGGAGAGGCAGTCTTGGCTGTTGAGAGGAGCAAGAGGCAGTAGGGAGTTTCTGTGGAACCAAGCACACTGCCTCTGCCCTGCCTCCCTCATACCTCCATACCTCCACTCTGCAAGGCACATCCACCAATCAAGCAATGTGCGTCTGTGCCCCTTCTCCTCTGCAACCTATTTCCATCAGGAACTGTCCTCCTCCAGGGGACAAGAAAGGTCACAGTGTTCGATTTGAGTAGACTGCAGATCTCTAGTTTCAGGGTCAGTTGTGCTTGCACCAAGAGAAATATGATGTGTGAAAGATAAGGGCGAGGGGTTTGGAGACTAGGAGCCTGGGCTTGCACATTTATCATGCATGCCCTTTAAGCACGAGGGGTTTGTGTGAGTCTTGGGTCGCTACCTCTGGTTCCTTGTGCTTTGCAAATCTAAGCCTTCACCTAGGGCTTCCCTTCATCTGGGACAGCTGAAGAGAACCTCAGCCAGGGGCGGGAGGTGGGAAGGCTGGGTGTGGCTAGGGGGTTTGGGTGTCTTTCCTAACAGGGCAGAGGTTTAGAAGTGTGACTTTCCGGGCCCCAGGGCTTCAGAGCTTTCTCTCTTTTTTGTAGTTTAGCACTGTCTGGCTTTTCCTACCCACCACTCCCTTTTATATGTTACAAGTGTACTTATTCTCATTGACAACAACTACCCAACCTGTGGGAGAGATATTAGAAGGCTGAGAGCCTACTTGTTTAGGACAGTTTGGGTAAGGTGGTGGCAGGTGGATGAACAAAGTGATGGGGGAGAGAGTTGTCTCTCAGTATGACAGAATTGTTAGACCTGAGGAATATGGGGCTCTCCGTGTGCCCAGTGCCACAGTTGGGGTGAGACATAGTCTTGGCGGGCTTGTTCTGGGGCCTTGTCTCTAGCATGGCCATTGGTTTCTCTGAATTGCTGGACAATGGGTGGGCAGATGAATGCTTCACAATGAATTATGGTGTCCTGACTCACTGTGACATCTCAACCCAAGCTCTTCTCACAACCATTCCCCCAACCTTTTGCTCTATACGCATTCACATCCCTGCTCCCCCATCTTTGATGTGTATCTTTCTTCCCTACCTCTATGCTTTTAGGAGTTTTAGGATCCATCTTAGATGTCCTCTCTTTCCCACACAAACCAACCCCAGGAAAAGGTTATGTCAGGAGAAAAGACAAGATGGAATTAAATTCCAATCTGAAATCCCCCCTAATTGTAAGGAGGCAACTTCCTTGGGGTGGGGATGGAAAAAAAAACCCAAATCAGGGAATTTGGGTGAGTGAAAATCATGCAGGATGTAGAGCATTTTATCCTCCAGAAAGAATATTTTATTCTTCTGTCAAGGCGCCAAGGATAATGGCAATAAAAGAAAATATAAGTGATGGCGGTAAGGATTATATGGCCATTTAGTAAGCAGCCGGTTATATATTCAGGGACTGAAATGGCTGAAAACCCCTTCACACCCGAGGAGTTAATGCAGAACTTGGAAAGCACGCCAAAGCTGAGTGGCTGTACTTGGGAAGCTGTTATTTATGGAGCTTTATACTGTGTATTAAGCAATTTGGTGGTCTAGACTACAGTTAAAAATAAAGAACAAAAGGGTTTGATGGGCAAATTCTGCTTTTCTTGGTGGGCGGGGGGGACTTGTAACACTATTAGTCTTAGAAGGGTTTGAGAAAAAGCATTGTTTGTATATTACAAAGTGCGAGTGACAGATATTAAATATGATAGAATGTGAAACTGCTGGAAGATTACAGAAGCCTCCAGATATACAGCTGTTTATGATACAGCGTGTGGAGAAGAAAGCGGGATCTGTTTTCTTTCTGGCTGCTGCAGTCAGCCTCCAAGGGGCCAAAGGGCGAGGCTTCTTTGCTGCCTACTCTGACTTTGTAACACTCCTTCGGCGTTGCTTCCTTAAGACTTGCCTGTCTACTCTTTCTGGACATGGGATAGCTGATAACCCTCTCTGTGACTCAGTCTCCTCTTCTGAAAAGTGGGGGTTCATAGTGGGATGCTAAGTCAGAGGATACAGAGCAATGCAGGTGCATATGTGTGACAAATCCACTGACACTTAGAAATAGGGTGTTTCACAGCTGTAGGAATCACAACAGGAGAAAGATAAACACTTCTAGGCACATGAAGAGTTTCTTAGGATGGTGCTTCTTAGTCTTCAATATACACAGGATTTACCTAGGAATCTTGTTAAAATGCAAGTTATGATTGAACACATCTGGGGTGGGGTCTGAGATTCTGCATTTCTGACAAGTCCCCAGAAGATACTGATGCTGTTGGTCTGGGGACCACACTTTAAACAGTAAAGTCCTAGGAGATAGTAAAAATTAAAACTTTCAGCCTTTGGGTTTCCTGTCTGCTATGAGAGTCCCTAAACTATAGACCCATACCAGTTAGGTTTGTTTTTAACTGTATGAAAGAGAAAACTCAAATGACTTCAGATTTAAGCAAGCGAGGGAGAGAGCGTAGGTCTCATCTAACAAGAATCCTGGGGTAGGCTGCTCAGGTCATTCCTTATGACACAGGTTCTTTCTGTCTTCCTGTTCCTCTGCCCTAGTACACGGGTATTTCTCCTCACGCTTGTGATCTCACAGTCACGAGATAGCTGTTGTACCTCTTGGTATCACATCTGAGTTCCAGGCAGGAAGAAGAGGGGAGGGTCAAGGTACATGCTTTTTAAGGCTGTCTGTGCCCCACTCATCAACTTGTACTTCCTTCTCACCGCTCGGGGCTGGGTCATCCGACCAATCTCATCTGGTGATTCCATGTCGACTGTGTACCTACTAAGTGGCAGGCACTGGGCTAAGTACTAGAGATAAAAGATAAAAAAGATATAGTTTCTGTCCTCGAGAAGCTTCTAGAGGGTCATTTCCTCTGCTTTCAGTCTTTGTGCCTTTTGCCTTTTGCTGGGCTTCCAACAGTGCTATATCGGGACAGGGGCATTTGGAGGTTCACAACCTCAGTGGTACAGAGGAGGCATGAGGAGGAGCCAGGGAAGAAATTGCCATTTTCAGTGGGAAAAAAAGTGCCGGTTACTAGTTATGATAACTGTATACTTTGGATCCGGGTTTGCTGCACCTTTCTTTATACTAAGACAGCAACTGCTTAAG
The DNA here is from genome assembly GCF_902729225.1 of Pteropus medius. Taxonomy (NCBI): domain Eukaryota; kingdom Metazoa; phylum Chordata; class Mammalia; order Chiroptera; family Pteropodidae; genus Pteropus; species Pteropus medius. The sequence goes on along the minus strand of NW_024354502.1, from coordinate 30,274,208 downwards.
AAATAAGAATGTTTTAGTTACTCCATGAAACAGATGTGAAGAGCAGCACTTTAAGAGGTACAGTCTCTTTGACAAATGGATCAAACTGTTGAACTCAACATACTAACATACTAGATATGTTTGTAAATAAACTTATGGCATGCAAAAAAAAAAAAGAAGGTCATAGAGGAGCTTCAGAGATGTAAACAAGCAGTGAGGAGAGGTGTTGGATAGTTGAGGTACATGGTATTGACAGTGCACCTGGCCACTTCTAGCTAGGAGACCCTGGGCCAGCCTTGGAGAGGAATTGGAAGGACAGCTGGGCTGTGGGGGCAGCATGAGCTTAGCACAGAGGCAGGAGGCAGCCTGGTGCGTCCTGGGAACTGCATATCCACTCATGCCCCTGCTGGAACTGCCCCAGGGCTGGGATCCAGCCCTCATGCACCTGCAGGGTGGCACAGGTGGTTTTCATCTGGCATACAATCTGATTGGTCATGACATACTAGGTTTTAAATATTTTTAATGTCACTCCTGAAAAGACCGTGGAACTCCCAAAACGTGCAGGGCCTGCAGAGGACCAGAGACAGACTAGACTTTCTGCCCTATACCCTGGACCAGCTCTTGTATAGTCTTCTTTTTCTTTCTCTCATGTGTATGTAGTAAGCCTTCCCTCTGTGTGGGGCTCCCAATTTCTTCTCCCCTAGAGTGTTTCTTCTGGGGATCCGCACGATGGCAGGTCAGCTACACGTGGTTTATTGGCAGCTGCCTGCACAGAGCACTGCGGTCACCTCTGCAACCCAGGTCTGGCCCTGAGCACCCTTCCTTGCAGCAGTCCCAGATTCAAATCCCCCACTTTTGACCCCTCAGACACTCGCTACTTCATCCTACTCTTCTTCCATCCCAGAACCCCATAGGAAGATACCTCACGCACTTGCCCAGATTTTCAAATCCATCTCTCCTTCCTCCCCTCTTTCAGGACAATCTCTTTCTTCCTGCTGGCCTCTTGGAAGAGTTTAATAAATGAATTAATGATAAGAGTCAATACAGCCAAAAGGTCTCTGGGTTTTTCTCCCCAGGAACTGGCATTTAACGAAGGCAATTAGGCCTAGTGCAAAGTCAACAGGATTAGAATCCAAAGATTGGTGTTGATTGGGCACCAGAGCGCTGTGGTGGCCGGACTGCTGGTGAGGGTTCCACCACTCTGAGCTTCTGTGTCTTTTTCTGTGAAATGGGAATAACAACCTCTCTGCCAGCTCAGAGGCTTTTTGTGAGGTCCCGATGCGATGATGCATGCAGAGAGCAAAATGGGAAAGACTGCAGGAAGGCGGCTTACTCTTCGAAAGGACAGTGTGCCGTAACCTAGCTGAGCAGTGCTTCTCAGATGGAGGGGGATGGAGGGAGACTGGGAGGAGAAGACCTCCCAGCGGTGCAGATGGAGACCTGGAGGTGAGTGCTTTCATAGCTGAGAGTGAGGTCACCATACCCAGAGGGGAGGGAGAGGCTCTACTGAAGTCAGAAGGAGTGTGATGATGGGCTCTCTCCCACTCCTCCCCCAGCACCTCATTTATATCCAAGTTGTTCTCAGTTCCAACCCTTGAGAAAGGCAGTGGAGCTGTCTGGCGTGCCTGCCATGAAGGGTTAGGTAAATAAGCACATGGCTCCTAGGGGAATGTGTCCGCTGCTGGGCCGCTGCCCTCCCTGCAGCAATCTCAGCGGATTTATAGGCCTCCCATCACCGAAGCATGTGCCACTTCACTTTCACTCTGGGATCACCAGAGGGGAGGGGGTTCCCAAAGGCCCATTTTTCCAGCTCTGTGGTGTCCCAGTGAAGCCTCGAGCTCTGAAGCCAGGACCTGGAACAAGGTGTTCCAGGTGGAGCACCCTTCCAGCTTTTCTTGCCCTCCACCCCACTCCCAGGTGCTGTCACAGGCCCCCAGAAACCCTGACTCTCCAGGCACCAGCCCGTTTTACACTGGATGGCAATAGGATCTGAAGGTCAGTGTCTATGCAGGATTTACAGGAAATTCTTTTCTCCTGGAACTGGCCACTACATTCACCAAAACATCCACTGCTCATCCTCTGTTGAACAGTCTACTGGGAAGATATATGAGTTGGATGTGGCATCTGTCCACAAAGAGGCAATGCAAAATTCCCACATTCTGTTTACAGTCTTTGTATAAGGCCCTAATGATCAGTTCCCTTCGGATTCAGATCTAGGAAAGATTTTCCTTTCCTGCAGACGAAGAGACCTGAGTGATTCATGCTTACTTATTGCTTCGGTTCTTAAGAAGCGCAATGCAAAAATCAATGCTCAAGAGTAGAACTCCTCTTAGCCTGGGTATTTTACATATCTCCTTCCTCTACAACATGTTTATGCATTTGTTGGGGAGGGGGAGGGCCTTACTTAGCACTCACTGTATGCCTGGCACCATGCTAGATGCTGGGATGCAGGGATAGGTGAGACAAAATAAAGAGAAGGCGCTGGTCCTCCAAGAGCTCACAGTCATGTAGTAGGTACCTCAAAGCGAGCAACTATAAAGTGTGCACAGGTGCTCTGGGTGCTAGGAGGAGACAGTGGGTGCAGTTGCCTTCAACTCGAAATTTTTATGAGTCTTCCTAGACATTCCCAAACCCCGGATAGCAGGTCAGGCCAGTTCTTGAGCCAGAGGGGCTTGGAATCAACAATGTGGGCATGATATTTGCACCTTCGCAGAGGCAGAATGGGAAAGAAACTTGTCCAAGTAAGAGCATTACTGTGCTTCACGATGTCATGTATGGAATACCACTTTAAACATTTCAGACTGTACTGAAAATCTAGCTGTGTGCCTCACTGACACCAGCTATTGAGAATTCATGTATTTTATATTACGGGGTAACAGGGCAGGAATTCTGGCTCTTGATTTATAGATAAGAACTTTAAGGCCAAAAGGATAAAGTGCAAGTCCCTCAGCCTGTAAGGACCACAACCAAGACCATACTCCATGTTTTCTGACTGGGCCAGAATGCTTTTCTCTGCATTGCTCCAAAGGCACCGCCACCTAGCTGCAGGCAGGAAACCCTCCTGCCTTGCGGTACTACTCCTGGCTGGCGGAGAGGATTCTGAGTGTATCTTTGGAGAGCGTCATAAAAAATCACTGATGATATGATAATGGAACAGAATAGGAGGAACAGGCTGGAAGGCTCCCTGCCTCCCACCCCCAGTTTTTCTAGGAGAGGGCAGAAAGAAGCTCTGTGTGTGGGAAGAGGCCACCAGGTAGGCACCTGGGAGGCCCCTCAGTGACTCTGCTTGGCTCCGTAGTCAGCTTTGGGCAATGGGGAGACTGAAGAATGTTTCCTTGAGCTGGGTTATGAAGCAACAGGGAACATACTTCCAATTTTCATGTACGGGTATCTGGCAGTGTGGAAAAATCAGAATTTTTTTGAAATAAAAAACACAGGTTTAAAGTTGTATTTTGCCCCTGTTCTTATATTCAAGAACCCTGGTTTCTGGGAGCTCTGTCATGTCAGTACCGTGTTTAAAGAACCTTTGTTCTAGAACTTTCTTCTTTACACACACACATTCCTGACATTAGGAAAAGCGAGGCTGGGCTTTGAGGTGCAAAGATTTGAGAGTATGTAAAAGGAAAAATAAAACTGTGCTCAACACTAAATACGAAGTCTTCAGGCTCTTCTGTCAGGCTCTGTTACACCGTATGTGAACTGACTGGCAGTTATCCTCCAAAATCCTACATGTGGGTTCAAGTCTGTCGGTGGAACTGAGACCTAAAGTCCTTCCTTCCAGCTGGGCCTTGGAAGGTGCCAGAAATGTACTGAGTTTAGAATTTTGGGGTCTTATATACACCCACACTTCCTGCTTGTCCTTCAGACAATTGTGACCGTGGCATGGCCTAAGAGGCCTCTCTCTAAAGCAATAAGACCATCTGGGGGTTGGAGTTGATCAGTCAAGGGAGGAATCCCGGAGTTGGGGATTAGAGGTGATCAGTCAGGGGAGGAATAACCAGACATTGGCTAGATCCTCCTATGAATGGATTTGTGAGATTTGCACCCTACTTGAGACTCCAGGACTGGTAGAGGAACAGTTACCTGGACGAATTTCCAGAATTCTAACAGTGGAGAGACCCGAGTCCTCCCACCATTTGGGTAAACTGTGCAAACATGAGTGAGAGGTCCGCCAAGCCCAGATTCAGAGGTGAGAGAATGTTATCTACTAATACAACTCTTTCTGGGGAGTGAGTAAACAGACACATTTGGCTTGGGCTTGAGGGCCTGTCTAGAGAAAAGACCCCCTACCAAAGAACATTTTTCTCTAAATCCCCTTTGAATTGAGACATAGTGGCTTGGTCTCCTGTGGTCTATTCTCTGTGAGGAATGTCTTCTCCAGCTTCTCCAGCTGAGCATTACCAATTGTTTAGGAATTAACCCTTTGGCACCCAAAGTCTTGCTTTATCTCTCTTGGATTGCTTTCCCTCCATTCTGCCCCTTTCTGGCTTTGGTGGATCTTTCATTAGCTTAGAAATGACAGAGAAGTTGACCATCTGCAGATGCTTCTTGTGTGCACAGCGGAATCGCAATCTCCATATGGACACGAGTGCTTTAAGAAAATAGTCTTGCTTCTTCACAAACTCAAGTAGTTTTACTTGGAGTCTGTCCATCAAGAAATTTGGTCTGCAGAATCCAAAGCCAGCTTCCCTGGAGTCTTACAAACAAGCTGGCCTGGCAAGGCAGCGCCTCCTACAGTGTCTGCCTTCAGTTCTAAGGTCTGTGGCCCATTTGCCACATGGGGCGGTACCACACTGTTCAGATGCGGGGTTTTCAGCATTCTTCACCTCCCTCCCTCCGCATTTCATGACACATGCAATGTGGAGACCCATCGAACTTTGTGAACTGCTTGCTGTTGTCTCCTGTCCCTGGGGTCAGTCATGGTCACACTTCCAGCTCTCTGGAGCTTAACTCTCTCTCTCAGAAGAATGTTGAACATAGAAAGAATTCTCAGAAATTGAGGTGGAAGGTGGCAGGGAACCTCTGTTCTTGGGGTGGGGAGGGTAGGGAGGGGGTGGGGGTGCAGGGCTAAAATGAGAAGGCCAGACTGTGTTTCTGCTACTACTCTCCTCTTGCCTTTTGCCTTAATGGGAGCCCTTGGTTTTGACTTGAGGTTCCTGGGCCAGCTCTGAATGTAGCATGTGTGCTTGAGTGATGGATTCGATATTTACACACACCAGGCTGATAAGTGCACATGTGTTTTTAATGTTTTGGCTTTCTACACCACAAACATGTCAATGTGGATATGCATGCACACACAGACGTGCTGTCAGGCTGGGACTTGTGTAGGGGTTTTTTTTTTTTTTCTTTTCTTTTACTTTTTAAAGCTGTCCTCCTAAAGCTAACACCTTTCTAGCAAAATTTCCTGCCACATTGAGCAACATTTACCTAGCGCCTCTGGTGTTGTTGGAGGGCCACCATCCGGATGTCCCACCTGGAAAGACGCTGAATTTTTAAACCAGCAAACAGCCCTAACTACACCTTCTTGTCTTTGCAAGGGCCGAATCTGGCTAGCCGGGGATTTAAAAGCAGACCTCTGCCGCTCCTGCCTCTCTGAGCTCGGGTTTGTCGGGAAACTGCCTGTCTTTGTACTGCAGCTACAGAGAGAAAAACCGAGGAGACGAGCTGCTTGTCTGGTGGGCTGCTGCTTGAAATTAAGAAGTGTAAAAAAGAGTCTTCATTATCTCATGGATTTGCAAGTACTATTAAATTCCTTGCTTCTCTGCGATCCGATGTAAGTTAATAACAGCGTTAGACAGTCTCTTTATTCACCCCGCACTTCTATTTTCTTTCTTTTCTTTTCTTATTTTCTCTCTTCTTTTATTTATTTATTTATTTATTTATTTGATTTGGTTTTTTAAGGGGTGTCGACCTGTGTTTAGTTCTAGTAAACCGAACCCTCTTGCAAGTGAAGTGATTGGCTAATTGCACCGGTGACTGACGGGCTAAATGAGTGCGGCTGGCCTCAGCCTGGAGCTGATTGGCTGCGCGGGGAGACTCCAAGGGCTTTGCAACAGGAGCACCGGGCACTCGAGTCCTGCAGCCTCGGGAGTAGGTGCCGCGCGCCCGTGAGCCGGGGCAGCACTCAGGCCGCCACGCTTCCCTCCCCGCGGCAGGCCGAGGGCCGCCACCCGCCGAGGACTGGGCAGGAGCGCGCGGCCGCCGATCCGGGCCGGGGTGGGTACGGCCCCTTTTGTCCCCGGAGACTCTGGGAAGTTTGCGGCGGGACGCGCGCGGGGAGGTGGCCGAGGCAGCCCCGACGTCGCGCGAGCGAGTGCGCAGAGCCAGCATGGGCAGCGGGCGCGGCGCTGGGGGCCGGCGCGGGGCCGCCGGGGGCGTGCTGCTGGCTCTGGCCGCCGGGCTGCTGGCCGCGGGTTCGGCCAGCGAGTACGACTACGTGAGCTTCCAGTCGGACATCGGCTCGTACCAGAGCGGGCGTTTCTACACTAAGCCCCCGCAGTGCGTGGACATCCCGGCAGACCTGCGACTGTGCCACAACGTGGGCTACAAGAAGATGGTGCTGCCCAACCTGCTGGAGCACGAGACCATGGCCGAGGTGAAGCAGCAGGCCAGCAGCTGGGTGCCCCTGCTTAACAAGAACTGCCACATCGGCACCCAGGTCTTCCTCTGCTCGCTCTTCGCGCCCGTCTGCCTGGACCGGCCCATCTACCCATGCCGCTGGCTGTGCGAGGCCGTGCGCGACTCATGCGAGCCGGTCATGCAGTTCTTCGGCTTCTACTGGCCCGAGATGCTCAAGTGTGACAAGTTCCCCGAGGGGGACGTCTGCATCGCTATGACCCCGCCCAACGCCACTGAAGCCTCCAAGCCCCAAGGTAAGCTCCCACCCTCCAACCCTGGGGGCCCCAGGCCGGGCCGGGCTGCAGAGGGTGCTGCTGGAAAGCCATTGTCACTACGATCTCTGGCCATCGCTCCGCTCCGCAGTTCGGACGTGCTCCCTAAGATTGATCTCAAGCTGTGCAGAATGATTTTTCAAAGCTTCCAGTCCGTGCGAGGTGTTCCTTAGCGCCACTCCTGACCCACGTGCACGGACGGCGGGGTTTCCCCGGTAGCGGCGGCTGCGCCTCGGCCCTATGCAAACTCGGTTCCGCTCCTGGAGCGGCTCTTCCTGGGGTCCAGTCTCCGTTTTTCCATACCTGAAACAAAGCTTTACGCTCCAAATAAAAAGGGAGCTCATCTCTCCTCCGGGAGGGAACAGAGTCCCCATCGAAGAGTTTAACACCCTAGAAGGGATACGCCAGAAGGAAAAACAAATCCAAAAACCTAAAGTGTGGAAAGCTCAGAAAGGCCGACAACGTGTTAAGGCGCAGCTTTATTTTCATAGGTTCTATGAGGATTAAAAATAAAAACCAAACAACTCTTTCCCTAACTAGCCTTTCAGCCAAGTAGCCCAGGACTGCTGCAGAACTGGCTGAGGAAAAAAGTTTAGAAACTGGAGTTTCTGTTTCTCCACCCCTTTCAGGTAACAGCTTCCTAGGGTTGAGGATGGAAAGTCTCTAGTATCTCATTTTTGCCTACCCTCTGCTTTTCTCATTTACACAAATCCCCAGGTAATTAGAAAGATAAAGGTGTAATTAGTTCATTGTTTGTCTCTCCTTGGGGAGTGGGGCTTGCAAATTGGACATTTTCCTAAAACAGCCTCAGGGAGGGCCTAAGTTTCCTCTCAGAACCCCCTCCCACTTAAATTCTTGAGTGGGAGGAAAAAAAAATCCTGTTGAGGCAATAAAACAAAACAAAACAAACAAACAAAAAACCCTGGCACTGTGGCCTAACTTTTATAGGAGTGAATTCAACCCTTAATTCTTTGGAAGCAGAGTTGAGACTCAAAGATGTGGAGATTAAGTCTGAGATGGGAAGCCATATACTCAGGTGTTCTTAGCATAGGGGTCGGCATCCCGCCGGCTTTTTGAGGAGGGGGCTTAGGACGGGGGCAGGTGGAGCTGCTTGCTGACTTAGCTCATCTTGAAGTGATGCCTAAAAGAGATGCCCACTGAAGGGCATGCTCCCCCCAAGTGTGGGTGGGAGTAGGTATGGGAAAAGAGGCACCCGGAATTTTGAATGCTCTTGCTTATTCTAGGGAGGGAGAAGATCAGTCCAATGTGACTGACGTTGGGTGGCATGGGTCCCAGCCCGAGGGAAAGGTAACAGCCTGCCAGCACTGTTGCGATCTGGGCACCTCTGTTCTCCGATTCCTGGGTGTCTGCACAGGGTTAACCTCCAGAAGTGCAGCCCTTTGAGATGGAGAGCTGAGCAATTACCTAGAGCAAACAAAGCACTTTGTGTTCTGCCGGTGTGGAGCCATCCCCTGCAGTCCAGTTATTTTCCTTCTCCCCTTCCTCTGCCCACCGCTGGGGGATTAGTTCAACCCTGCCCTGGGAGGCCTTGGCCAATTTTGCTGGAGCTGAGTCCACTCCCAGTTGCCTCTTTCTGGGACAGTTGGTTGGACATGAAGTGGAGACCTTTGTGGGAACACCTTCTGAGGGGGAGATGGGACTGGCTGGGGTGCCTACTAATGTAGGGGAAAGAATCCTCCCAGCTGAACCCCATCCCCCCAAAAAAAGCTGGGGTGAAAAGCTAGGAAAACTAATTGCCATCTTCTCTAAGCCTTTTTACTCCTTGGCTGCTGTTCCACTTGTCTGCTGCTTCCTCAGTCTGGAACTTTGTACCATCCTCCTGTCTCCTTCCCTTTGTCCTAGGAGTGCCCAGTAGCCACCATCCCCAAACCAGCTGCTGAACAGAGAGAAAGGCTGTGAAAAGACTAGTCAGGTGTGGGATCTGGGAACTGATTCCCCTTCAGCATTTTTGATGAGAGACTCTGTCCTGAGAGGGCATCTGGTCCTCCCCAGGACTAGAGCCACTCAGTGGGAGGGAGCCCCACATGACTTCCTCTGAGATTGACTGGCCACTGTCAGCTGAAGGTGGAGATGGGAGGGCTCTGTGTGTGTGTGTGTGTGTGTGTGTGTGTGTGTGTGTGTAGGGGCAGGTTTAGATGAACCACACTAGTACTCAAACCTTAAGGTTGGTGGCTTGGAATAAAAACTGATACTTTTAGATGATAGTAAGTACACATGCACTACTTTTATTCTTAATTCTTTTTATTCTTGAGAATTAAAACTGAGTTTTCAAAGCAGAGTCATATCTCTGCATAATTTGGCTGGTTTCTGTTCACATACTTGGGCATGTACAGTTTTGGGATATTGGGCAGAGCTTTGTTATTAAAGATAAACTTGATAACGAGAAATGAGTAAAAGACACTTTTCCCCGCAAAAGGCTATTGATGCACAAACTGCATCAAGCATTTGTTATGGGAGAGGTGATTGTTTTTTTCCTAGGAAAGTTATTTCTACAGCTTTCACTTACATTAGACCTGTACACTCCCAGGCTGATAAATTATTTCTCCTTCCTGCCAGGTTTTACTGATTGAAGTTGTATAGTTTTAGTTTAATTTTGTTGTTGTTTAGGTATATCGTGCATTAAATCAGCCTGGCTGTTTTAGTCACAGATTGCAGAGGCCACAGTACCCTCATTATGCCCAAGAGCCTTCTATAGGGTCCCTTCTCCATGTATCCAGGAGCTGGCCCCGGGAGATCTGCTGTGTGTGTGTGTGTGTGTGTGTGTGTGTGTGAGAGAGAGAGAGAGAGAGAGAGAGAGATTGAGAGAGAAGGGGAGGGGAGAATGTGCTGTGTGCATGTGTGTGCACTGATTTTTAAAAATTCACTTAATCCTGATTCCAGTATTGAACTTTCTCCTCTACTCCCCCCTCCCTTAAATATTAATAAGACACAAAACATTTTACTTTTTGGCTCCTTTGCTTTAAATATTATTTTGAATACTCCTTAAAACAGTGATTTAGTTCTACCTCTCAGATGGATGATTGGGTGGATTTTTCCCGCTGAGGCAGCCTGCAGGGCCCCAAGGACAATTAATTGGAGGGAGCACAGATTAATATTGCATTACACATTCCTCCCTTCTCTGGGTTGAGCTGCTCCACAGTTTGCTATAAGAAAAGCAAGATGGGAGAAAACCATATTGAGAACACACAGAGCTCACCTCAATGATCTCCTGAGTGGCATGGAAGGTCAAACGTAACTGATAGGACTGAGGAGAATGCCCCTGTGTGGTATAGAGCCCTCGGCTGCCAGCAGGATCGGGGAACTCAGAGTGTCTAGATGAGATGACGTATGTGCAGCGGATGGTGACCTGGCATCTATAGTCTGATGGCCTTAGCTCTGCTACTGGTTTGGTCAAGATTATACTTGTGGAAACTCGCGACATGATAACTTCCACTTTTTAAAAAATAACCTAAACAAGGAAACCCCCAAAGCACAGTCGACTTTTCTGGTATAAGTAACGTGGCCCTTCCCATATCGTGGGACTTCCTTTCCCTGTTTTTCTCTCCATGGAAGCAGGAACCATATGCAGAGTTCTGGATAAGGTATACCCTTTGTTAGAAATGCTACCAATCTCAAGCTCTTGGTGAAAAATAAATTTCTAGCATCTGGGCCAAAAGACAGTCACAGTTTTCTGCTTGGAGTATGTCTGTGGTTTTTGCTACACTGAGAATCTGGATGGTGTTTGGCCCTGGGTATAGAATAAAGGTGAGAGAGGAATCTGTTAGCAAAGACTAAGGCCATGAAGGGAGCCTGCTTGGAAGTGAGGGTGGGGTGGGGGTGGCCAACTCTGGATCAGCTGTGTCCTGGGAGCAGCATTGGTTTGGAAGGGCTGTGTAGATCCCTCCTTATCTTCCATCTTCAGAGGCTTTGCCCATTTCACTGAGTCACAGAGATCACTGAGAAGCCATGGAGAAGGAAGGGAAGGAGGAAGACAAGGACCCTTATATCTGAGCAGAGGTCTCTCTGCACATCATTCTTCCCTGGTTACCTTGGTGGTGACTTTCTTGTGCCCCTTAGCTCCAGCCTGGTTTGGCTTCCAATGCTGTGCCAGGGATGGAATGCCCTTAGAACATGCTAATGCTTTCCTAGATCATGGATAAAACTCCAAGTAATTTGAAAGATGGCGATGGTGATGGTGATGGCGGTGGTGGTAGCATTGATGGTGATGGTGAGGGTGGTAGTGGTGATGAGCCACCTCACCCCGCTTAGGATTTCACTGTAGGCTTTCTCCCTGTCCTCGAAGGTACTTTTCCTCCCAGGGATCCTTCCAGCATCAGTAGCATTTTGGCTCAGAGGAGACTTCTAGCCCTGGCCTCAGACGCCTCCTCCCCTGGGCATAGCCATCTCCTAGTGGCCCTCATACCGGCCAAACACATACCTCCTCTTCAAAGCACTCCACAGTGCCTTGAAAATGGCTCGAGAGGGTCTCTCCCATCCAGCTCTGTCCTCCCATTTGGCAGCTTTTGTTAGGAACTCATATTGCAACAGCCCTTTTGTAGAAGGGTGTTCAGAGCCTGGGGTTAAGAGTTTGTGAATCTGGAAGAGGTTTCTTTCTTAGAGAGTTGGTCAGATTGATCTGCTGTCTTGGGAGTTTGGGAATAGGAAATGGGCAGGAATCAGAGGAGAGGGGAGAAAGAATAGGAAACAAACAACTGGAATACATATGTTTGCTTTACAAGTCAACTTTTCCTAGGGACCCCATCAAGCCACAATTCCTATCCAGCTCCAGAGAAATTTGGTTTAAATAGTTGTGCCATATTCAACAGCTCTATCCCTTAAGTTTCCAATAAACCATATGCCTGTTTATAGCTTTAGCTCCAGGACTCTTCTTTTTGATTCTTGGGTTGCCCTTCAGAAATTCCAGAAGATCTTTAACTATTCATCCTGGTGGTAGACTGGTCTCTTTCCAAGGGGTGGTTCCTGTACCCATACTCCCATAACTCACAGCTCTTGTTTTTCTCCCTTTCCATTCCTAGGCACAACCGTGTGTCCTCCATGTGACAATGAGTTGAAATCTGAAGCCATAATTGAACATCTCTGTGCGAGCGAGTTTGGTAAGAAAGTGTCCCTGGCCGCCTTGGGGAGGTTTGGTGTTCCCCGGTTCCCCAGTTCCTTCTGGCTCATGTTCCTGCTGAATAGAGCCTGTTGATGCATCTTTTTTGGACCTTTATATTTTCTACCTCCAGGCTCCTCAATGGCTGCTCTTCTCAGGCAGATGGAAGACTAGATAGGGTGGGAGAACTGCCCAGGTTTTTTATTAAAGTCAAATTTTGCTTTTGCCCTTCTGTGTGAAAGATCACTGCACGGGTTTTTGGGGACCTTTTCTAGGAGTAGGGAGGTAGCTTTGGGGACAGGTGGACAAGAGCTATGGGAAAACACTTCTCCTGGGACACTACCAGGAGATGCAGCGGGCGGCTTGGGCTGGTCTTATCCCCACACTGGCTCTTTCTGCATCCACCTCTAGGTGTCAGCACCACTCTACCAGGGATCTGGAGTGGCTGACGGTGGGGTGCCTTCCCGGGGATGGGAGAGGCCAACATGAAGGCATTTAGAGGAAGGGCCCCCATCAAGTCCTTCCCGGCAAAGAGATTTCTCTCCATTTTCTTCAAATCACTCCTGGTTAAACAGGAATTTTTGAATCAGCACTTTTAGCCCCAGGAGAAGGGCTGGATGTGGCCTGGGGAGCAGATCTCAGGTGGCTTATCAGGAACGGTCTCTTAGAGCCTGGTCTGCAGAAGACCCATGTTCCAGACACTTTGGGGGCGGGAAAAGTAAACATATACCACATTCATTTGAAGGGCTTAGTCCTCGTGCCTGCCTGTATTTTATATGGATGCTGAGAAGCAGCTAGGGCCAGGCCTGCTTTGTTGAAGGACAGGTTCAGCTTGACACCGAACAGTGTGTTTCTCATGCTGCCTGCATTGTGTCCTTGAGGCTGGATTTCGTACAGCATTCTTACCAGGAAAAGCAGAACGGTAGGTAATGCGAGTCCTGTGTCCATTCAGAACTACCTACTCCATGTCTTCATGAACCATAATAAAGTTCATGAAAGGGCCTTGTACTGGCAGAGTGCCATATTTGAATGAGCCCCCCCCCACACATGTGAGTGCACATGAGCATTAAAGGAAATTGTATATGTGACAGACATATTCTCAGGTGTTTATCCTTGTGACTGAAGACAGAAGTTGGAGAATTCAGACCCTTTGCCACAGAGAGCTTCTCGAGGCATTTTGTGCACTTTGTTTCTGTACTGGGTACCTCTGCCCGCCTCCTTCGTTCTTAGGGGACAGCGGGACCTCTAGGAAGATTCAGTCTGCTTTGCATTTTGCTGTTTATGTTTGTCACACTCTTTTTCTTATTGTCATTTTAAGTGAACTCAAATAAAATTGGAGAAGGCTCTGATTACTCTTCCATCTGACCACGGCGATGTTTGCTTCTCAATGTTCACACTCTTGCTTCGTTGGGGGGTGCTGAACGCCGGGCTGAGCCTGGCAGTCCTCTTGCTGTAAAGCTTGTGGGTGCACAGCCCCACACTGCCTTAGCAATAAGCTTTTCTGCCACAAATGGGGTTGAGATTCCTTCCCAAAGACACATTTGGATGAAGAGAAAAGGGACAAATAAAATCTCTCAGAAATCTTGATGGGAAGAGTTTTGCTGCATGGCTGGGTCAGGAAGAATCTGCTCAGGTATAGCTGTGTTCCTGAAGGATCCTTATGAGGAACAACTAAGGGGCTGCTCTTGAGATTTCATTGATCCTCTTTAGATATTGTAAATCACCACACTCACTTTTGCAAATTGGCCCCCTGACATTTTCATCAAATCCAGGGAATCGTGTTAGAGTAAACTCTGAAAAGTAATATATCAGCTAATGTATATGCTCATATGACTTTTATCAGGCTCAGCTCCTGAGGGAAGCATGATGGAAAACCCTGGAACTGAGTGTGTGGAGTTGACTAGCAGGTGATGCCTCCCAATTAGGGAATGCAGATTCAGTGCATCTGATCATTCATTGATTCATGTATCCATTCAACATTTCTTGAGTGCAAATCACTGTGCTAGATGCCATAGCCGAAAATACTTAGAATAAATTAAAATTTAATTTAAAAATTTAAAAAATCTTGGCCGAACACTAATCATTGATTTCTTAGAGAATCACTTTATAGCTCATTGGCTCAGAGGGGGCTGTGGAACTCAAGGCCAAAGTTAGTGCTTAAGGAGCTGTGAGAAGAGAATCCATGCTTATGTTCAGGTTATTGTCTGAGGCTTCCTAACCCGAACTTGTCATTAGGTTCCTCCCTCCTCCTTGAGTTGCTCATCAAAATTCTGATAGCCGTGGGCATTGTGGCGACTAGTTAAACCAGAGACATTTCCTAGACGTGAGCTGAAGAGGCAAGCCTTGGGAAATAATTTGAATGTGGAAGGTCGACCTTGTGGTGTAGAGCAAGGGACCAGAGGGTACTCAGGGAACTCAGCTGGGGGGTGGACATCCTTTGCCTACTGCAGTACGTCCCTACTAAGTCAGCAAGCACTTGCTCACTGCTTGTGAGAGGGAGAGGTATATCTTATTTTAATAACCAATCAGGTCTTGGTGAATCTGAGTGATTAGCTGTTTGGGACTGTGTTCTTTTAGCTCTGAGGTTATTTTCTTCTTGGGTTCATAGAACTTTTGAGTTCCTTCTGGACCCTGCAGGTCATCTGATCAAATCCACTCATTTTGTAAATAAGGAATCTGACTTTCCCAACTGGAGATCTTTTACTTTCTGTCACGCTGCCTTCTACACTTAAGATAAACAGCTGCTATGCTATAGAGGCATTTATTTCCTCAGCATAGGTATGGTGTATGCTAGGCTTCTTTGATCTGGAGGCAGGAGAGGCACAAATTTTTTTGTTTGTAATGTTCTTGTAAGACGATAAATAGGATTTTTCCTCCCTCTCTCTGCAGGGGCCGAGTTTAGCTCTGGCCCTCTCAGCACCCTGGGGAATGCAGCCTTGTTGAGAAACTTGTTTCCTAGCTTAGTTCATTTCAAGTAAGGGAGGCAGTCAGCCACGCTGATGAGATTCAGTTAGGAAACAAAGAAATTCAGCAATGCAAACTGACACACTACAGAAAAGAAAAAGAATGTTTTACACCCTACTCCAGGGATCAAACTTTGCATTAAGTGGCCCTGACATCGCTGGCCGGAAGACATCGGGTTGTTGGAAGGCTCTGTGAGCTCCAGAAACAAGGGGCGCATTCCTTCTGGGTCAGCTTGCACACCCATCCTCCCGCCAATGCATCCTCGGATTCCTTCATGCCCGAACCATTACTCCTCCTCGGGCAGTACATTTTTAACTCTCTGGCTGGTCTGGCCACTAGTCTCTCCACCCCTGCACTGTACCCCCTCAGTTCAGAACACATTTTTTTCCCCCAACAGGGAAAAGCATCAGTAGAAACACCTGTGTGCTGATGCTCAGGAATGCAGCTGGATCAGCCTGGATCAAGCACCAGATGTAGGAAAGCCAAAAGTTAGGTGGTGCAAAGTCTCTGAATTCAACATGGCAGTCAGCCTGCCTGCTGAACTTAGGTCGCACTGATCTGCTTTATGTTCTGTCTCTGCTTTTCCTGCTATATGACAACAGGATGCCGCTCTCTTCTCTTAAACAGACCAATATAGTATTTGCAAGCCGCTGCACTCATAATCCTGCTGTTAACAACTCAGTGCCCACAGCAGCCTTTCTTTGGGGTAAGCTTACCCCAGGGATGTAAGGCTCTGATTTATAATTGCTGTGAGGTTAGGACCCCACCTCTGGCCACTCTGTGTAGCTGCTTCTGCAGTATCTACAAACACCCTTAAGCCTTTTTTTGGTAGAAATGTTCATGACGATATACTTCTGCTAAAGATAGTTCAGAGCTTTCTCTTGTACTGGCTTCTCCAGTTTTTTAAGCTTGAGAGTTCAGGTGACAGCTTCTTTAGCCTGGTATTTTCTCTCTGTGGAAAAAGATTTCTTTGCCCCCGGAAATTTTCCTTGCCTTCTGGAAGGATTTTCCCCCCCATTTATATGTTTCCTCATAAAGAGCAAAACCATACTTTGCAACACTAAAATGAATCACATAGGAAAGAAAAATCAGCTCTCAGCGTTTGGGAGTATTTTCTAAAAGAAATATTTTTGGAGTTTCCTGCACCTTCACTAAATTTGTTCTCACTCCTTTTTCAAAGTGTCTTGGCAGTGCTGCTGTTTGGAGGCACAGTGTTTTACTCTGAAGGGCAGATTGATCTCTTGCAAAAAAATAGGTTCAGCCTTTCCAAACTAAATCATGGGTTTCCTCCCACAGATGAGAACTGGCTGCCAGCACAGTAATTGCAACACCTGTAAGCTGCTTGAGAGCAGGGTCTGTATCTTGTACCATATTTTACCTAATGTAAGATGCCCATCAGTTGTTGTGAGATGTGCTATTCATTTTGTACCACTGACAAAGAAAATATACTTCATGTTCAAATGTATCGATAATCTGTGTCTAAGCATGAACAAAACAAGGCCAGATTGTACTTCAGTAGTCTCTGGCACAGTGTCTTACACATGGAGACATAAAATGATAGTTTGTCAGATGAGAATACGAATGACAGAGGACGGCAGGGATCTGGAAATTGGACGAATTCCCCTCCTCCTCCTCCTCCTCCTCCTCCTCCCTCCTCCTCCTCTTCTTCCTTCTTCTTCCTTCTTCTTCATAAAAGGAGAAAGCTCTTTCAAGGAATATGTGCCACTAGTTTATTAAGTTCAAGGAAAATTGCATGCCCTGTTTTAGGTGACTGATGGTTTATGTAAAAAAAAAAAAAAAAAATCCCTAACATTCAGAAACCTAGTTCAGTCAAAGTAAAATTAAATAGACATGAGAGAAGAAACTGTTATCCCAGGTTGGGGGAGTTGGCAGAATGAAAACAACTGTTTTTAATCATCACTGACGATCTCTAAAATACATATACTTGGAAAGAGTTGTGGCATTTCACATGCAGGAGAACATGGGGCCAGGCACTTTAAGGGCACTGGAAGTATAACTCCCAGCTCATGGTCTGGGTACCAGTCTACAGTAGTGTTCCCCTGCGTGGGGCTGGGTTGGACAGTGCAGGGACCGGAGCTGAACCACGGAACTTTTGAGGTCTTCAAGTTGTCCGGGTGAGTTGAGATGTCAATTCCCTGCTCACTCACTGTTTCAGATTGGAGAGTTCCTGAGCAGGCCCCAAACCTGGTCAGAGAAATCAGGTCTTGGGCAGTTTGGCTTGAGGTAACATGGGGAGCACTTTGCAAGCTGAAGCCTGATTGAGGAACTGAGGGAAAGCTGGGAAGACAGCAGATTTCTGGTGAACATGGTGCATTCTATCTCCATTTCTAATTCCTTCTTGGTTATACCTGTGGCAGGAAGATAGATAAGACAAATTTCAATGAGAAGCATTGCTCTTTAGCATATTTGAACCTGGGAAAGTATGTTGAAGTATGAGAAAGGACACAGAAACCCAGGATCCATGGATGGGGCATGGCTTTCTCTGGAACTGAGTTTAATCCTCTCTCTGCCACTATGTATGTGCTTTGCAACACCGAGCAAAGCTCTTAACCTTTCCAGTTTTTCTCTGTGAAATGGCAACTGATAGCCAGATATAGGTTTCAGTGAGATATAGATGTAGCTGAGATAGTGTGTAAGGAACCTAGCCCTTGGCCCGGCTTGCAGACTGGACTCACTAAACATTCACAGGTGCCCTTTGCAAGGATGGCAGTAGCCTGGGTACCTGTCCTGGGCCAATGAGGCCTCCCTTCATGGCTCTCACCAAACAAGTAAGAGGTGCATCTTAGAAACTCTCTGTCCTCTGCTCTCAGCGTATTTATTGAAATCTTTCCTGAACTGAATTCTGTTTTCAGCCCTCTCCGCTCTTTATATCACTCTGGAATGATTGCTTTTCTTTGTCCTAAGACAGATTTAAGTGTGGACATGGTTGGTTCAGGGTTGGCTGGTACATGACTTCTTTGAGGTTAGATTCAGTTCTGACTAGAGTATTTCTTGGGATGGTCAGTTGTCAAATGGTGTGGTTTGGGGGTTCTTTGATGCACTCTCCAACCTGCAATTCTGTAATTCTCTGGTTGTGAGCACCTCGCACCCCAATTTGTAGCCCTCCTTGTCTTTTAAAAAAAATTATTGTGATGAAATATATATAACATAAAATTTACCATTTTAACCATTTTTAAATATACACTTCAGTGGCATTAAGTACAATCACATTGTTGTGCAACCATCACCACCATCCATCTTTGGATATTTTTCATTATTCCAATCTGAAACTCTGTACCCAAACACATACCTCCCAATCTTCCCTCCCCTCAACTCCAGAAACCACCATTCTACTTTCTGTCTCTGTGAATTTGACCGTTCTAGGTACTGCATATAAATGGAATCCTACAATATTTGTCCTTTGGTGTCTGGCTTATTTCACTTAACAAAATGTCCTTCTTATCATTTGACATATATATAAACTATCATGGAGAAGGAGGGCAAGGAGGATTTACCCTCAAGTTCACCCCTGTTCTCTGAAGCTTTTCTGGGAGTGGTTGGAGAAAGAGAGTTTAAGAGATGAGATGGGATAAAGGAGCTATTCACAGCCCACACAAGTGGCCCATTTCTTTGGTGTTGCCTTGCTCATCTGTGCCCCTTTGTCATTCTAAAGATCTGCTGAGCTTAGTGGAACCTCAAAGATCAGCTAGTCTAGGTCTCTCATATTACAGATTGAGGAAAGTAAGACTCGGATAGAGGAGTTAGTCACTTGATTGCCCAAGGCCACTCTGCCTGGCATCCCTTGCAGTTTTCATTCCCATTGGCACTTACCTGGGTAGCCAGTCCAGATTCCATACGCTTCTTCTCTCATGTTCTCTCATGCCCATCACATTTCCATCCTGCCAGGAATGGTTAGAGGAAGCCCTCTGGGAAGGCGGCGTAGGGTTCTCCTTCACTACTTTTCTCTCTATCTCAGAGTTTGTGGGACATCAATGGACTGATGCCTGTGCCTAACACATAGAAAGAAATCAGCAGTCTTTGATATTTTTTGTGGAGAGAAGGAGGCAGTGCGATAGAGTGGACAGAACATAGCCTTAAGGCCAGACAGGCTTGGATTAAATCTCAACCTGATAAGCTGAGCAATCGTGAGGTAGTCTCTTAACCTCCCTGAGCCTGTCACCTCATTTGCAAAATGTGGATGGTGCTTCCTGTGTTACTGTGGTGAGAACTGAATTAATCACGTGTGTACAGTTCCTGGAATATGGCGGCTGCTCAATTCATAATAATTATCTCTTCTTTTTCGAAAGAATTGTTTCAGGATGGAAATTAGCCTAGGTAGGAAGAAGATGCTAGCACTAACGAAATTGCTTGTCTGACAAAAGAATTTTAGGAAATAGAAAGATGTCTTGGTTAATCTCTGGTTAACAAGATAATTAAACTGAAGAATCCTTTTTAATAGCCCATTCGGAAGAACTTTTAAAACTTTATGCAGATTCAAGGTGCTATAATTAAAAAACCAAACCAAAGCAAAAACCAAAGCAAATGAAAGCAAACAAAAAAACAACCCTACGTACTAGTAGGTTTACTTAGATGGCACCCTTAAGTCGTTGTAAAACTGGATGTCATCATCGGATCATTAAAGGCTGCAGAACACTCGAAACTTGGGCTGAGTAAAGACCAATTCCAGGACACGCTTACCCAAGTTTTTTCTTTTGAGTTTTTGTGTGTTTTGTAGAAATCTTATTCCTAATATGAGTTTTTCTACTCATAATTCTTACTTACTCCTAATGTGAATTTTTCTACTCACAATTTTGGAGTCTGTGTAAGAGATTTTAGGTCTTGTGTATTGTACTTCACTCCGCCCTCCCCTTTTTCTCGAGCAGTATCCCCAGGGCAGTTTTTAATTTCTTTTCCAATAGCCGCCTTATGATATTTGTGATATCTACTCCCGTCAACCAAAAGACAGGCTATGTTCAGAAGCAACGGAACATTTAAATATTGGTAAATTTTGTCTAGTTGTGCAGAAATGAGCCAGAAGCTCCAATCTGTATTTTATTTTATTTTTTAAAGAGAACAAACAGCCAAAGAAATTTCAGGCCCTTGCCCTGCTTCGGCTTGCTTAGAGCAGCCAATTAACCATGCATTAGCTTTGGAAGGCTTCTCAACGGCCTATAGATTGTGCTTGAAATCTTTGTTTAGTCTTTCAGGAACACCGTCACATGGATGATTTATCAAAGAAAGTTGTTTATCTGGCAGTAAAATAAACTCTGGGCCTGTTCAGGCTAAGATTTCCCGTGAATTTCTACCAAGGTAAACACTGGTAACTGGCAGGTTGCAAATTCCGTGTGAAAGCCAGACACGTACAATAAATATATGAGCTACAGCTTTGCTGTGTAAGAAGCTCGGCCTGTCACTAGCCCTGTCACTCTCTCTGTGTGCTAGAGGAGCTGGCACTACAGCGTGGCTGTCCGGGCCACCAGGAGCAAGGACTGGCAGGGCCCTATGTACAGGAGACACCCCTGCTGTGTGGGCCTTCCTGGGCTTGAGTGCCACTTAATGTTGGCACTGGGGACTTCCTGGCTCAGAGGAGACAAGCCTCAGGACAGCTTCCCTCAGCATCCCGCAAACGGCCTGTGATGAGTTATGAGGAAAGTGAACCAGAAGCAGCCAGTTTAGGTTTCTATGAAAATAGACATTTATTAAACCAAATTGGCAGGGGGCTGGGGCATGTTGAATGATTTGGGAGCTGGGGCCAGGGCATGGTGGAAGGGGACAAAATTATGTTGTGAATTCTGCTGACCTGGAATCATAGTGGCCGAAAGTGCGGAGATGTTGCCCCAGGATCTCTGGCTTGGCTCATTGGTGGTTGTGAGAGATCCATTTGGGAATAAAGAGGGCAGAGCCAGCTCTGTGAGTGCTGCAGTGAGTGTCCAGGACAGGTGTGAGTGATGAGCGAATGAATAAATGAAAGGTGATGATGGAGAAGAGAGGAAATAAAGCCTTCCCCATTTTGAAAGGAAGTTACCGTGGTTGTTGTTCACAGTGGCTTTTCAGGGAGGGATCACTGAGTTATAAATCACTAATTCTCGTAGTCCCAGTCCCAGAGGCTGGAGCCTGGGACCTGGGTCCTACCCTGGGTTTCTCTCATCCTGACTTCCTAGGAGGTTAAGGGAAGGGAAGCAAGGACCCCAGAGAAGGAGTGACATTTGTATCCTTTTGATGAGGGCTTTGGGGATTGAGCAGAGCATCCATACTCATGTGTGAGTCTTGAGAATAAATGATGTTGGTCCTTCTGGCTTGGAAAGGCTGTGGGTATGTGAGGCCAGGCTGTTCTGACCGCTCTTAGGGCTTAAGGTACGCATAATAGATGCCTACTGGCTTGCAGATATTTAGAGAAATAAAGGAATATATTCTTTAGGGCTGGAATTAAGGGAAATCATTTATAAATTCTCATAGGATGTCTGTGAGTTGTAGAGATGCCAAAATGGCACTTTGGCAGTGGGGAGAAATTAGGAATCAGCTTCCTTACACTCTGTTCTCACTCCAGGCGGGATTATGAGTGCGATTTTCTGTCCCTTGTTTTCTCTAGCATTTCTGTCAGCGTTCTCCCCAGGACATTTCCTTCAGGGAATACCTTGGATGGCCTCTCTTCTCTTTGTGAGCCCTTTAAAAGTTAGCTTACACTGGTGTGTCTTCCACAGCAGATCCATTCAGCTTCTGGAAATGGTTTTATGGCTGAAGGAAATCCCTACCTCTTGCATCTGGCAGCAGAGCTAGAAACAGGGGCTGGAGTAAGCACTTTAAACCCTCATAAACAGCTGGCACCTAAAGAATGAGTCCCTCATGCAGCACTCCACATGGGGCAGGGTGACATGTTGCCAGGCACAGCTCTTGGATGCAGGTACTTGTGTCTGGCAGAGGTAGCCTGTGCTTCTTCCAGGCTTCCTGAGATCTTGGCTCTGTACTTGAGTACCCTGTCCTCAACAAATTTAAGAATCCGGTGGATGAGGCAGGCCTTGGCCATGCTTGTTTGTCTCTGTTCCCGGTAATTTCAGGTGATTTAGTGTATAGTTCCAATTCCCAGGCCTGAAGGAAGACGAGGTCTTCTTTGGGGGCTGGACAAGTTCAGGGAAGTTTCCAAGAGGAGAGGATTAATTTTAGGCTTGGGATTGATGGAGAAAGTGAAAAAAAGGCATTCCTGGGGTCAGGAGATGAGTGCTGGAAAAGGGAGTGAAGGCTCGAAACAAATAGTGATTCTTAACATGACAAAACCTACTTCGGGTAAATAAATGCAGGTAAAGAATGTCATTTGTTCTTTCTGGTAACTAACTCAGCATCCTGTGTAAGAGCTAGCTAGCTCCGGCCAAAAATGTGGGATCTCAAAGGCTGAGTGGAGGTGTGAGGGAGAGTTGGTCTTTCTGATTCACCTCTGGCTGTGTACCCTGCTGGGAGGGTGGCGGGGTCCTAGTAGCACCAGGCCTGCTCCCCGTTGAGCAGCAGTTGGAATGAGCAGGTGCGTTACAGTGGTTACCCATTCAGTGTGGCCATGGGCCCGAGGCAGAGACACCACTTGGTGGGACATGACTGCAGGAGGTAAGAAGGTCAGTTGATAAGTATCCGCTCTAGGCAAAGTGCTGAGAAGTGGAAGGGTAAGACTGAGCTGATGAGGGTGGCGGCCTCTAACTTTATAATGTGCAGCCGCTTCCATGCAGGGGAGCTGCCTGGGAAGAGTCACGGCCTTCGTTCTGAGATGCAGAGGTGCAAACGGGCTCGGACACCTGCAAGGTGCCAAATGCCAGCCAACTCCTAGGTTCTTGGGTTACAGCTTCTTTACTCTAAACACATAGAGTAAAGGTGTATGATATATGTGTGTATGTGCATGTGCACACGTGTGCGTGCATCTTCTTTTGAAAATCTAACCATCCGCAGAAGGTGTGCACTCTTGCCCAATAATTCAACAGACAGTTGTGGGACTTCTACTGTGTACGTGGCCCTGCTTATACTTTATATGCTGACTTTGGGATCAACACCCAAAGAGATTTCAGTTGTGCAGACACCAGTGTTTGTATCATTTTTTTCTAGGGCCTGGCAAGAGGGGTGTCCCCATAGTCAAAGCCAAAGAGAGCAACTGCCTTTGTCCCCAGGTTCTCTGAATTTTGAGCTGAGCCCTCGGCAAGGAAGGTAAAAGCTGACGAGAAGATAGGTCCCCTGCACATAAGTAGAGGCAGGGGAGATTTTTAGTAGGTCCAATTCCATCCTGTTGAGTTATGCCTTTTAAGTTGAATTCTGAGTGAGATCCCTATAAGCCACCTTGATAAGGTGAGAGCACCCCACTTTATCATGCCTACATCTGACTGAATAGGAGCTGGTGAGTTTTGGTGATGGGGTGAGGGTATATCTGGGTGGGCTCATAGGAGGACTAGGGCACCTTGCTCTCCCTATTTCAGGGACCAGCTTGAAGACAAAGCTTCATTTGTGATGGGCTTCCCAAGGTGCTTCTTTTCTGCCTCACAGGCCCTGGCCCCCAATACTTTTGTGCTACTTAATATGGTGTTTCCTGCCTTTGAGAGGGAAGTACCTCAATGAACTGACCACATGTTAGTGTTAGAGATTGAATAAATGCCCACGGAATTGAATTGAGGATGTATCATGTGTCAGGCTCAGCGCTGGTTAGTGTACCTAGGAATGGTTGTGTGGGCTGATTGGGATGTGGTGCCTGACCTCACCATCTAGAGGGGATATAGAGGAGAAAACAAATGAATATAATATCATGTCATCAAATGCTGAAATTCCTTTAACAGGTAAGAACTATTGAGAGCTCAGAAGGAAGGGAACAGTTCTTCCTAGGGAGAGGTTAAGGGAGGCTCCAGAGAGGGAATATCTTGTGCTGTCCTCCAAGGAATGGGTAGGAGTTTGCCAGTTTGAAAAGATGGGTATGGGTAGAATATTCTAGGTAGAGGGCCCAGCAGAGATCAACACATGGAGGCATGGCATCTGTATATTGGGGCGTGGTGAATCTTTTTGGGGTCAGCTTATATATGAGGCGTGTGGATCTAGAAATGAGATCAACAAAGCTGGCAAACGTCAGCTCCTGAAGGGCCCCGAATGCCATGTTAGGGAATGGAGCATTCGTCTTTTGGCAATGGAGAGGCATCAGGAGCCTATTTTAAAATGTTACTGTGACTCCCATCTTCAGAGAAGACCTTGGGTGGAGAATGGGAGAGAGGAGGAGAAGGACTCCTGAAAGAGAAGGTACTCGTTAATCTATGTGACAGAGTACCAACAGCAGCACTTCAGGCATCAGGGTGAGATGGTGAGGATGGGGGAGCCTGTGAGTGAGGCTGGGGGGGCGGGGAGAGAGGAAGCCCTCGAGTCAGATCCCGTAAGACATGGCTCATGGCAGTGCTGGCCAGGCCTGGATCAGGTCTGGGCCACCCGCTTGAAAGAGCTCCTGAAGGCTGGCCCGATGAGGTCAGCACGCAGCCTGGGCAGCCAGGACAGGGGCCATCTGCTGTGGTCAGCACCCCTGAGGAACCTTTGTTCTGGATGTGTGGAGCAGGAGCCAGAGCTTGTAATCAACTCATACTTGGGTCACCGCAGAGCTGGTCATTACCAAGAGTAGTCGTCATTAGGAGCTGTCATAAACTGCCCTGACTTTTCTCCCCAGACCTTGTTAGTGGCCTAGCAGGCAGCAAACGCAGCGCTTCTGGAGCCAGCCTCTTAATCGTTGGATTGGTAATGACATTAGTTAAGGCCTGAGGGGCTGGGTCAGCTCAGGTGTATAGGGTTTTCTGGAGGAGGGAGGCAGGAGGGGCTGTGGCTACAATGAGGGACAAGTGGTGTATGCGTGGTTTGTGTGTGTTTAAATATATATGTGCAAGAGTATGTCTGAGATGTGAGTGTAGACACTTGTGTAGTGAGTGGTACATTGGGCCATGTGCATGTGCACTTACGTGTGCTTGTGTGTGCATGCCTGGTGAGCTTGACCACGGCATTCAGCTGCTTGCACAGTTAATGACAGCCTGCCTCTTACAGCCACCCTGGCCTCTTCACTGGCAAGATTTAGAGGCTTAATCCTTCCCCCATCTCTTCAGAGAGAGGCCTTCTAAAACATGCCATTGATTTCCCCTGGTTCAGGGCAGCTTTAGCGAAGCCCAAAAGGATTTCCCTGCAACGTGCCTTTATGCAGACCCAGGGCCATCTTTGTAAGTCTGGGAAACACTTCTACAGTCTTAGTGTTTTGTTTATTACTCCAAATGCCAACTTGGCCTATTTTGTCTAGGTTTTAGTGTTTGCAGCAAGTCCATTTAGAACCGCTGGTTCCCTGGGCAGGATTCACTTCCTTAGCAGATTCCAGTGGTTAGCGGGGATTGTCATACAGGGCATGCTGTAATCCCAAGGATTTAAAAGTAGATTGGAAAGAACATGCATAGCCTTAAGAGTCATACAGACCTGAGGTCAAGGCCTGGTTCAGCCACATGCTGTTTAGCTCAGGCAAGCTCCTTAACCTCTCTATAACCCAGTTTACCCATCTGTCACAAAACAAAAATAAAAACTTCTGTGCAAGGAGATAGATAACATGTGATTTGATAGATAATAACACAAATTCTGGAGTCCTGGAATCTGATTCCAGTACTGCTACTAAATAGCTTTGTGACTTGGGCCAGTCAATTAAAGTCTCTGAGCCTGTTTCCTTAAGCAAATTGAAGGTGTCACCCTAGGTCAGGAGTCCACAAACTCTGGGCCACTGACTGGTACCAGTCAGTGGCCTGTTAGGAACCGGGCCCCACAGTATAAGGTGAATGGCAGGTGAGTGAACGAAGCTTCATCTGTGTCTGCAGCCGCTCCCCAGCACTAACATCATCGTCTCAGCTCCACCTCAGATCATCAGGCATTAGATTTTCATAGGAGCACTGGTCCCTGGTGCCAAAAAGATGGAGAGTGCCGCTGCCCTAGGTGATCTTCAAGGCTCTTTCTGAACTTGTATGGTTTTGTTCCGCAAAAACTCTATGACTTGGTTTCTTGATAAAATATTTTTTTGGCACCTCCCTGCTCCCCAGGCGTGTTCGCTGGGAATACTTGGCCTTCATCGTAGACACCTGTGGAAGAGAAGTCAGTGTCTAAGAGTGTGCAACGGATGAAAAGTTGAGTTGGGGATGGGGCAGTTGGAGTTGTAGAACCACAAAGCACAATGCATTGTTACATTGTAAGTCAGTGTTCTCGGACAGGGCCTGGGGCTGCTGGGCATCCCGACTTCAGCCTTCTCCTCTGACTGGTTTCACATTTGGAATCCCTCTTCTGACCACGTTCCCAAGGTTCTTGCTATTATTCTCTGTGCATACTTAGACACCCAGGGATGGAGGGCATAGGACCCTTTTTGCCTGCACGGGGAAGACACAGACTGATGGAAAAGCAGTTTGGAAACATGGAGCTGGCATTTAAGGAGCGCTATCTAATCCTCAGTATCGAGTTTTAATTCCGGCTCCACAATTTACCAGCCATAAGACTTTGGCCAGGTTCAGTTCTCTGAATCTCGGTTTTCTCACTTACCAAATAGGGGTAATTGTGCATACTCTCAGGACTGGTGTATAGATCTGTGAGATAGTATTGAAGTGTCCTGGAAGTGGCAAAATGTAAACTCACACCTAACGTGTTACCTTGTGGCAGCCGGTCACAGAGGCCATCTCCCAGCTCTGCTTGGCATTCTCAGGAAAGGCTTTGTGCCCAAGCAGGGGCTGTTAGCATGCCCAGAATGCTATTTTTTCCCTAAAGCATTTATAACATAAGCTACACACTTGGCGTTTCTTAAACATGGAAACATAAAGGGTGAATGTGTTTAACAGATATGCTAAAACCGAAGCAGGGTAGTAATGGTGATGTTTCTCTTAGAGGAGTTTAAAAAGAGTTTTAGAGGATATTAAAATACAGGCTGATCTAAGCCCTAAACATCTCTGGACTCACAAGGGAACACATAGTTCTTGAAACGTGAGGTCCAAAGCATGGAGTGGGAGAGGAAACTTGGAAAATCGAGGCCTGAGTCTTTGTGCCAGCCTGGCCCCCAAAGAGGGCATAGTGGCCAGGGCAGGCCCCGGTGCAGACGTGTCATATCTGGGAGTGACCTGGTGCTTTCACTGATACTCTGTGCTGTTCCTGTGCTCTGATACCAGCATGTAGAATGAGTATTCAGCATCTTTTTGGCCCATAGTTGCTGATGGCAGATATTTTGTGTACAGGAGCTGTGAAGTGTCAGAAACTGAGCTGCCCAGCCATTGTTGCTAGACCTAGATGTTGCAGGGTTAGGTCGGCTATTTCCCATTTCTAAGGGGCCTGACAGTTCTCCCATATCCTCCTTCAAATGGATGAGCCTGTGTGTTTGATGACTTCTGTCTCTCAGGACTACAAGTGCCAGTAGTCGAAAGAACTGAGATTGTCTAGTCCATCTGGTAGTATCTGGCTTGGTGAGGAAATAAAACCTTGATCAACAAGGTCGCGGGGTCCCCACCACAGGAGCTGGCTGGCTGGCTTTTTGCCTGTGATACACGAAAGACCTGTGTTTGGCAGAAAGCCAGAAGGCATAACACTATGGTCTTTTCCAGTCCTGCAGATTCCATGATTTAGTGGTTTATGGAACACCTGCTGTCTGTTTTCTTGCTGATGACTTACACCTGGGAGGTGGCTTTGTTTGTGGGTGAACCTTCCTTCTCATGAAGATGTCAGATGATTTTCCTGAGGAAGGTGGAGGAATAAACTGGGGCCTCTGGACCCTGAGAAAGAAAATACCTACTAAGAAGGGCTCCTACTGGCTAAATGGACTCAAATTAAAAACAAAAACAAAAACAAAAACAGAGCCTAGCAGCCATTTCTATACAGGGGTCTCTCACACAAACCGTACTTTAGGAAGAAGCCTGCCTTAAGCTATATGCCTCCTGCACTATGTTTCTGCCTTCTGAGCCAGCCCTTATAGAGGAGTTCTTGGAATCCTAATTCAACCAATCGGACTGAGACTTTCCCTGTCCAATTGGAGCTGCACAGCTATATCAGCATCTTCGCTGACCAATGAGAACTGCTCTGTTCTGGCTAATCAAGAGAGTGCCTTTTGGACCAATCAACTGAGAGGATTTGGAGCACTCATTTGCATGAACATGGACCAAGCAGGGGCTTGGGTGGGGACTTCTGTCTATAGAAGTCAGTTCCCCTCGAGCTCAGAGAGTGCACGTTTCCTTCCCACCAAAGACTGAAGATTTCCCTGGCTGAAGCTGAAACACTGGAGCTAAAACACCAAGGACGTATCCCTGGAGCAGAGCAGAGCTTAGCAGACCAGTTCAGGGTAGAGCGGAACAGACTGGAGCAGGTAGAGCAGACCAGAGCAGAGCAGAGCTGTCTAGCTGGAGAGGGGCCTGGCCCTGGGGCTGCCTCGCAGCCCTGCTGCTTCCTAATTGAGCAGTAACACTACTGAGCTGTTCTCAGAGCATGCTGTATCACAATTGAACCGATTGCACTGAACAAAATTTCCTTCTTTACTGCACTCCAAATTGGCATTCAGGTGGCACCAACAACCATTGGTTGACAGGCCCCTGGTTCCCTAGATCACCCAGCCACATGGAATGCCATCCTCGAAATGTGTTGCCTGTTCATTTCCAACCTCCGTATAGACCCACTCTTCAGTGAGGAAAGGGCTGGCTCCTGGGCATGCGAAAACAGAACCTCAAATTCATTCCTAGTCGTATGTCTTTGTGATGAAGACCAGATGGTTTAGAGCATCCTAGTGGTCATGACTCTTGGGGAATGGTCCTCCACTTGCCAGAGAGGGGGCCCCATGGACCTGGAATGAAGTGCAGACTTCAGACTGGGCCTCCCTCTTTTCCTGCCTCCCTCTCCTGCCCTTTCCTTTAGACAAGTAAGACCATCTGGTCTACCCCTCACTCCTTGGTATCAGTTTTCTTGGTGACTTAAAAAAAAAAAAATCTCTTTTTGCCTTCACAGTTGTATAATTGTGTGTAGGATGGGGGAAGGGTGGTGAGAAGGTTGAGCATGAAGCTGCCCCTTCCCTGGAAAAGGAGAAGAATCAATAGATTGTGTTGATTTTTCTGCGTGACTGACAGCTCTTCGCCTGTAGCCTTCTTTTCTTACAGACTTAATGTGTCTTCTGGCAGGTTTCCTTGTTTTGAATGATTATTCAAAGTGGAGAACAGGCAAGCCTTGCAAAGAGCTTGGCGCTTTCCCTTTCTTTTGCTCATTGTCTCATGCCAGTCCCCTGTCCTGATACTCTTTAGGAGTTGGTTGGTGAGCTGAATGGTCTGGGCCAGCAGAAAACTCTCTGTGCTCCTGCCTTGCCCTCCCGGTTCCTGAGAGTGAGAAACCCAGGTTGTAATTGAGAAGCTGCTCGTTCCTTCCTTGGAGCCCTCAGCAAGGAAGTTTCCTGGGGGCCCTCATCGCAAGAAGTTGACGTAAGACACTGACAGAGAGCTCCTTCTGAAGTGGTCTGAGAGGGAAGATTGGGATCCCCCAGGTCTGATTATCTGGTGGTGGTGTGAGGTCCATGAGCCCATTTTGGGGGCTGCTCTCTAATGAGTGAGCTCACAGGAGCATATCCTTCTGTCCTCGTCCCTATTGCACTCCAGAGTGCTCCTCAGAGGAAGATAAGTTGAAGACTCACTTGGGCAGGCCCCAGGATTGCTCAGTAAGACTTCCCTGAATTGGAGGGGATTGAGTATGGGGCTGCAGCCCACTGTTTTTATCTGATCCATGGTTCTGGGCCAGAGTGAGGGGCCAGGGGCCGGGCAGCACTTCTCAGGTTCTCGCTGAAGGGGCTGGGGAGCTGGCAGAGGGTCTTCTGGTCCAATTTTCCTCCTTCACCACAGCCACATTTTTTTGTAGGAAGTGACTTATCTGATAGTAAACTAGGGTTGTACTTCTTCAGCCTAGATGGAGCTCAGTTTCCTGGTTTGGGGCATTTTGTTCTGGCTTTGAAATAGGGAAAGGGTTTCTTGCATTTGGACAAGGAAGAAGGGAGGCTGTGTGATCACATGGGCTGGAGCCTGAGGGTTGGGGGAATTGTCTTTCTGAGACAGAGTGTGTTTGAAGGACAAAAACAGGAGGGGGATATGCTTGGGGAATGAGGGGGAACACGGTGGCCATGGGGAGTCAGAGTCCTGGCTCCAGCTCCTGATCAGCTGCTGACAGCTGAGACTGTGGCACTCATTTCCTCCCATCTTGGTGTTCTGATCTCTGAAATGAGACTTTGGCTAGATGGCCTCTTAAATCCCATTCCTCTGTAAGAATCTGTGCTCCTGTGCCCTACCTAACTTACTGTTCTTTGAACACACACGTGCCATGAAGCAAAATCTTTCTTCAATGGAAATCTTACCCTGAACTCTATTATAGAAATCTGGTCAACATAGGCCACTGGGTTGGAAGAGGAGGGGACCTGTAGCTGGGTTGGCTTGGCTACTTTTTATTCTAAGGGCACATCTGACACTCACTCTTTTAAGTTGCCGGGACATGTGGAAGGGTGTGCGACCTCAGGGAAGAAGGGCTGGATTATCCAATGAGATACTCACCTGTACTTTCTTCCTGGATGGAACATTGGGACCTTTACCAAATGGCCCCTGCCCAGCAGCCCGTGGGTACAAATGATGATATTTCCATCCAAACTGTGCTAGCTAGCTAGCCTGCCCTTGCTTGAGTTCTTCTTCTGCCCACCCAAGGCTTGGTGGCAGTCTCTGTGGGAGATTGTGCTTGAGCTGGGGCTCCCAATACTCAGAGAGCCCCAGGACTGCTTTGCTCGGCCCTGAAGGGGTTCTCTGGGGGACGGGCTCTACACAACGGTACCTGGGTTCCAGTGTGTTATAGCCTCAAGTGAAACAGCTCTTTAATGTCTGTCCACAGCGCATATTCTCCCCATGGTGTGGCTAGTCCACAACGACCACTGTGCTGCACCCGGAGCCATGATTCCCTCCTTCCCTCGGGTCCTGCTTTTGGATCTGGGCTAATGAGCCAGATTTTTATCTCTCCTGGATGTCTCCAGTGGCTTCTTATCCTCTCAGTGATGTGGCTCTTGGCAGTTCCTCTAGATGTTCCTGCATATATATGGGTCCCAATCACTGAGAATCTTAGGGTTAAGTTTTTCTCCCTAAAGTTATTCTGCACTCATAGATAATAATGCTGGCATTGGAGGCTGGGTGGGCATCACTACCAGTTGTGCTGTGACCCCACTAGGACACCTGTATCCAGGGATAGGCTGGGTAGAGCAGTCAGTCTGAGCAAAGGAATAAGCTCTAATCAACACCGTTATTATATGATGTAATCAATAGATACAAGGAAATTGGAGGAATGAATTTTTTTTTCTGTCTAGAATGATATTGATCTGGAAGGTTTTTAGCTCAACTACTAAAAACCTCCATTGGATTGTCTTTTAGTAAGTCTTGAGAATGGCTTACAAAGCAACCTGGTGCCAACACCTTGTCTTTCCAAGAACGGTTTCACTGGATTTTCTATCCATCACCAACCAGGTCTGTCTGATATGGAAGACTTGATATATTCCCAGGAAAAGGCCTAGATTGTTCCATTCCCATTTCAAAGGGAGAATCCACAAGCTTTGAAGAGGGACACGAGGAGGAGATACATGTGACCGCCACCCAGTAGTCTCTCTAATTCTAACACATGTCAGAGAAATGTACTTTTTGTTATAGCAAAGGAAAAAAGCAAAGATGTGGCTGTGTCCTGGAGAAATAAAGGTATTGAAATCTAAGTGACGAAAGGGAGATATTAATAAGGCAAGGGTTATGTGTTGTCAGAGGTCACATAATAAAAAACAAGGATTGAAATTCAGCAGTGTTCTTATCTGTGAAATAGTTGGAATCTTTACTCTTTTGGGAATGGGATGAAGAAGAATGAGATCATAGGTAGTCACAGAAAACTTCTAGAAAGACCATAGGGAAATGAACCCAAATTCTAAAGCTAGAGTTATTTTGGCCTAAACACAGTAGAAACCTTATTTGTACTTTTCTACTTCTCCTGAAGGCAGAGAGGTACTTAAAAATTGGATGGAAGTTTAGATGAATAAAATAAATGAATGAATAAAACATAAATAAAAACATAAATCTATATGTACATACATATATATAATTTAATTTTGAACATATAATTTAGTTTCGAAAAGCAATATATTCGTATGGTATAAAATAAAAAAGTGTACAAAATAGTAAAGATTTAAAAGTAAGGGGGAGTTTGCCATTTTCAAAATGCTTTTCCTACATGAGCTTATTTTTATATTGAGCCTACCGAAGACCCTGTGATGTGTGGAAAGTATTATTATTCCTCCTTTTAGGTTGAGGAAAATGAAGCTCAGAGAGGTTACATGACTTCCCCACAGTCACACAGCAGAGCTGGGAGTCAAACACAGGGCAGGCTGGGCAGGCCTCAGGAATCAGGCATGTCAGCAAACTGCATTACTGCATTACAACCCCACTGCATTACTGCCCCTCAACAGGTACAGCCAGTCGACTATGGCTACGTTTCCTGTTTCCCGTAGCCATAGCCGACTGGCTGTACCTGTTGAGAGGCAGTAATGCAGTGGGGTTGAGTTTGGCTTATATTGGTTTCCTAGGGCTGCCATGACAAATGACCACAAACCATGTGGCTTTAAACAACAGAACTTTATTCCCTCACAGTTTGAGAAGGTCAGAAGGGAAAAATCTTGTTTCCTTCTGGAGCTCTAAGGGAGGGTCTGTTCCATGCCTCTCTCCAGAAAAGACCCGGCAGCATTGCACAGTGATGCTAAATCTTGAGACTGCATCTTTCTTGACTGGACATGTACATGAAATTCTGTATCGCAGAGGGTGTGTCAGTTTCCTCTGAACACTGCGCACAGCCCCTCAGGCTACTGATCATAATTAGCCGTGGTGTGAATGCCATATGAAGGGTGGTTTCACAGCGAACCCTCAATTTTTGACAAATTGGTACTGTGGCTGTTATTTATATGGTGTCTCTCTATACACATCTGTCCATGAAAGATCTAAACTCGTCCTGGTGTTTGTATAGCACCTGACAATTGACACTTACCTTCCCACTTACCAGTTTTTCTGAAATCTTCGGATGGTAGCTATGAGCTCAAACATTTTCTGTTCTGAACTGACTGTGCTGCTGCTCTAGCTATGGTCATATGCAAAGTGACATTCATCTTCCATCTTCCCCTGTCTGTGGCTGTCACATCAATCCTCCTATGCTGAGACAGTGAGGGATGCTTTGTCCCCATTTCTTTAGCAAATCTGGGAAAGACCTGCTCAGCCTGCTGGACTTCTCTAGGTTCGTAGTGAGGCAAAGCTTGCTGGTGAGGCCTTTGCAGTGGTGGTGTGATGAGTGCCCTCTGTTGCAATAACTGAGGCATTGGAGAGGAGCTTCAGGAGAGGGACATCCCCTCACTCCCTGGGTGGGGCAGAAGCCCATGAATGAGAAGTAGGAGCACCTGGCAGGTAGCAGGAGAACTGGAGAAAGGAACGGGGGGAATGTGAGTATCTGCTCTGAGCATCAGATCCACTGGCTCTCTTGCAGAAATGGGAACACCTGCTGGGAGAGCTGCATGTTTACAGGACTGCCTGTGGCACACCAAGCCAGAGCCATCACCCCTAACCCTTGGGACTGTGACTGCCATTAGTGGGAAGGGATGCACTGTATATGGAGAGTACTGGGGCATATTCAAAGACAACCTGCCAGTTCTAGAGTCAGGAACTTGGTAAACACGCAGAAAGCATTTGCCACCTGCATGGCAGGAATGCCTTTGAGAGTTGGGGGCAGCACCCCAGAATGTGGTCCAGATACCTGTTTCCTGCCAAACTCTGTCTCTTCAGTACCCCGCGTCTTTGTTCATCCACCAGACTTGATGTGGCTCTCCTCTGGGGCTGGGGCTGTTTGTCCCTCCTCTGGGGCCAACTTGGCCTCCATAGCCATGGGGAAGTTTCTTTGCTTGTTCATTAATTTATTTTTGTTTTCGTCTCTTTTTAATAAGTGGCTTTCCCGAAAAAGCAGGACCATAGAGTGAGGATGTAGGCATTCCCACTCCATTTCTATTCCTCGCACCACCTCTCCCCTTAGGCTCTCAGAACTTTTGCCCCATTATTGTATGGGAGGCTCCAAATGGGTGGAGAAAAAGAAAAGTCAGTGAAGATCAGAGGACCTAGAAGCAGGAGTCAGAACATCTAGCTCGAGGCCACTACCATCCAGCCACCATGAGTGTGTGACAGCTGAACTCAGCAGAGAGGGCAAACCCTAGGAAATAGCGGGCCAGCTTTAAGCTAGGACTTAGTGCTGACTCCCATTCATTATTTTAGATTTCAGCATCAGTCAAAAGTACCTCAGGCCAAGACAAATGTCACCTTCGGAAGACCAGCATTCCTTGCCATCCTGTTTGGTGTACATTGTAATCTAACCAGATACAGGTCTGTTTTGGCGGGATTTGGCCAAGTTCTCCCACCTGGAGAACCATATGTTCTCTGTCTCCTCTTCCTGGGAGTTTGTAGTGAAACTGGGCACTGCTCAATCCAATGGACAGGGAAGGTGTGCATTGTAGCCCAGACTCGTGCTGGACCTTGGTGCCTGCCAAGGGCCATAGTCGGGCAGACTGCCAAGGCGACTGCATTTTCTGAGTCTCCTTGACTCAGAAAGCCTGAAAAAAAGAAAAACAGAAAACGCAAGTGCAGAAAGTTGGATAGATACGTAAGGTCAGAAATTCAAATGAGAAGAACCTTAATATCGGGGGTGGTGTTGGCTCAGGTCCAGAGATGAGACTTCTGTTTCTGCTTCAGAGCGAATCCTGTGACGATTAGGATGAACGATCTGGGACACAGGCTTCTTCCTCTGTGCTTTCTTAGCTTGATGCTTTAGAGAAGTCCATGATGACTCAGGGAGGTGCGTCCCTCTCAGCCTCCTTTCATACCTAGAATGCCCTTTTCCTTGGGCATGGCTGGACAGGGCTAGGGACACTTTGGGGAGAAGTTGGTCTGTAGCTTGGCCGGAAGAGTGGGTAGGAAAAACATACATTTTGTCTGACGTGTACCTTCAGTCTTCAGAGGGATCAACTAAAGAAACGATAAAGGGATAAGAGCGGAGGTGCTTCTGCTGCCATTTCTCAGGCATTGGACTTACAGCTTCTTTAGGGATAGTCCAGCCTAGAGTCCAGAGCCAGCCAAGGGGCCGGGGCACACTTCTTCTCCCATCTGTCAAATGGGATAGCTCCCGACACACTCCTCTATGCTTGGAGTGTGTTGGATGCTTTTCTGGGGCTGTCTTTGAGTTTAAACAGCTTCGCGACCAGGACAGGACTCTTGTGCCAGTGTGTTCACTAAGACTGGGCTGTGGTAAGTGTAAGCGAGGTCCCTAGGTGATGTGACCACGAGATGAGGGATACTTTCCCTTGTATTATTAGGGATTCTATATTGGATTTTAAGACATAGAAAGGAAATATGATGGTTCCGAAAGACCACTTGTGCTGAAATGGACTTTGAGATTCATTGGTCGAAAAGGGTATACAGAGACTCAGAGAAGTAAAGTGATTTACCCAAGTTTGTACAAATGTTTAGTGATGGAGTCTGAACCAGAAGCTGGAGTCTGCTGACTCTGAACTTAGAGTCCTTTCCTCTGAAATGTGCGCCTCTTGCTATCAAAGCCTTTGTTTTCCTGACTGAGAGAATGCACTGCTGAGGGATAGGGGCCCACAGAACTTAACGATTTTGAAGACAGTGCTGGACCAGGTCGCCCGAGGCCAGCTGGGTCTTGGACATGCCCATATTGATCTTGCTGACTTAGCCTGAGCTTCAGCGAGTTTGGAGGGCTGTCTTGGGCCTCTAGGACATTTAAACACCACCCAAGGAAGAGTCTTCAGTATGGACCACTCTATAACCAAGGTGACAAATCAAAAAGCCTACCCTATTCCCACCCTGAAACTCTTTGAACCAGTGGTTCTCAAGTGTGGTCCCCAGAGCAGCAGCAGCAGCATCACTTGGGAACTTGTTAGAAATGCAGATTCTTGGGCCCTATCCCATTGCTACTGAATCAGAAACTCGGGGAGTGACTCAGCAATATGAATTTTCTCAACAAGTCCTCCACATGATTCTGAGGACACTAAAGTTTGAGAACCCCTTTTTAAAGTATCTTTCAGAGCTAGGGATAGCTCATGGCTTTTCTGGTTCATTGGCTGTGAAACCCAAACCCCACCTTTTTCCTTCCAAGAGACCATTCCACACTCCAGCTTGCCATTTGGGCAAACACTGGGGGGTGGGATGGAGAGGAATGGAAAACCAGTGACCCCACGGCAGGAAGAACTGTTTGCCTTGGCAGGTTTGCCTGGACTTGGAGCCAAGATTCAATCAATCCTAATGATTGACTTTATTTAAGCAGTTCTCTTTTCCTCTGTCTCCTGCTTGGGGAGGAGGGATACAGTGCTTACGGGGAAGGTGGGGGCTGAAGCTCTTCTTTGTCCCACTCTGAGGCCCGTGCCCCTACTGCCAGGGCTGCCAATGCACACGTCGTCCTAAATAAAACCACACCAGGCAGCTTTTCGCTCTCAAAGTGGGGTTTTCATTTTGCACTGTTAGCTTAAATCAGTGGGGACTTAACACCGTCCGTGAAATAAAGCAATTAGGCAGCAGGATCCGGGCTGGCTGACATCAGTGCTGCTGTACTGCATGTGTGAGTGTGTTGGGGAGGGGCTTGTAAAGTGGCAAAGGCATTCTGCAGCTTGACCACCCCCCAACCTCCCCAAGATGTCTGGGATCCAGAAAACAAAACAATGTCAATAAGTAATTTGCCCCAAATAAGTCACTCAGGAGCATTTTCTGCTGTTTTGTTTGTTTGTTTTTTTGTTTTTTTGTAAATGAGAGAAAAAGCTGCTTTTAATCTTTTTTTGATGGTTTTGTTTTTGCTTTCTTCCTTTTTCTTTTTCCTTCTCTTTTTCTTTTTCCTCTCCCTCTCTTTCCTCTCATAATATATGTCCTGTAGTCAGTAAATGCATGTAAGTATGCAGCATGTGGTTTGTGGTCAAGGGAGAGAGTCTGAGTTATTGTGACCAAGTGCGAGCTCCTTTCTTTGCTAAACGAATTAATGATGCCAAACACTGGCTCCTGCTGGGAAAAGAGAGGTCTGTTAAGCTACCATTGCAAGGCCTTTGTCAGTAGGACTCACTTGGCCCTAATGCCTCAAAGCCAGCTCGCCATGGGGCCCAAACCCTTTGCGCTGTGTTGGAAGGAAGCTGCAGTTTCTCACAATCCAGCCCTTACCCAGTGCTATTACCAAGTCTCATTTGCACAGTTAGATTTAGGGATGGTGCTCTCTGCCTCGGGGAAGCCCCTCCAAGAGGTTTGCGAAAATGGGGCGAGAGGCAGAAGATTGGGTCCTCTCTGTCTTCATTGCTTGGCGAGGTCTTGTTATCTAAATAGCCTTTTTCATCTGGAGGCTGTGGGATGATAGGCATGAACTGAGGCCACAGGGCTGATGCCACCCATCTGTGGGCCCCTCCTGATCCAAAGGGCCAGTAACAAGCCACTTTGTGAAGACTTTGCCAGTCTTACTACCTTCCTCCTCAAATCATCTGTTGGGAACTTCAGCTCTCTGTGCAAGAGAAAGTAATTTAGGAACAAGGCAAGCCACTAGGAATCTGGGTATGTGCTGTTATCTGCTGAGTGATGAATTTTCATGAGCACCTGTTAGAGAAAATGTATCCACGTGCTTGTCCAGTTGTCCCTAGAATCTGCCAGAACCCCATTCAGTCCCTCTTGCTTTTCAGAGGAACTGTGGAATAGAGCAATGAGCTCTGCTGGAGAGGCGGGGGAAGCAGGTCCCGGGAGAGCTGTGGGAACCTCCAGTTGTATGACCTTGGGCGGGTTAATTTTGAGCATCAGTTGAACTACGTTTAACATCCCTTCCACTTCAAAAGAAATAATCCAAATTCTAACCTAATTGATTTTTTATATGAAAAATAATGGAGATTGACTAGATGTGTAGGCTATGCCCCGTCCCCCAAAGAGTAACTGAAAAAGCAGAATTCTTACTCATATATAACCCGTGAGTCCTAACTAATGCCAGACCATTCTAATAGGAGGGACAGTGGACGACCTGGAAATGTAAACTTTGTGTTTCTTTTAAGATCTCACATTTTGTGATTCATGTATATTTCATACACATTCAAGTTCTTTACTAGAATGTTTTTTAAAAATTTAAGTTTTTTGCTTCAAAATAAATGCAGTAAAAAAGTCAAATAGTAATAAAAGCCTTTTAAGGAAAAACTGCACTCCCCTGCCCCATGCCTTTTTACTACTAACTTCCACAACCCTGAGGTAATAATTTTAGCTCTTTCTTGTGATATATAGCAAAATAACATGGTTATAATCTGATTTCTTAATTTTAATTTTTAGACATTATTTTCTGTTATTCAGGATGAAGATTTTTCTGTTTTACACCATCTCCCCACTTCTTCCCATTAAACATTAATATTCAATGTTTAATTTATTCTAGTTATGTAAATATTATTTGCAGCTGAGCCATGTAGTGTACTCCATTTGTATTTCCTTTCTTGTATACCTTTTTGTTTTCCCTTGAGTTGGTAATTGCCTCGTTTTACATTCCCAGTTCCTATGTTTGTATTATGAATTCGGCCCCAAATTTCCTGCAGGCAATCTGCCTGAGCCCCCTCTCCTCCTGTTTCTGTCTAGACTGGTTGAGATACAGGCCTGCACACAGTTCTGGAAAAACCATTCTAAGACTTCCATTGCTTTTATTTTAAGTTAGATCTTTTGTTTTCCGAATCCTTTGTCTTCTTGTTCTGCATTTTTGTAGAATACATTTTGGAGTAGGATTCTACAAAAGGACAGATACGTAGGAGCTAATTTTTCTTTAATCATTGAATGTCTGAAGATGTCATTATTTTACTCTCACCTTGATTGATAGTTAGATTCAGTGTCAAGTGTGGGAATTTTAAAGGCATTGATCCATTATCTTCCATCTTGTAGTGTTGCCACTGATAAATCCAGTGCCATTCTGGTGCCCGACCCTTTGTATTAGATGTACACTCTCTTTTTCTTCAGAGGATTTTAAAAGCTCTCTTTATCCCTGGCGCTTCTAAATGTCGTGATTCATTGAGCTCTGGGCACTATTTAATGAGAACTCGTGTTCCTCATTTCTGGGAAATTTTCTTGTATTATTTCTCTGATTTTTTTCCTCATTCATTTTCTTTCTATAATGACACTTATTCACATCTTGAAACTTTCCGGCTTGATCCTCTATCTTATCTTTCTCCTTTTCCCATCTCTGTGTCATTTTGTTCAGTTTTCCAGGAAATTTTTTCAATCTTATCTTAAAACACTTGTATTGCATTCTTTACTTCTGCTTTTATATTTTAAATTTCCAAATACTCTTTCTGTTCTTTAAACATTCCTCTTAATAGCGTTCTGTTACGGATTTATGAATACAATTTCTAATATTATCTTCTTAAAAAATTTTTTATATTCCCTACATTGTTTCTGTTATCTCCAAATTCTTCCTTTTTTTCCTTTGTTTTTATGTTTTGGTCTCTGTGGTTTACATCTAGAAGCTTTCCTTAAATGCCTGCTGATCCTTGGCTGGCCATTTGTATTTAAGAGCAGAGCACTAAATTAGAAGCTTGTGCGCATATGCATGGCTTGTGATTTGTTGGGCCTCACTTTAGAGTTTTGTTGTGGGGAACTGTAGGTCTTTTCTTTTGTGCTATGGTTTCTTTAAATAGAAATCTTTCACTCTTCTAAATGGGAGATATAAATGTAGTGTTCTGAGGCCTGAGGGTCTCACTATTTACTGTATAGACATTCACTTAACCTTTGGTGTCAGTGCAGCACCTCACCATCCTGTCCTTCTAAGTGTCTGGTGGACCGAAGCTCACAGTCTGATTCAAACCTTCTGTAGAGAATAAAGCTCTTGGCTGCTGCTGGAGTTGGTGAGGGACAGTCACGCGGATTTATGGCCCAGAGCAGTGGATCTGAATGCCTTTATACAGACTTTTTACCAATTCCTATATATTTAATACATCCCCTGTTATGGAGTGCAAAAGCACCCAGTGGCCCTAATTCATGAGCCTTTCCTGCAGTGTGGATTTACTTGTTTCTTACTGGCAGCTAGGTTTTAGCTTTTCTTCTCCCCGTCAAGTCAGGTTCCACCATCCATTTGCTTTCTATTATACTAAATGTTGATATGTTCTTGTTTCCTTTACCATTTTCTCGCATGTGTTTATAACTTCTTGTTTTTAACTACAATTTTAAACTGACTTCAGAATGGGGTAGAAATGATTGTGTGTGTTCAGTCTAATATGTTTGGCTAGAAGTGGCCAGTGGCAATTCTTCACAAACATTCCTGGAGCTCGATGGTTGTCAGTATGGCATACCTTTTCTTTCCACCTATTGTTGATTTTTAGCTCTCTGGAATTCACTCTCGCCCCTTTGGGTCCTGGCTTCCCACAGGCCATCAGTGACCCCCTCGTCGTTAAGTCGAATGATCTATTCTACACTCATTTTTAAATTCTACAGCATCTGGGATTGAGGAGAATTTTCTCCATTTGAAATACCTTCCTCTATTGCTTTCTGAGACACTGGACTGCCTGGTTTTCCATCTGTGCCTCTGATGACTTTTTGTCATCTCCAGATCCCTCATTCTCTTCTCTTCTCTGTACTTTTACTCTTTATGGTAACTATTATCTGTAATCAGATGAAACACAGATCTAATTATTGACTCAGCCCCATTCCTACCTTTCCCATTAGATCCTTCTTGCATTTCTATAGCAGTTCCATGTTGTTGGTTGTATAAATGACTGGCCTTTAGCTAATGGTTACCCTACATCCAAGCACCTGTCTAGGTAAACTGGAAGAATGGTGGCACCATTAGTATAAGCAGGTTAGGAGGAAGAGATGGTTGTAAAGAGAGCGTGGGTTTGGGACCAGTGTAATGAGTTACCTATTCTTATTTTAGCCTCAGAAATATGGCCAAACCTTGTGGGGGAGGCTACCAAGGAAGTATAATTTGTGAGCAAAAAATATGGCTTAGGTGACTGAAAGTGGAATGAAACTTTAGGGATCTACCTGAATATAAGGGATGATTTATTTTAAGACTGTTAGGGAAATACCTAGACAGCTCCTAATGGTGACCTTAACTTTTGGGTTTTCAAAGTTTCTAGGTCTCTGAATTCTTGCTGACAGTGACCAGTAAGGTGAGAGGTGGGAGTATGTATATTCTACTCTTGGAGAATAAGTTGTTGCTAAACACTGGCCCCCTCAAACCAAATCAAACCAAACCAAAACAAACAACATGAAAAACCAAAGAAATATTTTGTTTGTTGTTTTGTTTTGTTTTAGTTCAGGGTCAGCTATTACAGTAGCTGATGTCAAGGGCCTGAGGCTATGGCATTCTCTCCCATGGTGGCTTGTGGTGAGGGAAGAGAAGAATGAGCACAGGGTGGGGGTTCTGGAGATGAGCTTTGCTGGCTCCCCAGTATTTCCCAACATGGTTCCTTCGGATGGTAGTACTGCTAGCTCTGCAGACTGCCCTCTACACTTTACAGATGGAAAATTGACACTCGGGGAGCTCAAAACCAGATTTTGTAGTCACACGGTTAGAACTCAGGACCCAGGACTCCATCCATTGCACCAGCTGCTGCCTCCTGGGGCTTTTCCTCATCGCCCACCACCGCCATGTGCATTACAAACTGTGAACACAGTCCAGGGGGGAAACCCCTGGGGTCCAGGCCCTGTTAGTGCGGTGGGAGCTGGGGGTGGGGAGGAAGTGGTGATCAGTCCCAGGCTGCTCCTGGGCCAGCATCCACTCCCGTCCCAGCAGCCCCTGGATGAGGCATGGTGGGGGGTTGCCCACGTATCCACAGGCACAATGAAATCAACCTCTGACGGCTAATCGCCTGTCCAAACATTGCTGGTAATCTGCATCCCTAAAATAAACCCTTGAAAGGTGGAAAGATGTTAGTAATTTCTGGCCATATGTGCCTCCTCCTTCCCTACTTTCCCCACCTCAAAAAAGAAAGTGAGCCAAATGGCAAGAAATAAAGAGTCTAATGCAGAACACATTTCCGTCATTTGATTTCCCTTCTCTCCTTGCTGTCCCCCCACTTATGTAAACTAAATTCCTTTACACGGTCATGGCAAAGGACCATTAATTTTTGATTTGAGTTGTGATTAAAAGTAACATAATCAAAAGAGTGAAGTAATTTCCACTAAATCAATATCATTTTAAACCCAGTCATGGTACACTAGGAAAGAACATGGTCTTTGGGGTTAGGTGTGGGTTCTAATCCTGATTCTCTTACAAATGGTGGCCTCATGTTGTCATTATTTAACTTGAGTCCTCCTTGTTGTAGTAAATAATAATGATGATTCTTCACAATAGTTGCTGTTGAGAATTAAATCAGGAGCCATACCTACAGGCAACTATTCTACGCTCATAGACAAAGCCTGATACATGGTGGGTACTCAAAAAATGATGGCTCAGTTTTCTGCAGAAAAGAGGCGGCCCCCATTGTCAGCTGGGGCATACATTCGCTTCTCTTGGTGATGTAATCGTTCACTCCAATAGTAAAGCTTGGTTCCCAGACTTAGACTTTGGGAAATAGTTTGGGACTCATCTGAGCATGGGGCCACTTCTTAGAAGATCTGTGAAAGGAGCAGAATTGTTCTGACTGCCCTGCTTCCCTGCAGTACGCTTTGCTGCTTTGCTTTGGGGTTTCTCCCAGTCCCGTTTGCTCTCTTTGGAAGAGGAGAGGCAGAGATAGAGACTTGACTTTGCCTTGGCCTGGCCAGTGAGTCCCTCTCCTGGTCCCTCACTCAACCTTGCTGAGAACTTTTCTCATTCAGTGAGCCACAGACTAGAATAGTTGAAGTCTTTTCTCAAGTAAGCCCCATGTACAAGGTTTGTAAGCCAATAAAGGAAGCTAAACCAGTGTGGGCCTGTTTGGGCATGTCTAGGGTGAGGGCATGTCTGGGGTGAGGGCCTTCTATTCTGCACCCCCACTGCTGGTTGCACTATGCTCTGTGCACAGTGGGTGGGAGTCAAGCATAATCAGGAGTGCTGGGAAACGGCTGGTTTGGGCTTGGGGGAGAGTTAAAGAAAGGAACTCAGGGGGAAGCCATGCTCTCAGCTCACTCCCATGTGTGTCGGGAAGCCTGGACCAGCCTATGAGTCAGCGTTAACCCTCAGCGAGAGCACCTGCTGCTTAGTGCCTGGAACTTCCTGCCACCCTTGGGAGTGAGGCATTTCTTACTGGGCACCAGGCCTAGGGATTAGATGGAGTGAAGTGGGCTGCAAAGTCTAGAGCTCTTTTTGGAAGGAAAAGAAAAAAAGCAGTGCGAGCATGTTTAATTTATTGACTTTGACTCATTCATTAAAGATTTGTTCCTAGGATTTTTCCTTCTCTTCATTATTCTTGGGTTAGGCACGAGTGTGTTTTCTAATCAACTAAATGTTAGGTAATAAAACCTTTACAAATATAGTTTTTCCTTTACTAGAATAGTCTCTTTCAACCAGGAGGAACTCTTTTACCATTTCCTAAGTAAAATCATTTTGAGATGTGAGTGAAACTGGGAAGAGTCTGAGCAACTCCTTCTTATTTTCTTGGTCCACTTAGTACTCTAAGTCTTGGGTTCATTATAAAGAATTTTGTAACCATAGAGTAAGCATGGACAGCATGGTGATTAAAAGTACACATTTAGACATGGGTCTCAATTTAGGATTAGTGACTTTGGGCAAGTAAACTTAACCCCTATGCTTCGGTTTTCTCATATGTTAGATGAGGGAAATAATTGTACCTTCTTCATGGAATTGTTAGGTTTAATTGAGGAAAAGCATGGAAAATACTCAGCACACTTCCTGGCATGCCGTATGCTTTCATAATTGTTAGCTATTGTTATTGAGTTCAGTTTCAAGCCTTTCCCCATGGAGTGTGGGTGGAAGCTTTGAGATGTTTAAAAGAGGAGGCTTAGTAATTTTGAATTCAGAAGGATTCAGAGGATGGATGAATTATAT
The DNA here is from genome assembly GCF_902729225.1 of Pteropus medius. Taxonomy (NCBI): domain Eukaryota; kingdom Metazoa; phylum Chordata; class Mammalia; order Chiroptera; family Pteropodidae; genus Pteropus; species Pteropus medius. The sequence goes on along the minus strand of NW_024354502.1, from coordinate 30,230,222 downwards.
GGTGACTAGCATCTAGAAAATGACATCTTACTCCTTTAGAAATATCTGGGGCTGGCTGGTCTTAAAGGAGAATTGATTGTAACTGATACTGTGTGTTAATATGTTTAGAAAGTATAGAATGCCTCCACACTGATTTATCTTCACCAGTAGACCCTGTATAGCCATCACTATAGTATCAGGTCCTCACATTAACATTAAACAGTGTTCACTCAGGGTCTACAGAGACAAAGAAAAGAGAAGGCAGAGTTGGTGGACACACTGACTTTCCTGCAGGGAGACATGCCGAGAACAGAAGAAGCCCGTGCACCGTGTTGGATTTTAGGGGAGATTGTCACCAGGTTTTAACTATCAAGACTTCACCAGGACTTGCTCTAATGTATGAGGAAGTCAAAGTAGAGTTTGGTTCTGTGTGAGTCTACTCAGTGCGTAGAACATTCGTGGCACTGGCTAGAGGCTGATTAGTGGTTGACAGAATATTAGCAGGACCTGCTGTCAAAACAGAATATTAGCAGGGCCTGGCATGTTGATGGGGGCTCTGATTTTCCAGTGCTGAAGTTAGACGTTGATGTTTAATGCACTTGAACATGACAATTTGAAGCATCCGGTAACTTTCCCTTGCTTGGTGTGCGCAGATAGTGTCTGTTTGTCTTGCTTACAGGACACAATTTTCAAGGAATTTTAGGATTTTTGGATGTTAAAAAACTAAACCAATAACTTTCTCTTAAAAACCCTCAGGGTAAATTTTTCTTTGAAGGCGGGGGGGTCTATAGCATTAGAGTATATGAATTATATTGGATTATATGATCCCCTTCTCTTAAGCATTGTGTTATATTCTGACTCACTGCATTTTAAAAAGAAATATGATTTGGTTTTGAAAATGTATTTGAGACTCGTATGGTACCCTGTAGTAACTACTGAGATACTGTTAGGCATCACAAAACGAGGGGGCCAGAATCAGCACAAAAAAGTTATGGAGACCTTGATTCTTATTTATAAAACTGCCTCCTTCTGGTTGTTATTTGCCTTTTATTTTGCCCTCCTTCTCAGCCATAAGTTTGGGTTATCATTTTAGATGGAAAGCTGTGTTCTAAAATGCTTTTTTTCCTTCCTTTTCTTCTTTTCCCTTCCCTGCCCGCGTCATCTTTAGCACTGAGGATGAAAATAAAAGAAGTGAAAAAAGAAAATGGTGACAAAAAGATTGTCCCCAAGAAGAAGAAGCCCTTGAAGTTGGGGCCCATCAAGAAGAAGGAACTGAAGAAGCTCGTCCTATACCTGAAGAACGGGGCCGACTGCCCCTGCCACCAGCTGGACAACCTCAGCCACCATTTTCTCATCATGGGCCGGAAAGTGAAGAGCCAGTATTTGCTGACGGCCATCCACAAGTGGGACAAGAAAAACAAGGAATTCAAAAACTTCATGAAGAAAATGAAAAATCATGAATGTCCTACTTTTCAGTCAGTTTTTAAGTGAATCTTACTGGGCAGGTTGGAGAGGGAGCGGTGGGTTGGGGTGAGGGGTTGGGGCTGAGCAGACAACCCTGGAACTCACTGCTCCTTCTATGGGTAGAGGACCTCGTAATCCAGTTGGCTTTCCCCTTGCAGCATCCCCACTATTCCCCTCCATAGCCACACTCCATACCCCAATGTAGCCAATATTTAAAGCCGCACACCAGGTAAGGAAAACCATTTAGATTAGGACGCCTTTTAAGATCTATAGTGTGGAACAGTGTGTCACTGAGTAAAAGGAGATGCAAAACCTTTTCAAACAGAGACATAGTCACTAAAAAAGATTTTGCTGGTAAAAAGAAGGATTAGGCAAAAAGTAAGAGACAGCAGCAAAGACTAAATTCTGCAACTTTCTTTGTGTCATTACAAATTGCTTGTAGGTCAATCAGCTAATCTGTGCCTTCAGAACTAAAAAAATTTAACTATTGCTAAGATGCATTGCTTTCAATTCCAGAGTAATTTCTCTTTCTGTCTGCTTTAGACAGAAACAGACAGACACCATACTTACAACTTAAGATCACTTCCAGAAAGTAATAGGTCCAGGGAGAAAAGCATAAGTTGTTACAATGTGTGATTGTCTTTTGCTATGAGTCACCCAGTCTCACATGCCATGTGAGTGGCAGTTGACATTGGCCTCAGTGCATGACCTAACCTCTGGACATATGGAGGGTGTTGCATGCCCACCTTTGTGTGAGGAAAAGGAAACATCGTGGGTACCAGACCCATGGCATGAGACGATGATTTTCAGACTGAGAAGGCCATGGTTAGTGGTTTTTGAAAACATACTTAAAGAAGAAAAAATAAATTTAGAGTAGTGCAGCAAATTGCTAGTCAGGGTAAAGAGCTTAGTATTCTAATTTCATCTGTTTGTTCATTTCATATTATTTTATAAAACAAAAAGCCCATTTACTTTTCAAGATCTTAAAAAAATGTCTACAGTGAACATTTGAAAGGTGTACTAAGACCAGTGTCTCTTGGTGCATTTGAAGCTACTTTCTAGTAGAGCAGTACTGTCGCTAGGCATTTTGGGTGGGAGGCAGATTGGCCTGGTAGCATAGTCGTATGGGCCTCCTTCCTGAGTTCTGGATTGTTCTGGCTGCAGCAACACTAATCAAAACTCACAGTGCTTCCCATTCTTTTCTTTCCTGTGAAGAAATGGGTTCTTTTAAACTTGATTACTATAGGTCAAAGAAATTCAGAACAGCCAGCCTCCTTGTCCTCCTGCATTTAAAAAATGTTTATTTCTGTAGAGGGAAGGTTAAGCTGCAAGTGTCCCCATCCAGGGAGAGCGTTTCAATGACAACACATCTGTACAGTTTTCCCTGAGTGCCCTAAGATCCTTCTCAAAGCTCTTGTGTTTCATAAGTGGTGTATATAACCCTGTTCACTTAAGCAACTTTATCCTTCTTGTTTGGTGTATAGGAAGTAATTCTGAATGATCGATGTTAATTTCTTCCCCAAGCCTGATTCTTAATTCTCTGTAACACCTATAGGACTTTAGTGAGTGTACCTCTGGGAGAGTGGTTTTACCCAGTCTGGATGCTGCAGTGTGGCCCCGTCCTGACACAGAAGGAGTGGAAGATTCTGTTAACTTTTCAAGACTCCAGTTTGAAAAAACAGCCTGCCAACTTCATTACCTACTTGAGGGTTATACTGATGTAATTAACCTCCCACAATTAGTGATCCCATCATTTTAACTTTTTTTGGTTCTCTCTGACCTTTAATCATAAAGTGTTGGGGAACTTAAGTGATTTGTCTGTAATTTTGGATGTTTTTTTTTTTTTAAATGTGTATATATATTAGTTAATTAGAAATATTCTACTTTCCTATTGTCAACTGAAATTCAGAGCAATTTCATGAGTGCATGGATCTGAGTCTTAGTTTTGGTTGATTAACTCAAGAGTTCAGTGATCGTGTGTATCTGATGTATCTGCTTGTTTTGACAGAGCGCATCATGCAACAGGGTTGTGTGTCCATGGCAGGGGCCTTGGGAGAGGGGTTTATGTGGGGTATTAGCAGTTACTGCAGACAGATTATGAAAGAATTGGTGGCCATGCTGTGCAGCTCTCTAAATGGGAATTCTCAGGTAGAAGGTGACAGTTTCAGAAAAAGTTCAAAATAAATTGGAAATGTGAATTGCAGCTACAGGTTTTATCCCGAGCACAGAGTTCTAAGGCTTTGAGTTTTACTGTGGATTTGAGACATCTTTGTCTACAACACATGGGCAATTTCAGGGACCAAAGCTGCATTTTTATTACAAACCTTTGTTTTTCTCAACAAAGGATACAACAAAACCAATGTGCAGACTCGTTGGCTTGGTCATTGGTTTCCAAAAGAGGAGGTCTGTGTGTGATTTGGTAATTATTGCTAGTGTAAAAGTCATATATGCAAAGATTTAAAATAATCATTCTGGGTAGAATCCTGTGAGGTCATTGGCAGAACTCAGCTCAGTCTTTGAAAAATATTAGTGGTTATCTAATAGAAAAAGAGAGGTGAAAATTCCAAGAACATTTAACTTTTAGAATATCCCGTATAACACTTGGCTCTTGGTGCCACTGAATTAGCACCAAGGTCTCTCTAAGGTAGAATCCAATCAGAGCTCCAGTTTTCATTTGCATCTGTAAATTACAGAAATACCTTCGCCCAAGCCCAGAATATGTGTTTTTCATCAGTCTTCTGGTAACTAATTTCTCTGCTGTCACTCTGTAAGTATGGTGGGCTCAGACGATCTGTTTTAGAAGCACACTTTAGGTAACTCCCATGGAATAATGTACTGGCCATTCTGATCTGTCACCAGCAGATACATAGGACACAGACAAAATTCCTGTTTCCTCTAGTTCCTTCATGTAGCACTCCTTTTAGAGTCTAAATCTTTTACAAAAGCTTTGAATACTGTGAAAATGTTTTACATTCCATTTCATTTGTGTTGTTTTTTTTTAACTGCATTTTACCAGATGTTTTGATGTTATCACTTATGTTAATAATTCCTGTATGTGTTCATTTTATTTTCATGCTTCTCCTGCCATGTATCAATATTCACTTGACTAAAATCACTCAATTAATCAATGATAATGCGAGTTGTGACTTTTCCCCCTCCCCCCCAATGGTACACCATTCACCTTGTCCCACTGTACACATACCCGTCTCGTGATTTTTTCCAGTGATGTATTCTGGTCTCAGTTTAATAGCTTTCAAAGGGTAACTGGGCATGGGTGGGCTAGAGAAGCACCTGGAGGCACTGCAGGCTACCCTCACCCCCATCCCACGTTTACCATCTGCTCTCACAAATAACTTCCAGGAGTGTTTCTCCTGGCCGTATGTGTTTCAGATCAGAGAGAAGGTTAAATACTTGCTCTACAAGAATGTATTTTTCAACCCTGCCTGAGTTTCTTTTCCTGGTTTCAGATGCTGTTTCCCCTCTGGCCAATTCGATGTTAAAATTACCAACTAAAATTTGAAAACTCTCTGGTATCTGGAGTCTTAGACCCACATGAGACCTTAGAAAAGAGTAGGCCTGCCCCTTTACTTTACAGAAGAACTTAAGATGTGAGACAGCTAGGAGTTCCCAGAGTTTGGGTCTCCCAGGTCAATGGCATTGCTGGAACTAGAATCCAAGGCTCCCAAGTCCTAGTCATGTGGGAACAATGTCTGACTTACCACTGAACTTCCCTTTGGACCCAGAGTGTGGCTCTTGCCAAGCCCAGGCTGTTTCCTATTAGGTTATGTGCTTCTTGCCTAAGGAATTATTCAGTGTGACTTTTAATTCTGTAAGCAATTACAATGACAACTTCAGTTGATGTCATTCCCTGATTAACAAGGCACTTCCAAACCTCAGACAACTGGCAATTTTACCTAGAAGTGAGCAAATACTCCCAAGTCACACAAAACCACACCTAAGCACAGAGACACCATTTTTCAGGCATGGTATGAGGACTTGTAAAAATTCCATTAAAGTTGTGCTCCAGTGTGGAAAGATTTTCCCATATTAGTGTACCTGACTGGTGAACCAGTGGTATGCTAACCCAGCCAAGGAAAATATTGGCATTTCCTTTTAGTTCCCTTGAGGTTAATAAGAAGAAAAATCTATTTTAGGCTGGGTGTAGATGTCATTGTCACCACCACTGAAGCCCCACCACCATGACCTATATTTTCCCATTGCTGTTTGGAATTTTCTTTTAACCAATCAGCAAAAGGTTGATGAGGTATGTACAAAGGCATTTTGGCTTCAGCTGTCGGAGTTGCCCTGGAGTTTGAAGTGTCTAAGGGTTAGTACGACTTGAACGTCGCCTAAGAGAGGCCGGCAGCACCAAAAAATGGCAGCTTTGCCTTCAAGCGCTATAACATCCACACCTCTTCCAAGAATTACCCAGGGGCAGAAAGGGACGAAGGGTCACTGTATTATCCAAGTTAGGTTGGTCTTACTTCTATTCCTGAGAAAGAGAAATCTTCCAATAGTAATCAAAGGAAATAGGGAGAATCATTCTTAAATCTTAGTATGTATCACCAAGGCGAACTTGCTAATGTGCATTTTCTGGCTTTCATTCCTATAAATTCATATTCGGAAGGTTTGCCATGGGGCCCTAGGATTTGAACTTAGAACTAGCATTCTAGGTTTCCCAGATGCCAGCAATCCACTAGATCTTACTTTGCGAAACGTTCTAGTAGGACATAGGTGGCTTGGGAATGAGGCAGGATATTATTCTGGTATCTCCCTTTTCCCCGTCCACATACTTCATATTGCTGCAGCCCTTTCTGAAGTTCTGTGAGCTATTCTTGCTAGGTATTAGTTAATAGAGGTCAGTTAGATACCCAAGGAAGGACTGAGCCTCTTTTCTTTATAGCTGGGTATATCTGGCTCTCCCAGAAGTGCTTCTCAAACCTGGAGACCTGGTTAAAATGCAGAATTCCACCCAGTAGGTCTGAGGGGGGGCTGCAGTTCTGCATTTAGGGCAGGCTCCCAGGAGAAGGGAGAACATTAAGTAGCGGGCTGTAAAGGGCAAGCAAGAAGTGCTGACAAGATTCAACCGAGTTCCCTATTGTAATAATGCCATCTCCGCGGTTCCCATATAGAGCCTGTCTTCTAGGGACTCAAAATGTTAACCATGATTTGGGTTGGAAAGAAAAATCAGAAGAACCACAGCTGGGGCTAATCCTCTCAACCTGTCCATTAGATTTCACTTGTGTCCCGACCTTCAGGGTTGGTTCTTCTCCCTCAAACTCCATTTATTTTTGGAAATTTACAGATCCCTCTTCCTCAGCAAACTTTTAGCAATCTGGTCTCTGCCCTTCACCAAACTTTCCGGCCCCGCGTCCTGGACCACCAGGGGTCATTGGACTTAACCAACTGGTGGCATTTACCTCAACTGCTCAAGTAATACCAGAATTTGACAACAGAATTGGGACTTTTCATGTTCCATTTGTTCACATCTGGGCAGTTTCAAGCACAGGTTATGGGAGAGGCCAAGAAAGGGGCGGGGGGAACTGAAGCACTTGGAGGGGAAATCCCACCTCTTTGATAAATTGTGGACAGCCTGCCAAGCAGGGCTGATTTACTGGAGGAACAGGCGTTAGGAATTTCTGTCAGCGAAGGCCAAGGAAGGCTGCCTTTTGTAGGTTTGGAGAAGATGGGTACCAGAACAAGCTCCAAATAGGAGCAGAAAGCTCCTGTGTCTTTATACATCTGTGGACTATTTAGATAAGAAGGGGCTGTACTTAATCATGGAGAGAATTGTTTGCTTAAATACACGAAGGGAAAGTTGCATGTGTGTGTTTAAGGAGAAAAAGAGGTGGGAGGAAGAAGAAAGGATCCAGCAATTTTCCATGGCTGAAACCCCACCACGTGGTTTTAATTAGGATGACCTTCCCATCACCTGAGCATGAGAATCACTGGGTGGGAGCCAGGGTGAAGGACTCAGAATTCTCATGCTTCTTCCTTGGGGTTTCGGCTAGGCTCTGCTGTGGGCAACTGTGAGCACCAAGAAGAGGTTCTTACCTCTCCTTTCCCTGGGGTGCCTGTGGCCTGGGCCCTAGAACTGTGCACTCTCAGGAAGCCTGTTCATTGGCTAGGCAGGTGGGGCCCTTGGCCAGGGCTTCTCTGAGATTCTGTAGATGTCAGGACTTATAGCAATCAAAACCCAGAACTGCACATTAGATTTCCTTAAAATAAAAAAAATAAAAATAAATAAATA
>NW_024354502.1:29999187-30222518 GCF_902729225.1 Pteropus medius | reverse complement strand
GAGAGAGAGAGAAAAGAATTGGAAGGAAAGAGGGGAACCTGCTGAAATGCTATGTGCATGAACCCATCTCTGTTGTGCTTTTTATTCTCATCCACCATCACTGTTTGGACCTGGGAATGTATTGGGAGTAGGAGGTGTTTTAAGGGCCTCAGTTTCCAGTTTTGCTCTCTAGTTCTCTGCAGAGTTTATGCAGATCTGGGTAATTTTGCCTCTGCCTAGAAGATGAAGCCCATAATCTGAAGGAATAAAGGCATCACAGGCCAAAATCCACGGGCCTATTTCACAATGTGGCCCAGGGACAGCGAGGGTGGGTTCTGCAGAATTTACTGGATTCCTCCAGGGTCAACACTGCCTCCCAAGGCTGGCAGCGGAGGCCACCGGGAATCTAAGTTTTGGCTGTTGGTCTTGGCTGCTTACCCAGTGACTTCCAGAATCAGTACATCCCTCTGGCATGGCAAATCAGGGCCTGACCTTGGCCAGGCCTCGGGGAGGCCCCAAGGCTCGTGCAGAGGACACAGGAGGAGGAGGCAGCTTATCAATGGCAAGAGAAAAAATAAGCACCAGCCTGCAAATTGAAATTAATGTCAGCATGAAGCCTTACTAGTTCTGCCCCGACTTGCCAGCTACCACCATATGTAGACTCTCCTTGTCCTCTCATTATTCTTCCAAGCCACCTCCTTATTTCAAATGCCTCTCCCTTGCAGTGCCAGGACTGACAGCTTTCTTATGATATGGAGACTAGAGATATGTGATGAAGGCATCTCACGATGGAGACAAGGTAGAGACAGCATAGAGGTACACCAGAACCCAGACTTGCGTTTATTTCCATTCAATGGGTTGGAAAGAAAGAGCTCACCTTTAAAACCCTCGGAAAAGGCTTGACTGTGCCATAAATCCTGACGAAAAAGGACAGCTGTTGTGTCTTGCTTGGTTTGGCTCCTAGCAAAATTTTTGCATTCTAGACCCTCCTTATATCCATCTTACCTCTCGCCCTGAGCTGAAAAGCCCAGCTCTCCACGGGAGGAACTGTTTTCTCCAGGTTATTTCTCAGCACGCCTCAGGCTGAATCTACAGCAGGTCCAGAGAAAGTCCTTTCTTCTCTGACTCACTCTTTCCTCCCTGCCTGGTGGATGGAAATGTGTTTGTTCAGGAGAAGTGGTTTCAAATGCAGGGGAAAGAGATCCAGCTTTTAAATCAAGTCAAATGAAATTCATGTGTTTCAAAAGGCACATGCACGTGTGCGCGCACACACACACACACACAAACACACAAATGCACACGCGTGCGCGCACACACACGCACACACATATACGTGCTCAGGGAAGGTCACGGCTCCGCCCCAGGGGGACTCTTTTTCCAAGGGGGAGACTGCTCCAAGTTTGCATTTGTTGCTCTCGTTTTCATAATCACTGTTGTGTGTTTGGATGATCGTGAGTGGCGTTGGGCATGTTTGTTCTCATGTAATTGCTTGTTTCCTTCTGAAATTTCCATGTCAGACCCATTTATTGTTATCATTATCGCTTGCCTCATATTCTGCTTGCCAGAGAGGTCTCATCACAACGCCTTTGGTATGGTTGGTACCAATTATGGGGCCCGATGGGGTTCCCCTCTCATACAGGCCCTCGGGCAGCTATGCCCTCAGGCGGCTGGGCTGTCAGGAACGGCCTCAGGAATTCAGGGCTGTGAGCTCCAGCTCCCTTCCAACCAGCTGGGGTTCCATTCCTGGTTGCTGGGCCAAATATCAGGACAAGGGAGATTTGACAAGAACCTGGCCTGCCTCCTGATTTTGGATTAGGCTAAAATTGGAGTGCGTTTTGTACCCCCACCCCAAGTATTTCAGAGGAAATGTGACCCTTGTGTTTCTGATTCATGTGCACTTAACTCACTAAAATGTTGATTTACAAAGGGCGAGTGATGTCCAAACAAACCTCTAGGGCCTCTTCCAAGCCAGCCTTTTTTTTTTTTCTTTTTCTTATGGCTTTTTCTGAGCAGGGTAGGTGGGAAGAAGAAATCAGTTTTTGCCTTTGAACCAGGAGTTGCATTCCATCGGGAATGAAACTTGGACGGAGAGGACAGGAGCATAGACCTTTGGAATCGATTGGGTTCTATATTGGATAAGTCATGTGCTTCTAGACCTAATCAGAACCACCTGGACTGCCTCACGGCCCAGTCACTTTCCAGGCAGTATGAAGCATTTGAACTTGACCTGTGCTGAAAACAAGCCAGAGTACATAAAAAGAAAGACCATCATCTGTTTACAGGAACAAATATGTCTACAGAGAGCACTCGGAATTCTGGGATAAACACCCCGTGCTGCCTCTTCTCTTCTTTCACCTGAGATTTCCACGACCGCCTCCTGTGAACACTAAATTACTCTTTCAAAAACCCAACCCTTGCAGGAACTGGGGGTGCATTTTCTTATGGAGTGCACACAAAATCTGTTTGGAAAGGGGCAAAAGGATGATGACATACTATAAATTTAGCCACAGGTTACCTCTTGGGCCATCAAATTTCTTTAGGAAGCCCTGGGTTTTTGCCTCTTTCTCATTTCGTTTAGGAGAGGAACTTAAAAAAATGTACCCCCGAACTGGTGTGCCAGGAGCATAACTCTTTTCAGGGTGTGGATGGACGTCTGTGTGTGGGCATGGATGTCTATCAGTGTCAGAGTGTGCAGGTGTTGGCCTCGGGATGTGTGTGCTAGAGTTTGTGTTGGTGTCTTATGTGTAACGTGGCTCCAAAATCAGGCCACTGGGATTTCCTCCTCCTCACAGGTCCTTCTTCTCTGAGCACCCACCATACTCAATATATGATGGAATGTTAGGATGTTAAATCGCATGGTGCCAAGTCTGTCTCGTATTGATCACTCATTTTTTTCTGGGATGTTTTAATCACGTCAACCAGTTTGTAGGCACCGTGAGATATATCAGTATACTATACATTATAATACATTATACTAGTGTTATACTTGTATAATACTAGTTCCCGTAGCCCCGTCACTGCTCTTATTGCCTTCAGTATTGTGTCTTGCACATGGCTTGTACTCAAGTAACTTGTATTGGATGTTAAGAAGAGAGATGGTTGGAAATAACTGGACTTCAGAGTTTTGCAGATCATGGCCTATGTGGAGAAAGGAAAGTTACTCTAAGGGGTGAAGAGGTTGGGCAGTATTCAAGTAGCTTTTCTGTCCCTGTCTGTGAGCCCTTTCCTCACCATTTATTGGCACTATGGGGCAAAAAGTATCTCTAAACTAGTTTTTTTTTTTTCATTATGAGAAGAAAATGGCGAATTCATGCCAGTAGATTTCAATGTGTTAAAAGCTGGTCTGACTTCACAGTGTCCATCAGCTGCTAACATACCAATGAAATTAGGGAAAAGCTAGTTTTCCAGTATTTCTTTGGCAGAGGATCCAGCAAATGACACTGGATCAGAATGAGGGCTCATAAAGCATAGAGCCAGGACCCTGAATGCTGAGCGTTTTCTTGTAAGATGCTTTCAACTCTTATCATTCTGAAGAGTTAAATGTCTGCATTTGGTTCACCCACCTTGGGTCCATTTATTGAGTTTTTAAGATGATGCTTTTTGGTGTAAGTAGTGAAGATACGAGCTGGCCAGAAAATCTGGGACATTTTCTCCTAAATAGGCATTCATTTTGGATCTTTTATCTGAAGTTAATTCGTCAAGATTCCTTGTTGTAGGACTTGAAGAAGCAAAACACTACTGACATCAAGACAAAACCCAACTAGCAACAACAAATCATCAAAGCCAAAAAACCCCTCAAATCCTAAATTTAACATAGGTCTGCAAAGAAAGAATTTCTGATAACCTCATGTACAAACTCTGATATGGAAAGAAACTTAAAGAAAAAGTTAGCTTTTAACCTGATTCGTACCTGCTCCCTTGCGGGTGGTCTGAGATACTAGGGCACACACATTGCATTCATTGGGGTAGGGTTTTATCTTTTTTTTTTTTTATCTCACTCAGTGACATCTTGAGAAGAGCCATAGCATTGAAGTTGGCTTAAAATACTGTTTCTTACAGGCAGGCAACATAAGAAAAAAAAAATAGGTAAATTGTTTACATCAAAATTAAAAACTTCTGTGCATTAAAAGGACACAGTCAACAGAGTTGAAAGGCAACTCATGGAATGGGAGAAAGTGCAAATCATGTATGTGATAAGGGGTTAATATGCAGAATGTATAAAGAATCCCTACAACTCAAAAACAAAAAAGTAACCCTGATTTAAAAATGGACAAAGGGCTTGGATAGACATTTCCCCTACAATGTAGAAATGGTCAATAAGCACATGAAAAGATGTTCAACCTCAGTCATCATTGGGGAAATACAAATCAAACTATAATGAGATATAACCTCACATCCATTAGGATGGCTACTATTAAAAAATAACCCCTCCCCAAACAAAACAAAACAACAAGCCCCCCCAACCCAAAAAACAATTTCTGGCAAAGCTGTGGAGACATTGGAACCCTTGTATATTATTGGTAGGTATGTAAAATAGTACAGCTGCTATGAAAAATAATATGACAGTTCCTCAAAAAATTAAAAATAGTATTATCATATGATCTAGCAATTCCACACACACACACACACACACACACACACGAAACTTAAGGCAAGGTCTTGAAGAGATATTTGTATCCCCCTGTTCATAACAGCAGTATTCACAATAGCCAAAAGGTAGATGAGTGGACAGACAAAATATGGTATGTTCATACAATAGAATATTCTGACACATGTTATAACATGGATGAACCTAGAGGACATTATGTGAAATGAAATAAGCCAGTTACGAAAAGACAAATACTGTGTGACTCCACTTATAGGAGGCACCTGGAGTTGTCAGATTTATAGAGATAAAAAGTAGAATGGTGGTTGCCAGCAGCTGGGGGCAGGGTGATGGAGAATTTTTAATGGTTATAGAGTTTTAAGGTTGCAAGATGAAAAGAGAACTGGAGATGGGTTGTACAGCAGGGCGAATGTACTCAACACTACTGAACTATATACACTTAAAAATGGTTAAGAAGGTAAATTTTATTATGTGTATTTACTACAATTAAAAATAATTTAAAAAATATTTTCCTATTTTCCTGGACATTTTTGGGACAAAAGAGGTTTTTCAAAGTTCAGGAACACGTGAGTTAGAAGCTGTGTGTGCAGCAGATCCTTATTTCTGAATTACTGATACAGTTTAGTGGCCTCCTAAATAGAAGGTGGAGTGCTTTTTCTACCTTCTGCTCATCACACTGGGGATTACAAGAGAAAAACATCTATGCCCAAATCAAAAGTGATCAGAACTCTTGCAGTGTCAAGATTTTCCTACTCAGGCAGATGAGTTCCTCATCCTTCCCTCAACACACACACATACATGCATTTACACATGCACTTACACACATGCACACACACACATACACGCAGGCATCTAGACGCAAGCACATACGAACTTTTCCTGGCAGCTCCATGAACTGACACCATTTCCTGGGCTCCCTGCTCGGCTGGGTTGGAACCCTGAACTTGCCTCCTTGGGTCTCCTAGGACTTGAGCTGCTTGGACTTCCTTTGGATTCACTGAGACACTCACAGCTTTACCTATATGGCTCTGCTCCTCACTGGTATGAACAGAGGGAGCTGGGACCAAGGGCCCTGCCTTGAAGGGGATAGGTAGCCAAGAAAATTTTTCTATCAATCAATGAGGCACTCCAAAACTGTTACCAAGAATATTATTTCTTAGTTGCCATTTCCTCTCCCCATTGTTTAAGATTTCCTATTTTCCCTTTCTGCCCCTTGCTCACTTTTTTCTCTTCCATTCTTTCTTTAAAAATGATTTTCCTTCATTTCTATCCCTCTGTCCCCTCCCATTCCCCACTCACAATCTTCCTATCTGTTTTTCTTGCTCTTCCCCTGTCTTTCTCTCTTCCTCTGCTCCCCTTCAGTGTCACATACAATCCTTGGCTCAGGGACTCTTGTTTTGAGGTGTGACCCAGCAGGATCTGACTCTCTCGCAGGCTGGCCACACTCATGGAATCTGTCCCTGCCAGAGAAGTTCAGGCAGCCTTCTCTGTACAGGCAAAGCCAGACAGGAGGCTGTCCCTCCTGGTCACATTCCTCAGTCACCTCGTCCAGACTGCCTCTGATTTGAGGGTAGCCATTCCTGATTTACGGCAGGGGCATCATAAGGAAACTCCAGGAATTGCAGCCCCTCTGAGGGGCAGGAGGGGTGCGAGTTTGGTTCCTATAGGTATGAAATGTGGCACATTGTGCCTGCTGCTGCCGTCAGTCCTGGTATATCCTCAGAGGCAGGAACAAAACGACTTATGATTGTTTTCCAGCTGGGTGGCACATTCCTTCCACAGCTCATCACCCTGTAATCAAGCCTTGTGCCCGCCACGCATGTGGGGGTCTAAAAAAAAGTGGTTTCCCTTCACACAATGTTAACCTATCTTCCATCTGTCAAGTCTGCTTCTCTATCTTGGGACAAGTGGCATTGGGCTCTGACACCCTGCTGGGTGGTAAGAGGCCTGGGAGAGATGAAAGGAAATGTCCTGCTTGACTGAGACAGGGGACAGCTGGAGTCCTCATTTTCTGAAGAGCTTAGAGAGGCACAGAACCCTTCAAAAGGGTCCACTTAGCAAGCAACCATTTTCCTTAGCGCTGTTGGGACTTCCCTGGCAGGGGTCCATCAGGGCTTGGACTTTCTTGGCACTCGAGGTAGAAAGAACAGACAAACAGCTATTTATCTCTGCCCAGTCTGCTCCATCCAGACTGAAGGAGAGGGTTCCGCTGTTTTCAATCATTGATAAAAGTCAACTTTATTGGGTAGCCATTGTGCCAGCTATGATGAAGTTTGCAAAGATAAAGCAGAAATAAATCCTGTCCCCAAGTATCTTATAATCTCACAAGGAAGGTTAGACATGGAAATAAATATTATTTATATCCACGTCTGGGTAGGAAGTAAAGTGCGTAACATGAGAATTATGAATGAATTCCCCTGAGAGGCCTCAGGGTGATGCTATCCAGGAGGATCGAAAAAGTGAAGCAGGTGACACTGGAGTTGGGCGAGAATGATTAGGACTGGATATGCCAAGTCAGCAAGAGGGCATCCAGGGCAGAGGGAATAGCACAAACATTTAGGGACAGAGTTAGGGCAGGGAGCCAATGCTGGGAGACCCACTGAAGGTTGATGTTCAGGGACTGACTTGCTTCAAGGAGTCTGGAGAGCCGGCAGGAAGAAATGAAAGAAAAGTACAGCCTGAGTCTGTCCAATGCCTAAAGGTTTTAATGAAAAGCTACTTGGAAAGCACAGTGTCTACCATTAATTGACCCCAACTAGTGCTCCTCAGAGCATGATCCATGGACTAGCTGTCATTGACGCATGACAAAATAAATGCAGAAATTGCAATTTAATGGAGTAATTTTATATCTGTCAAATCTAATAATACAAATTTTGAGTTTGTTGTATGATTTGCTTTATTTCAATTTTTTCCCCTAATAATTTGTTTGTATTGTATTTTACAAAATATAGTTCCATGACAGACTGGAAAGGGAAAAAAACAAAACAAAATTAGTCTTTGATGACAGTTTGAGTAGCATCACCTTAGCTTATTCCTGCCATCCTGTCTGAAATAGGCTCCGTTTTCCCTTGGTGACATGTGCTCAAGCCTCACATGATATACTAAGGTCCATTGTCTGAGGCCTAATCTATTTCCTCTCCACATGGACCACATGTGGAGATATAGAATGTAATATAGATATATTACATTCTATATCTGCACAGCTGTGCTGGAGTCCCACATGGAGGGGCAGGGATGCAACCCTAAGGTGTCTGTGGGAGCAGGTGCTGACATTTCAGACCCCATCCCTGTGGGTCGGCATCCATGGGCGGTGAGGCAGATCTGGACCCGAGTCCTACCATTGGCCTATGGGCAAGGCCACCAGTATGGACTCAGGAGAGGCCTAGCAACAGCCTGCTCTTATCTGAAACTCAGGAGTCCCATTTCTTTCATATAAGCTATTTTCACATGTTTAATATTTGTAACTGGTTTACTGATTGAACTGGACTTGGCCTGAAATAATAAAATAATATTCTGATTTTCACCTATTGCCTTTCCCATCTGCTTAGTTGGATCCCTATCCTGGGAACTCATCTAGATTCCACACCGTCTGGTTCCTTGCAGGTACTAAGGAGCAGTCTCATTTTCATGTATCACATAGTCCAGACTAATTTCAAAAATTTTAAGTTCTTATTTAAATTAAACTCCCCCGCACCCCCTTCCGCCCCCGCCACCACAAAGAAAAATTAAAATAAAACAGCCTTAGAAACGTACGGTGGAGAAAGGGCAGGTGGTCTTTTCCTCTCCTGTCCTGCCTCCTCCCCACTGGGTCTTCTGATTGTTGTGGAGTGGAGGAGGAGCCCCAAATGAGTGAAGTTCTTGTCCTTGACTAATGTGGAGTAGTTTGGAGTAGGTGTCCTCTAATTTGGCTCATGCCCAAAGGTAGGCTCTTTCTCTCATGGGGACTTTTAAAATTATTTGAAAATTCTTTGCCCGCCTCATGGAGATCTGTCATCTTCCAGCTGACACAGCATCTCTCTCACTTTCTGCTTCTGGAGTTATAGCCCACAGCTGTCTGTCAGGGCCACCTGGTCCTGGAGGGAGGGAAATCTCAGAGTGTAGCCCTTTAGATGGATGCAGCCCAACCACTACTTCTGGCTTAGAGGAAAAACCTGGCGCTATGATCCTGCCAGGCCCTGGAAGGCCACTCCCAGCACAGCCCTCTCATCATGATGCCTTTCCTAATAACTACCCTCCCTCTGCCCTCAGAAGTCTCCTGTTGAGAGCAAGATACCTGGCCCTGGGACCTCCCAATTCCAGGGGACACTTTTTATACTCCCCTAGGAGCTTTCCTCTGGTCCTAGGGCTGCTTTGCTTGAGATAGGGAGAGGGAGAGAACATATTCATATCTGCTTTTACTTAGCCACCAACACTCTTCCAAGAAATGTATTCTCACCAACTTTCTCCCTCTATCTCTTTTTCTTACCCTTTTAAACTGAAAGAAGGTGATTAGTCCTGGCAGGAGACAGAAAACACATTATTTTAATGGTGAGAATATAAATGGTTATTAACAATACAATTCTCTAATTGTACTGGAGAACTGAAAAGGCAAAACCAACTACTAAGGTATTATGGAAGTTATAACTCTGGTAAGTAGCTACTCCTCAGTCAAGGAATTTGGGGAATAGGTAAGAATTATAAAAATTTTGACGCACTTCCTACCACAAATGGTAAAAAGGTCTATAATAGACTTCCTGTCATAAACAGCTAGAAAAATGGATTAAATAAAGGAAATAGCTTTTGTCAGACACTGGGTAACACGCAGTTCAGAACTGTGATCTCTGAGAGAAAGAGAATGGAAGAGATAAATTATGCAATGGCCCTGGCTCTCTGCTAGGAGTTAATTTCCGAACTATGATATGGGGAGAGGGAACCCAAATAGAACCCAGCATCCTGCTGAGTTTAGGAGACAGAGATTGGGGTTCGGGGAGGATGAGGGTAGCTAGAATTTGTGAGGTAAAAAACTAAAGATGAAAGAGTTATACAGAGAAAGAACTTCCAAAATGTGCTTGGGGAGAGGGAGATCCCCTTGAGTCCTTGACTGAGCAGGATAACAATCCAAGAGAACAATGGCTAACGACAGAGCAATTGCGGAGAAGCTGTTGGCTGAAATAGTTCCAGCTCTTGCAGAGGACCAGGAATCATTCAGTTATACCAGACAGTGTGGAGAAACCTTGTCCAATTCCATAAATGCCCCAGAAGAGATACACCTTAAGAGAAGGATTTAGTTAATCTAAAATAAAGGCTGCTCTAGACCTTCCTGAAAAAAGGTATAGCGATAGCCCAAAAGATTAAGTCGGTAGGCAAATAACTCACCTGATTGCTGGAATAAAGTCCAACACTCATTAAAGAAATGCAACAAAATCCAGTATTCAAGAAATATAAAATTCAAAAAATCACTAGATTTGTAAAGAAGAAGGAAAGTGTAACCTATATGTAGTACAAAAACAAAATAAATAAGATAAATAAAACAGACAAACCTCAAAAGAAACAAACCTAGAACCAGACATGATGGAAATAGCGAAGAGTACTTTACTTTTTCCTACCTCACCCCCATGAGTATGGCTGAACTTAGTAACTCACTTCCAAAGAACAGAGTATGAAACAGGAAAAATAGCAATTTTATAACAAGAAATCTGGCAGAGATTACCTTAATTAAGTAATCAAAGTTTATATCACTAGTGATATTTTATTATCATTGATCACCTGATCATGAGAAGGGCACTTCACTTCTGCGGTATTCTTACAAAAAACTTCATGTAACCCCAGTCTGAACATGAGAAACACTAATAGAGGAACATTATACAAAATACTTGTATAATGTTCTCAAAACTGTCGAGATCATGAAAACAAAGAAAAATTAAGAAATGGTCACAGTCCAGAGGAAACTAAAGACTAATGATGACTGAATGCAATGTCGTATTCTGTATTGGATTCTAGAATAGAAAAGGATATTAGTGGAAAAACTGGTGAAATCCAAGTAAAGTCTGGAGTTTAGTTCATAGTAACGTACCAATGTTAGTCTGTTAGTTTTGTCAATTGTGCCATAGTTATGTAAGATGTTTAAATTAAAGGAAGTAGAGGTTGGGTGTACAGCAACTTTTACTATCTTTGCAACTTTAATGTAAATTTAAAATTATTCCAATATAAAATTTTTATTTAAATAAAACAGTTGTAATAAATATGCTCAATATTCTCAAGGATCTCGTAGAGAATATGAAGATAATGAGGAGAATGGAAGACATATAAAGGAATTAAATAGAACTTCTAGAGTTGAAAAATACAGTATCTTAAATGACAAATTCACTATATGGGTAATATAGTATATTAAATACTGCAGAAGAAAAGATCAGTGGACTTGAAGACATAGCAACAGAAACAGTCTAAATGAAGAACAAGAGAATAATAAGTGAAAAGATTGAACAGAGTTTCAGTGACAATTAGTAAACATACATGTAATTGTATGTTTACATACAATTTCCCAGGAAAGGGGACAAACCTTATTTGGAAATGGGGTGTAATTAGTTAAGATGAGGTTATTCTGGAGTAGAGGGGGCCCCTAACCCAATATGGTGTCCTACAAAAAGAATACCATGTGAAGAGACAGCACACACATAGGGAGAATGCCATGTGAACATGAAGGCCGAGATTGGGGACGATGCATCTACAAGGTAAGGAATCTCAAAGATTTCTGGCAA
Source organism: Pteropus medius (assembly GCF_902729225.1). Lineage (NCBI taxonomy): Eukaryota > Metazoa > Chordata > Mammalia > Chiroptera > Pteropodidae > Pteropus > Pteropus medius. The sequence goes on along the minus strand of NW_024354502.1, from coordinate 30,211,196 downwards.
ACCAGTAGAAGCCAGGAGAGAGGTCTGGAACAGATTCTCCCTCGCAGTCCTCAGAAGGAACCAACTCTGCCAATGCCTTGATGTTGGTCTTTCAACCTCCAGACTGTTGTTCTAAGCCACCCAGTTTGTGGTACTTTGTTACAGTAGCCCAAGCAAACTAATAAAGTGGTGGTAGCCGGAGTCACCCCAAGAATATAACTATGTCTTCATGCCAAAGAAGAAATGAAGCCCGGAGAGGGTAAGTGGTTGCACAAAGTCCCCTAGCTAGTTAATGGCAGAGCTGAGACGTACATCCAGCTCTCTGACTCACTAACAGACTGTTTACCAGATTGACCCTCAGTCCACTGGACCAGTCAGTCTCCTTGGGTGAACTTTTCCCAGAGATCCTCCTAGAATCAGAAATTTATCTTCCTTGAGTGCATGTTTTGAGTTTGTAAAGTTATGGCTGTGGTCTGCTGCTTCTGGGGGCTGAACTGTCAAGGGACAGGACCTTGGGAATTAACAGTGTTTAAGGAAGAGAGGTGCAGGTACTTGAGTTGAGAGGCAAGTACACATCGTAACTCTCTCACTTTTATTCCTGTCCAGAGCCAGGGCACCTCTTCTCTTTGCAAAAAGCCCCCTCTCCTCTCCGCCCCCAAACCGTAGCCTTCAGGAACTGTAGGTCAAGTTCTTGCTCGGTTGCTGGGATGACAAGATATGTACTGCAGATTTTGACACACTTATTCAGAAAGTATTTGCTGAGTGAACTGCTGAATGAACGGCTGTGAGCTTCTTGGGGGCAGGGAACGTGCCATCCTTCTTTGTAGAGCTTGGCTCTGCTGCAAGGCTAGGCATAGAGCAGGAGCCCATTCTTTCTTGTCCTGTGTTCTCTCTTTCTGTCAGGGACACTTCATCCTTCAGGTCACCCAAATGCAAAACCCCATTTTCACACTTGACAAAGTCCCTCTCTTTTTCCTTTCCCAGGATTTTGCATATTTACCCAGTCTGCTCATTTTACCCGAGTGTCCTTTCTGTCCCTCTTCTTCATTCTCTCCTCCACACCTCCAGGCCTTCACGAGCTGTCAACTGGACTGCTGTGAGGACTATAAGGCAACAAGAATACAAGTGACAGCGGGGACTTTTGTCTGGTCACTGATCTCGCTCAAGTGATTTTAACAGGCCCTGACACACAATGGTCACTTGATGAATACTGAATAAATAAACCTTTTCCTTATTTCTCCTGTAAGATTTACTTCCTAAACTGCAGCTCTGATGAAGTCATTTAAACTCTAAAACTTTCAGCTGTTCTCTACAAATAAAGTGTATTTATCTGTAATAGTTTGGCCAATATTAGGTAACTTCTATCTTAAATTTGGTGTTTCTCATTCTCATACTAGGAAGCAAGGCACTGAGAACTGAAGTAACCTGCCGAGGTTTCCACAGCATGGAAATGAAAGGGCCTGAATTTAAACTTGACCTCCTAATGCTTGGATATGTGAGGGAAAGTGTGGTCCAATGGCTTAGGACATGGTTTTTAGTAAGATTGCAAACCCGGGCTTTAAAACATGTACCTATCCAATAACCTAGCAATTCCACTCCCCAGTGAAATGAAATCCCATGTCTAAACACATACTTCTGCAAGAATACTCATATCAGCCTTTTTAATAAGAATCCCCAAATGGAAACAATCCAAGTGCCCATAAATAGGAGAGTGGATAAACATACTATAGTATATCCGTACAATGAAATGCTACTCAGAAATAAAAAAGAATGAATCACTAATAGACCCAACAACATGGTTAAATCTCAAACATTTTATACGTAGTGATCTAGGGAGTCACAGAAAAGTACTCACTCTATGATTCCATTTTTATAAAACTCCATATTGGCAAATACAGTCTATCGTGAAAGATGTCAGATAGTGGTAGAAATATTCTGTATCTTGTTTTGGGTGGTGGTTACAACAGTATATTCAATTGTCAAAACTTATCAATTTGAATACTTAAGATTTGTTGATTTTATTGTGTGCTAATTATACTTTAATCAAAAAACAAAATCTTGGCTTTACCACTTATTGGCTGTGTGATCTGGTGTTTTGAGTTACATTAACCCCTAAGCTTGAGTTTTCTCATTTACATAACAAAAAACACTGACAGCTTTTCCAGTTTTTATATGTTTTGATTTTGTATATCTTCTTAATTATCTAGAAGAAAATATAGAGAACATTTAACTGATCTGGGGATGGGGAGAGCTTTATAAGCAAAAAGTCCTGGGATAAATCACAAAGGAAACTGTTGTTAGATTTAACTACATAAGACAAACAAAAAATCCAAACTGTCTGTATTTAGAAAGAATCCCTCTATGATAAAAATTAAAAGTGAAATACAAAATGGAAAAACATTTAAATGGATATGACAAAGAATAAACAGCCTTAATTATATCAAGCCAACAAAAAGATACTAATACCCCAATTGAAAAATGACCCAAGGAAATGAACAAGTAATTCACAGATGAAATCCAAATGGCCAGCAAACCTAAGAATTGGTCAACAGAGCATTAATTAAAGAAAAATGAATCAAAATAATGAGATACCATTTCTTTCTATTAATCTGAAAAACATTAAAAAACATCGACTTGTTTTTGTAGTGCTTTTACGCTAACATTGCTGATAGGGCTTTAAATTGGTACTACATTTCTGGAGACAATTGAGCAGTAAGAATTTTCTTAAAAGTGCTTATGTCGTTTGTCATAGATATCACAATTTTAAGTATCTTTTAAAGAAAATAATCAGAAATGTGACCAAATACTTATATTTAAGGATGTTCATCAAAGTCCTACATATAATAGTAAAAAGTTACAAACAACGTAAATGTCTAAAACTATTATTCAGTTATAAATATGTTTTTTTGAAAGAGTACTTAACGGCAATAAAATATAAAACATTAAGAGAACAAAGCAAACTAATAAAATACATACCATGTGGTTCGATTGTATTAAAAAGTAGTTAATATTTATATATCCACAGTTAAAAACCTAGAAAAGAATATACCATAATGTTAGCAGTAGTTATCTTGGGGAGGAGGAGAGAGATCTTGGGTAATAATTACTTATTTCTTAAACTTCCCAGTATATTTCAACCTCCAAATTTTCTACAATAAGCAGAAGTTACTCTTTTAGCTATTTATTTTTAATGAATGAGTATTATTGCTTTAATAACCAAAGAACAAAACTTTTTAAAAAAATAATATTTTTTCTTTTCACCAGATTTAGAGGCAAAAGCCTCGCCAGAAGCACCTCTAAGGGCATGGGCCAGTGAGGGGTGGCAGCCTGGTTCTTCCTTGCTGAGCACGGCTGGGTGCAATTGGACACACCTTTAACATCTCTCATTATTGAGCCAGATGTGGGTCTTTGGGGAAGCATCAAACTGACACCAGACCGAGAGGTTCCACAGGCTGGCTATCCTGTGCAGGTTGTGGCTTCCCTATGTGTGACCAATACCTGTACGTCTGAGTTGGGCCAACCATTCTTCAAACACAGGTATTGATCATGTACTGGAAGAGAACATGTGTATGGATCTGTGTAAAACTATTCCCACTAGAAAAATAACTCACAGTGAATGTCCCCCTCCCAGTGGTGAGTGAGGAATGGTAACTTCTTTTTCTCACACAAAGAGTGAATTCCAACTAGACTCAACACTTCCTAGGTTTATAACAGATCCAACTATGTACCACCTCAGGTGTTCTCAAACTCACCTATCTTTTGTTCCAGCCTCTGCTGCACACAGACTCCATTGATCCTATACAGTCAACTTGACAGTGCCTCACTTTAATCTCACACTGGAGTCTTCTTGCTTTCACCTTTGGAGCTTATCTGGGGCCCTACTCAGCGTCATCATAGGCAGCTTTTGCCCCCAGATAGATGGTCTCAAGTCACACTTTATTAAGCTTCTTGTAGGACAGTTCGATGGGGTCAAGCAGTCAATTATATTAAGTGATAACCAACTTGATAATTATCACACTCTTCCTTTCTCTCTCCTCACTCTCTTTCTTTTTTATTTTTTTATTATTTAAAATTTTTATTTTTTATTTTTTATTACTCACTCCTTTCCCCTCTGGTTCTACCTTCTGGAAAATTGAAGCTAAGGTAAATAATCTTGGAGAAATTACTTAATTTTTCTGAGTCTCATCATCATTAAAGTAATGATGATATAATGGCACATAACTTACAGGTTTGTTAAATGAATGAATGAGTCAGTAGACCTAAGGTGGCACATAAGTGTCCAGTAAGTGTGAACCATCATTAATGGTTGACTCTCTGTTAAGAGTCAGAAACATTGTTACCTATGTAAAGATCTTTATGACAATTTTGAAGGATTCATATTATTTTCTCTTTATTATTGAGAAAATAGACTTTTAAAGAATTGCATAGAGTCACAGAACCAGTCCCAGGAAGAGCCGCCATCACAACCAGAATTCACTGATGCACATGATCATGAACTTCCCTCCATACCACTCTGCTTCTCAGGCTCAAATCCAATCCATGTCCCCTGACTCTACATCCTGGCCCTACTGCTTGTCCGCCTTTGGGGAATCGTTTCAGTGTTCTGAGTATTCAGTTTTCACATGTAAAATGAAAGAAATGTGTAACTATTTCACAGGTTGTCATTCTTCAGGTCAAATTAAATACGATAAATTTTAAAAAGAAAGTATTTTTAAATTGTTAATTGGTCATAAACTTATAGTTTAGAGCCTCTGTATTAGTTCGTTCTAGCTCCTTTGACATAGAAACCTTATCATCTCATTAGTTGAACATAATAAGAACTTATTTCACATTCATGTAGAGGCTAATTAGTGGAGATTGGGTGCTCCTCCATGTGGCCGTTCAGGGATATAGGCTGATGAAGGCTCTGGACACATTTTCAATGTTGCCCTAGGTGTCAGCATCCTGCCAGGATACAATTGTTTACATGGTTATAGTTATGATATGTAAATACCTTCTTGCATTTCACAGTCCATATTTATTCCTATTGAAGCAAGCACCTTGGCTGATCATAGTTTTCTACCTAGCGGGGTGATTCAAACCTTCATTTCTGAAGGGTTTGGGCCATTAACAGTACTGTCTACAGTTTTTCCATTAATTTATTCTCTTATAATTATAATTCCATTATAATTAATTTCATTAATTTAATCACAGGTGCTTATGACATAGAGGTGATGACATAAAGCTGGAGGGTTGATCATCCCTAAGATAGGACAGTGAAGGTGTATTGCTTGTCCTGAAAGTTGAAAGCAAACTGCTTCTGGTGGTCCTTAGCAACAGATATTGTAGTAGGTTGAATATTGCTCCCTATATGTCTCCCCAAATTCATGTCTCCTATAATCTCAGAATGTGATCTTTTTGGAAATAGGGTCTTTGCAGATATATTTAGTTAAGATGAGTAAGTTAAATTCAATATGACTAGTGTCTTTATAAGAGGAGATACACATGTAAAGAAGAAGTAGAGATTGGAGTGAGGCACCTATAAGCCAAGGAACCCCAAGAATTTCCAGCAACCATCAGAAGCTAGATTTTGTATGTCTAGCTTCCAGACTGTGAAAGTACAATACATTTTTGTTGTTTTATGCCACCCATTTTGTGGTACTCTGTTACAGTAGCCCTTGGAAAGTAATGCGGGTATATTCAAAAAAAGATTTACCATGTCAACAACTGCACACAAATCTTATGTGTTATATTGATTTCCTCCAACATTTAAAAAACATCAAGAATAGCAGCGATAACTGGAGTCACCATCTAATTAATTTATGATAATTCACTATTATTTCTATCTTTATTCTGTACAGGTCAAGTAAGTGAGTTAAAAGGGATGTGGTAGGCATCACCACCCTTACACCTTTCAAGGTATTAATCTCTTTTGTCCATGTGGTAATTGTATTGCATTTGGTTCATATTTTAGAGATAGAGGCAGTTGTGGTGACTTCTACTTGGCTTTCCCTACCATAATAGCTTTTGCTTTATGGGTCAGGAAGGAATTCTGTCAGTTGCCCAGTATATGTATTCCAATTATGCATTCCCAGACTAGGGAATTAGCTGCAGAGTAGGTTTGGGGTTTGAGGATCCACTATGAGATGGATCTGAGTCAAAACTCTTGATTTTCTGATCACCATAAGCTTCTACCTGACTAGTATGCCATTGTGGTGTTTTGGGTGTCTAGGATTTAGTGCCAGTTCAGAGCTGCTATCCAGTGATCTTCATAAATTATTATTATTTTCCCTTCCCTGAAGCATGGCCACACTGGCAAATGGCTGCAGGTCCTTTGAAGGAGACTAAGAGGAAGATTTATAGTGAACTTTTTGGTTGTGTAGTAGGTCCTTCTTCAAGAAGACCCGGGCTCTTCTTTTTTATTCAAGGGTCTCTGGGACTGTGAACTGGCACGCTACGCACATACATGCGCGCGCGCGCGCACACACACACACACACACACACACTTTTTTCAATAGTAGTTGACATATATTAGTTTCAGGTGTACAACACAGTGATTAGACATTTATATAACTTATGAAGAGATCACCCCGATAAATTCAATACTCATCTTACATTAGAGTTATTAGAATACTACTGACTATATTTCCCTCTACATCCCCATGACTATTTTGTAACTACCAATTTGTACCTTTAATCCCCTCCCCCTTACCTATCCCCCCACCTCCCAATCTGACAACCATCAAAATGTTCTTTGTATCTATGAATTTATTTCTGTTTTTTGTTGTTGTTATTGTTGCTTATCCTGTTCTCTAGATTCCACATATGACATTTGTCTTTCTGTCTGACTTACTCCACTCAGCACAATACCCTCTAGGTCCATCCACATTGTAGCAGATGGTAAGATTTCATTCTTTTTTATGGATCAGTAATATTCCATTGTATATATATACCATCTCTTCTTTATCCATTCATCCATTGATGGACGCCCAGGATGCTCCATATCTTGGCTACTGTAAATAATGCTGCAATGAACATATGAAATCACACATCCCTTAAAAGTAGCATTTTGGGTTTCTTCATATAAAAACCCAGAAATGGGATAACTGGGTCCTTCTTTGTCTCTTGTTTTAGCTTTTATTTTAATGTCTATTTCGTCTAGTATAAATATTGCTAATCCAGCTTTTTTTGTTTGTTTCTATTTTCATGAAACATCTTTTTTCATCCCTTTACTTTTAGTCTGTGTGTGCCTTTCGATCTGAAGTGTGTCTCTTATAGGCAGCATATGTAAGGATCTTGTGTTCTTATCCATTAGGCCACCTTATCTTTTGATTGGAGCATTTAATCCATTTACATTTAAAATAATTATTGCTAAATATGTAATTACCACTTTATTATTTATATTTTTTAATTTTTTAATATTTATTTTAAATTTAATTTTATTATTTTTAAAATTTTTGATCTTTTTTTCTACCTTTTTCTTCTTCTTCTTAAAGAAATCCCTCTAACATTTCCTGCAATACTGGCTTGGTGATGATGAACTCCTTTTGCTTTTTCTTGTCTGGAAAGCTCTTTATCTCTCCTTTGATTCTAAATGATAGCTTTGCTGGGTAGAGTAATCTTCGTTGTAGGGACTCATTTTTCATCACTTTGAATATTTCCTGCCAATCTCTTCTGGCCTGCAAAGTTTCTGTTGAGAAATCAGCTGACAGTCGTGGGAGCTCCTTTGTAGGTAGCTAACTACTTTCCTCTCGCTGCTTTTAAGATTCTTTCTTTGTCTTTAACCGTTTGCATTTTAATTATGATGTGTCTTACTGTGGGCCTTTTCATCTTGTTTGTGACTCTCTGTGTTTCCTGGGGTTGTATGTCTATTTTCTTCATCAGGTTAGGGAAGTTTTCTGTCATTATTTCTTGAAATAGGTTTTCAATTCCTCTTTCTTTCTTTTCTCCTTCTGGTACCCCTATGATGCGAATGTTGGTATGCTTGGTGTTGTCCCAAAGGACCCTTAAAGTATCCTCACTTTTTTGGATTCTTTTTTTCCTTGTTGTTCTGATTGAGTGTTTTCTGCTACCTTATCTCTAAATCGCCTATTCAAACCTATGCTTCATCTAATCTACTGTTAATTCCTCCTAAGATATTCTTCATTTCAGTTATTATAGTCTTCATTTCTGATTGGTTCTTTTCTATGTTTTCTATATCTACTTACATGTTTTCTATTTCTTTGTTAAAGTTCTCACTGAGTTAATTTATTCTTCTAAGTTCATTGGGTATCCTTATAACAAGTGTTTTGAACTCTGCATCCGGTAGATTGCTTGTCTCCATGTTGTTTAGTTATTTTTCTGGAGCTTTGTTCTGTTCTTTCATTTGGAACATGTTTCTTTGTCTCCCCATTTTGGCTTCCTACTTGTATCTGTTTCTATGTATTAGGTAGGGATTGCTATGTCTCCCGATCTTAGTAGAGTGGCCATATGTAGTAAATGTGCTGTGGGCCCCAGTGGCACAGTCTTCCCTGGTCACCCAAGCCAGGTGCTCCAGGTATGTCCTTTGTATAGGTTCTGCGTGCCCTCCTGTTTTAGTTGAGACTTGGTTGCTGTTTGTTCATCGATGGGAATGATTGACCCTTGCGCTGATTGGTTGTGATGACTGGCCGTGATCAGTGGAGAAGCTGTTGTGCAGGGGCTGACCCCACAGAGCAGGATTCACTTTAGCAGGGGTCTGATGCCTTCCCTATCTGCCTTTTGGGTGTGTTGTCCTCAGATGTGACCCCTAGTGGTGATTTGACTCAGACTGAAGCCAGCCACTGGGCGTGCAGGTCAGGGCCTTCTGGGAGGGACTCTTCCATAGGCCAAGTTCAGCTTTAGCCTATGCCCTGCCTGGGGCCACCTAGCATGAACCACCAAGCAATCCTCAAATGACCGCCACCCATATAGGGCTTAGAAGTGCCTTGAAAGACCAAGCCACAAACTGAGTCTGGCTGTAACTAGTGCCAGGCTTGGAGCTGCTCAGCAAGAAGTATGGGGCATGCCGAGGCCAGATGCTGCTTGTTTAAGTGCTGTGAATCTCGGAGAAATTTTAGGAAAGTCCATAGCATGAGCCAAGACTGGCCATTTGTATGGAAAATCCACAGGCAGCAGCTTGGGTGGGCCCATATGTTGGGAGGGACAGGTTCTCAGGGAATCAGCAGAGTGAGGCGACCAATGTTAGCTACACTGATGGTGACTCAGATATGGCGCTGGCCTGGGTCTGCAAGCTAGACATAGGAGGGCTCAACAAAAGAACTCTGCCCTCTGCTGGCACTTCTGTCTGCAAGAAAGCTGCCCCTCCAGCCCTCGCCATGAAACCAGACAACTCAGTTCCTCCCTGTATGTCCCTGACACCTTTCGAGTTCCAGTGCTGGAGCTCAGAGCAAGTGAGTCCAACATTGAGTAAGTTCACAGGCGGCCGGCCCCTTAAGAAGAAAGTCTGCAACTTTCTTAGTCTTCTTTCTCTGTCACAATCTCCACTGTTTTTCACAGCCAGAAGTAATGGGAACTTCTATTTCTGGTGCTGGAACCTTGGGCTGGGGACCCCGGTGTGGGACCAGGACCCTCGCTCCTCTGTGGGGAACCTCCACAGCTGAATACTTCTCCCAATTCTCAACTGCCACATGCAGGTGTGAGACCAGCCTGTTTTGTGTCTCAGCCCTTCTTACTAGTCTTGATGTGGCTTCTTCTGTGTGTCCCCAGTTGTAGGACTTTTGTTCAGCTAGACTTCAGGTACTCCCAATAATAGCTATTCTGTAGTTTAGTTGTTATTTTGATGTGGTTGTGAGAGGTGGCAAGCACAGTGTTTACCTACTCCAGTATCTTGACTGAAAGCCCGAAATGGCTTTTTAAAAGGGAAAAAATTCAGTGGTCATGACTTTCTATCATGACTAAGTCAGACCTAGATCTTTTTAGCTCATAAAGATCAAAGAAGATTTTAAGAGGCTGCTCATCTTTATCATTTCTAGAGGGATCAAAAATTTCTGCCAGTTACCTTTTTTTACAATATGCCAAGGAAATGTTGGCATTTCAGCTACATTTTGTGTGGGCCACCTTTTGGTCTAGATTTCTGTCAACCAACAGAGCAAACTGTTAGAGCCACCATCAGCCTCTCGAGCAAACACATTGAATCTGAAATCTCTGCTTAGTGGCTCATATCAATAAATTTGACTTGATTCACCTTTATTTTTGTTTCTGGTCCCACACCATTAGAAACCATTCCACACATGTTTCCCAGGTTTTTATACACATAAATTGGCAAAATTATGCAATTCTTTTGGTGCACATCATACTTCTTCATGGATCATACTTTGTGCTTTATCCTCTGGGGCCTGTGGATTTGAGTCTGGCTATAAATCTAGAAGCTCCAAGGGATGATGAAAGTGGGCTGAGGAGGCATAACCTCTGGCAAGGCAGCTGCCTCAGGTGAAGTCATTGTAGGTTCTTTGGCCAAGGGGAGTCTAACCTCCTCATTGACGCGTGGAAGTACTGGAAAGGAAGTGGGGCAGAACTGAGGGTTTAGAATCTACCTATATGTCTCTGTTCCAATTATCAGGGTCCCAATTCTTTAAAATCAATGTCCTAACTAATGTAAGAAACTTGAAGTTGACAATTTAATCTGTGTTACAATTTAGTTACCTGCAGAACTAGACTTTAGATTTAGTTTCGGTTTTAGAAATCCCAACCCAGTGGTTACAGAAGGTAGGTTTATTTTAGGGCCATAATTGAAGCTTTCAAACCCCTTGTATGAACACTGAGCTGGAAATTTAAAACCTGATCTTATCATTTTTTCCCCAACTTCTCCAGTGTACTTAGAGAAAAACAGTTCGACTACATTTCTTAGTTTCATTAAAATTTTCATTGGTTGTAAATTCTTGGTTACTAAAAGCCCTGCCTTCTATAGGCACTTGATTACATATATCTGTAGGTGATAATTTTGGTAACTATTTTGTCACTGAATATCATAAACTACCCGTTTCCCCTTCACTACTAGAAACTAGGTCATTAATGCTTTTAAATCCAGTCAGATCAGAAAGCTGATTCCAGAAAAGCCAGGCCCAATTCCGAGATCTTATTCTTGGATAAGTTTTTCTGGAATCTTCTAGTACCAAATTCTGTATCAGACAAGTTTCTATCAGGGAATCAGAACCAATCGGGGATTTTATACAGTAAGAAATTTATTATGGGAATTTGGTCTTAGGCTGTTGTGGATGCTCTACAAGAGGCTGTTGCTTTGGAAACTGGTTCTGGATCCTAAAGCCAGCAGGGAGTCTGGATAGATGGTCATGAAGTGAGAGAAGCAAAAACAAACTGGAACTTACACAGAATATCTCGAACCCATGAGGATGGACTGGAATTCATGCTGGCTCTCACCAGCTAAGCCCGTAACTTTGGTGATGAATGTTCTGCAGGAGAAACTGGTGCCCGTTGCCACGAAACTAAAACACACCTGGCCCACTAGTGGAAGATTTCAGAGAGAGAGAGAGAGAGAGATCTGGCAGGATGTGGAGTTGCCAAGGGCCTGGCTGCTTCCCCATGTCAATGAGGTGAGCTGCAGGCAAGTGATGATGTGCATGGGCTGTGACAGGCAGCACCTGGTATGCTGCCCTGACCTGAGTGTCAAAGGCATCTGGCTTCTGCTTTACTTCCAGTTTTGCCAAGTTGACACTACACAAATCTACCACCATGGCGAAGTTTGGGAAAGCACTTTTCTTGAGGCCTCACCGTTCTTTCAAACGCTGATTCCTTGAGAGATAGGGAACTTCTCAGCTGTGTCTTTGAGACTGAAAACATACTGCTTTGCCCTGAGCTGCTGCTGACATCTGGGTGTCCAGCAATAAGACTCCCACCCTGAGTTCAGAGTCTAAAATAGTCAGGTCTGTTCTCCTAATGTCTTCTCACCCAAAGGTCCTTGTCTCAGGTTCTGGGAACCCAGACAAAATCCTCAATATCTGTTTCAACTTTGAAAAGTGCTGTCACGCATACATATTTTTCCCTTAAGTTCTCACGAAACCAAAGCCAAGAGAGGTTTGACATGTCTAAGTCATCTCCGAAAGAGGCGTGGTGGCATGGAAGTCCTGACTCGGGGATGCAGGATCATTTCTACCTTCAGAGAACCTTGTTTAGGTTTAAGAGCCATTATGTTGCTATTAATGATCTCCTTGGCAATGTGGATAGAAGTTTGCAGAACTGAGAACCATTCCTGTTGATTACATATCACTTCAGCTGCTTGGAAACCACTCACGCTTTGACACAAATGCAGGGGGCCCGCCACAAGTGGTTGGGTCTCCTTAAGAGCTATTTGAAAACACACATGTTGAGGGCGATCATATTTTCAGAGGCACGTTTGGGGTGGGAAAAGTGTTGTGTGGGTTTCTGATACCCACTCCTCTAGCTGCGATCTACTCTTCTATTCTTGACACTTAGCGCAATGCCTGGAGATGATTATTCTAATAATAAATTTTGGCTGGCAAATGGGCCTTTACAGTTATAATATGTGAATATTAGTCGAAGACCTTAAAAATAGCCTTCAATCCAATGTTGACATTAATTCAGGAGATGGTATATCTAGGTACTTATAATTTATAGGTCCTTTTGGATTCTGAACAACAAAATTATGTTCATATTCAATCAAATAATCTAGAAGAACACTGCACTGTTGATCTTGTTATAGTGAATTACCCTCAAAGAACAACTTGGCTCTTCTCCAAGAAAAAAATCATTTTCTGTAATGGAAATGCCGATGATGTGCTTGCACTGCAGTGTGTAGGAAGGGGAGAGGTGAAGTGGCCAAGTCTTTTGGACTTCTTCCTTATCTGCCATTATCTCTCTCTATTTCATTTTTTTGCATTGCTAAAATGTCAAGCAACTAAATCGATGTCCCCAATCAAGCACTAAAATAAAATGGCCTCCAAATTCCAGATCTTGGAGGGAGAAGGTAGTATTTATATAAATCATCCACATCCTCTTTCAAATTCAGAAATTTTTTTTGCCCTGGTTAATTCGCTTTCTGGCAGATGGACTCAATTCTTTTCATAGCCGACCCCTGACAAATAGGTCAACAGGGTGCCAAATGTCTTCAGTTGGACAATATTATTTTATAACAAGTCCAACATGAATGGTAGTTTTCTAAACACAGAAACCTCTTCTTCCTGACATCTCCTATGATCGATATAGTGTCTGGCACATAGTAAAAGCTCAATAAGTAGTTATAGTTGAGGGCAATGAAAGACTTTATCCCAATCAGATAGGAGGCTTCCAACTCAATCATGAAATAGTATGATATTCTTAGTTATTGGAACCTACTGTAATTTTAAAAGAATCAATTTTTGAAAAACAACAACTCTTTCAAGGGATACTACTACATGTGTCTTAGGCACTTCCTCGCTCTGGAAATGCAGTTTTCACCTTCTGTTGAAATCCATAAAATTCTAGAAAAGAAGATAGGTGAAACATAAAGTAATAAGGAAGTGTTTATTGAGTACTTACTATATCCCGAGTATCACACTCGAGCTCATTAAAATACTGAGAATAAAGCCTGATCTATGCTCTCGAGAAACTCACAGTCTATTTGAGGACAGATTAACCAATAGAACCACAGTAAGTGGTTCTATAGAGTAAATGGTGTGGTTATAGTACAATGTGACTAAGGAGGTTAGAGTGAGAGGAAAGGGTTCTCGGATTCTGAACCAAGTACTTGAACAGTGAGTAGGATTTACATGAGCAACACACAGAGAGATTGAAAGAGCAAAGCAGGCTTCCCTTAGCTGGCTGGCATCAACAGTAGTTCGCCCCTTCACAGGGAGAAATGACAGGTCTGTGATGGTTGTGTCTGTGGAGTCCCCTCTCATTTCTAGATTTTCCCCAAACAACAGACCTCTTCACTCCAAACCCAGTCTTGACTGCAGCAGGCACATCTCATGACCCATTCCTTGTCCCTTCTATCAGGTGGTCTTTGTGCCCTTAAGTCAAGAGTGCATCTGTTCTCAGGAGGTTTCTTCTCTCTCATCCTACTGTGCTTGGCCAGTGTGTATGACTAGGCTGTTGCTATAATTCTCCAGTAGGTGATCTAACTCACATGCTGAAGACCCGAACACTCAGTCAAACTCTGTCTTGGGAGCCAGGATCTGTTGCCTATTGACCCTGGCTCCCAAGACAGAGTTTGACTGAATGTTTGGGTCCTAATGGGTGCCCGCTCTAAACCAGAGAGACCACCATGCAGCACACTAGCACCGTCATCTGTCCCCTTGCATGCCACTTCCTGGGACTCAGCTGTGGGGCCGCGCCCACCCTCCTGGCTTTTTATACAGGCCCAGTTTACCAAGTCACAGCAAGTCCTCGATCATTATGCACATATGGGGCAGTCACTGGGCACTCTGTGATTTTGCTTTTTCCCTCAAATAATACTGAGGCACATAAATTATTATGCCCTTGTAGAGGGTTGAATTGTGTCCTCAAAAAGATATGTTGAAGTCTTCACCCCTAATAACTGTGAATGTGACCTTATTTGAAAATAAGGTCTTTGTTGATGTAGTCAAGTTAAGACGAAGTCCCACTGGAGTAGAGTGGTCTCTATATCCAATACTGGTGTCTTTCTATAAGAAAGGAGAGAGAGATTCAAATACAGAGACACAGCCATAGGAGAAAGGCTATGTGATGACAGAGGCAGAGAATGGAGTAATGCAGCTACAAGCCAAGAAACTTCAAGGAGTGCCAGCAGTGGCCAGAAGTTAGGAGAAGGGCAGTGAAGCATTCTTCCCTAGAGCCTACAGAGGGAGCATGGCTTTGCCAACACCTTGATTGTGGACTTCTAGCCTGCAGAACTGTGAGAGGATACCATTGCTATTGTTTTAAGCCACCCAGTTTGTGGTATTTTTTAATGGAAGTCCTAGGAAACTACATTTTTTTACAGAAATAAAAAAATTGAGTCAGTAACTTGCCCAACAGCACACAGATCTAAGTGGCAGAACTAGAACTTAAGCCCATGTCTTGTTCTAAAGCTGGGGATCTTTCCTGCAGACCACAGCTGGGGAGCTGAGACACTGTGTTCACACACAGTGGGCCTCACTGCTGACCATCTGCTCTTCTCCCAATATGGGAACTTCTAAAGTATTTTGAAAAATATCCATATGGAGAGCACCTCACACATAAAATGTGCCATTCTATTAAAATAAAAAGAGAGCTACAAATCCCAGCCCATGTAAGCAAACACACATGTTGGAAGCTTCAGATAGGCCCTGCCAGCAGTTGTAATCACACGAATGGTAAATGTTCTTTGAGTTGTACTATACTTTAAAAATAACTTGAATTTGGAGAAGATTAAACCTTGATTGTGGAAGTTTGTAACTGATTCAATATGTAATAGCAAAGGCTATTTTTAAAAATTTTCCCCCTTTTTGGTGTCACTAGGATTTAGTTCAACACAATTGAAATTAGGTCAAAGTTTGATTTCTGAAGTAAAAATGGAAGCTGTTGCCGATCTGGACAGGTGCCGAGGTTTCGCTGAAGCTCCTGGGGTCCTTGGGTGTGTTCAGTTAGGTCTTGGAAGAGGCCGTCCAGCAAGAGCCAACCTGCCCACCCGGTCGCAGTGGTCGTGCTACTTGCCTAATTGTATCGCAGGAAGGACAGATGTTCCTTTCCTGGCCAACTAACAAGCCCTTATGTGCCGGGTGGCAAAGAAGCGACAGCTGTGGTCTCTGATTCCAAGGGTTTAGGATCTAAATGATTAGTCAAGGCTCACTTCCTCAGCATGAAGGGCGGCAGCCAACCTCCAGGCTTGGAAAGGCCAGAGGTTTTGGGGGAAGGTGTTCCTGTGGCCTACAGTGGGCAAGGGAGTCTTCATGAGGAAGAAGGTAGAGCAGGACCTTGAGGGAGGGCAGCGATTTGGGAAGACAGAGGAGAAAAGAGGGAGCAAAGTCTCCATGAGGTGACTCAGAACCGGGAGGCTGATGAAACTTGGGGTTGGAAGACAAGATTGAGAGGGTGCAGAAAGCAAGATGCTGGCTGACTTGGAAAGTCAGATGGAGGGGCAGTTTGGGCACCGCAGCTATTTCTTTCTAGTCGCTTGATTGGGATCCTCGGGACAACTTTGGCAATGGAGGTGATAGAGGAGCTGGGGATATGGAATGAGTCTATAAATATAGGGAATAGCGTAGCCTGTCCTTGAAGTGATGAGAAAGACACTGCTAGATGCATCGGTTTCTGTTGATGTTTTTCTCACATCTGTTAAATTACTATTTATTTACTTGCCTTGCTTTGCCTTGCTATGTTAAGTTTCTAAGTACTCTAGTTACTACAGCTAAAAAGTGCAGTTGAAAGCCGCTAATGGGGAGGTGGGCCTGTGGTAGTCTTTGGTATTCAGTCTTCTTGGTTGTTTGGGGAGGAGGTAGTGTGTGTGTTGGGTGTTGTTACCTCATGCTTATGTTTTCTGTCGGTAGGACATAAGGAAATATATAAAGCACTGAGCTTATTAGCCAATTTGAGCCCCCATGGCAGAAAATGAGGAAAGACTTCCAAATTCTCTGCTAGTGGTGACATTGCCAGAACTCTGTAGCTGGTGGGCTGGCCACCCTCACTCTGACTCAGCTTGCTCCCCACTGCCCTTTCCCTGGATTGATTGGAGCCATGTGAGAAATTACACCCCTGCAAACGAGCTGCTGAGAATCCTCAGAGAAGCAAAGAGGGGCCAGAAGATTCTGTATTTCCTGAAGCTGTCAAGGTCTGTGATCTCTGACATCCGTGTTCTTGTCACTCTAGTGGTCACTCCTGTCCCTTTGGGCTTGGCGTCCCAATGTCCCTTTCTCTCAGTCTTCATTTTCCCTTGAGTTACCCCTGAGAGGGGCTTGGTGTGAAACTCTCATGGTACTTCGTGGAAATGTGGGGTGGTGGTGCTGAAAGAGTGGGCTCTGGAAAACCTGGATTAGGGTTCCAACTCCAGGTCTGCCACTCAATATGTGACCTTAATCTCTCAGCCTCAGTTTCCCCTTCTGTAAGAATACCTATGTCATGGGTGTCGTTCTGAGCTTAAATAAGGTGTTTGGTTCTCAGTGGGGGCTGTTCAGTCTCAGTGCTGGTTTCCCTGTTGCTTATTCCTGTTGGGGTGTCTTGGAAGGTGAGGCCCTGAGCCAGGTGTGGTCCTGGGACCTCTTAGACCTGGGGTGCTGCTACCTAGCATCTTAGGGCATGACTATCAGAATCAAATCTGTCTGTTGATATAAACAAAGAGAACCTGCTCCTTTCCTCTGAATGTTTGCTGATTGGTACTCCGACTTACAAAGGATAATTTTAAGTATTAGATAACTTCATTCAGGCCACTCCCAGCACCCTCATAGTCTATGATCAGATGAAGATGGAAGAAAGAGAAAGCCTCCCCCACCCACAGAAAGTGTTTATACTTCTCTTTCATTTTATATTCTGCCCTCTCAGTCATCCTAAATGTTTATTTAACGATGCTCAGAGACCTTTTAAGCTTTCTTGGTTTAATGTTTGCTAAACACCCTGTCACTTCCACTTCTACTGATAATTTCCTGCTTGCTGCAAAATTGCCCATGCTTACGCACCGTCTGGAAACTCTTAATAGAATAACTAAAGGCTTGGTCCCTCAGCAATGGGCTCCCCACAAGTGTGTGGGCAGCCCATGAAGTCAGGATGTTCTCTTGGGCAGAGAAAATGAAGAGGGACTGTGAAGTTGGAAGCTCACTTGGAATTCAGGCTTTTCTCATAATTTTTGTCAAAAGTTTCAAATAGATGGTGACAATTATCAGAACGCCAGGCAACAGTAATCTGGTTCATCCTAGATGGCCCCTGGGTCCTTGGTTTGTCCCAAAGCCTTGCTCAGAGTTTCTTTATTGTGAGCAAAGAGTGAAGGGCATGACCAGATGTGAGGCGGTGGTTCAGCACGATTCCTGGCACATGGACTACAGACCGCCGAGGAGCAGAGCTAGCTCTTTCTCAGACCATAGGCTCCAAGCCTAGCTCATCTTCTGTGTGATTTTCTTTCCATTCCTAGTGGCTGTAAATAGACAGCTCTAGAGAGATGAACTTCTGGCCACTACAGCAACAAAGGTTGGACAGTATTGCTAAATGTGGTTGTGCGGGTTGTGCACTGAGCAACCCTAGGGCTAAGTCACATTGTGGCCTAAGCGACTGGCACTCTCTAGAGTTGTGCCGTGACACAGATTAGCTATAAATCCAGAAGCAAGCCATCAGTTTTGCGTCAGAGAACTGGGGCAAGGCTGAAAGTGATATGTGCAAGGTCAGGGCAAAGGGCTCTCAAGCAGGAATGACCCCACCACACCAGCCCCAATGACATTACCCCAATGCAGCAATTCCAGGTTGCAAAGCTGCTCAGAGGTGTTGTTGGCACTTAAGTCTGGAGTCCATTCATTTATAATAATTAGATTTTGAAAAATGCAGGTGTTTTTCCCCTTCGAAGCTTACAGTCTAGTGGAAGTTATAAAATTAGGAGTCACAGGTTACAACAGAACTTCAAGTTCCTCCATTAAGGGTACAAAACAGCGAGAACTACAATATTTCATAGCAGAGATAGGTTAGTATCGGCTGGAGTGGTTAGGGGACACTTCTTGGAAGAGATGGGTCTTTTGATGCGACTTGGAGAATGGGTGGGTTTGGTTGAGGGTGGAATAGAGTTCACACGTATAGTGATCGGAGGTGAGGGCCAGAAGGGTGGGAACCATGTAAGCATTGCCCTGGACTGAGGAATGAGCCGGGGTGAGGAAACATGCTAGCTGAGATGACGTCCGTGCTCAGTGGTGACAGACATGTTGGGATGGTCATGTGGGGCCAGATTTGAGAGGCTTTAATCCAGCGGAGCAGTTTGGAATACATTCTGTAGTGGGCCAGAGAGGGCTTCTGAGTGTGACATACTTATGGAATGAGAAGGGTGCTGCAGAATGGCTCCATCCACTTTCTCTACCCAAGCCACTCCCAGCTTAGGGGGAACTCTGGAGGTCCTAATAGGAGACCCTACTGGAGAGAGGTAGCAATATTTGGCTAAGGCCCTGAGCCAAGTTCCTTTCTTTCTGGGCCATGGCAGAGCCATCTACAGGGACAGTTGGTGGCTGTCTTTCCCGGAGACACAGCCGATCTCTAACAATGACCAGTGTACAGTGGATGAGAGGGGAAAAATTCCCTCTCGCTGCCTCTCATTGTTAATGGCTGGCTGCTTCTCAATGATGGGGAAATCTGGGCATTTCAACTACTCTGCAAAGACCTATCTAGACAATTGTGGGGGTGGGGAATCTAGGTAGGAAGAACCTCAGTGAACCCCAGAAGAAGAGCTTAGCTAATCAGGGGCTGCAGCCACACTGCCATCCCTCTCCAGGGTTGGAGAGGCGTAGCTGTAAGTTGCCAGTTGGGCCATAGTTACCAGAGAAAACAGAGGAAATATGTATTCGAGATGCTGCTGTACAAGATTGCTGCAGGCGCTGTGGTTACTTGAGTCCCAAAGACCTCAGCAAGTTTTAGGAGCAGACCCTCCATACCAGATAGCATTGCTCTCAAGACTCTTCCTCTCCAGAGAGCTTGCTTCCTCCCTGGGTAGATGGAGACTCCTCTGGGAATTGACTCTTCTTTGGGTTTCTTTCTGCTTTGAGCTTCCCTGACAAGCTCTTATTCTCAACTGAGAGCAAATTGATGATGGACAAGAGCAATGGGCATGTCTTGTTTCTATTCAGTCTGTCAGTGAGCAAAACCATCTGCTCTCAATTATAACTCTGAAGGTCGAGCAATGGATTGACAAGGCTGACTTCTAAGCTGATTGGAAAACCCCATTAATCTGTGACTTCCTCAGAAAACCATCACTCATTTCCTTATCAGCCTGGGAGAGGTCTTTGGTCTCCATTGATCCTGGATGGTGAGTGTCATCTGGTAGATCAGGCCCTGCAATGAGAGAATAGTAAAAGTATTTCCATTCCAGACTCATGAGGATCATGCTAAACCCGATGAGGATTTGGTGTTCAAAAC
This sequence comes from Pteropus medius, assembly GCF_902729225.1. Classification (NCBI taxonomy): domain Eukaryota; kingdom Metazoa; phylum Chordata; class Mammalia; order Chiroptera; family Pteropodidae; genus Pteropus; species Pteropus medius. Next base: position 30,191,231 of record NW_024354502.1, on the reverse strand, counting down.
AATGGAGAAACAGGCCAGCAGTGCCATTCCATTGTTTCCTGTGACTTTGGCATGCAACAGGGATCTGAGTGAAGACAAATTGTAGTCCCATTTTAGAGCAAAGAGAGGCACTCAAAGATGTCAGAACCTTACAACACTGACTGTTGGGCTCTGAAAGTGACAGAGATGCTAGTACTGTGGAAGGTCCTAGAAGATAAAGACTTTTCTTGTCTCTTTGAGTTAGGAAGCCTCTAAACTTTTCTTTTCTTTAGAGAATAATGTTTGAAATTCTCCCTTGGGAGCCTTAAGCCAGATCGTGGGGCAGTTAGCAGTTCTCTTTCTCTTCCATTTGAGAGGTCTGAGTCATTGTATCAAAGGGTCATGGGCTTTCAGAGTTGAGATGAATCTTACATAGCTTTGTATATACCCGCTTGGACCTATACTTGAAGAAGCCAAGGCCCAGGAGGTGGAGTGGTACATTTGAGGTCATAGCTAGTGAATAAGGAGCTGGACTTTGGAACCTAATCTCATTTCCAGCCCAGTGTTCTTTTGACCCCACCAACTGCCTTCCACTTTCTGAATGTTTATATCTTCATCAGTGCCAAGAAAGAGTTCAGGATTCTGTCTTTTGGGCCCTGGCAAAGATATCTTAAATTCACCATTCCTCTCCCCTACTAATACACAAACACACATAGACATGAGCACAGGACTGATTGTGATGGAAGGTGAAATCGAGAACAGACATACTGGGACAGATGCATAGCTCTAGTCCTAGCCTTGACCTATTAAATCAGAACGTTCCATGATAAGGCCCAGCTCTACAGGTAATTCTACAGCACAACAGCCTTGGGACCCATGGTCCCATTGGTGCTTTCTGAGGGACTACGAGGATTACAGTGCTGATCTGGTGGAGGTGAGGGGCAATTGGTAGCTTTTATAGAATGGTTTGAGAGAAAACTCTCTGATTTTCAATTCTTTTAAAAGGGGGATGGCTGATGATAGGAAAAAGTAAGTAGGAGTTGGTGAGACTTGCTGCCCTTAGAATGCAAGTTCCTCGAGGACAGGAAACCCCTTGTATGTCCAGTCTTGGCACAGTGCTGGGTATACTGTCAGCCTCTATGACTGTCAGTAGAGGATACTGCTGCTGGAAATTGTGCCTCGTGTAACTAGGAAAGGCCTCTAGCCTGCTTTGTGGATGCTGCCCATTCAATTCCAACTGATTTAGCTGAATTCAACTGATGCTCATGAAGCCTCTGCCAGGTGTAGTTCAAGTGCTAAGACATCCATGTCTGAGTGAGCTGAGAGCTCTATCCTCAAGTCCCCTCACCACAGAGAGAAAAAGGCCTCACACAACCAGAGCTCATGAAGGATTGGAGAATTGTCTTCTGAGGTAGTAGACTCTGTATCACAAGGACAACTCTAGGTATTAGCTGTTCCTCAAATGGCTTTATTAGGAAGAGAACTATCATGTAAGTTTAAGTGTGTGTGTGTGGGGCAAATCACTTTCTTAGGCAGCCCTGGAGCTCTCATTCACTTTTGTTGACCTTTTAGTTATTAGGGTCAATGTAGGATATATCCAAACCAGTAGAGAATTTCTATGAGTTTATTTGAGCCAAACTGACGACAATTGCCAGGAAGCAAAATCTCATCGGATTGAGAAAATGCTCCAGAGAATGGCAGTTTTGCAGTTTATTTTATACATTAGAATAAAAGGATGAGATATAAGAAGGGGTGCATGAAATCCATTGGTGGTAGATTAAGGGGGCAGGAGAAAGCAAAGCAAGGAAATCTCTGGGATTGGATAAAAGGCATGAGAAACACAAACTTCTTTTACACTGGTGGGTACAGGAAAATAATTAACATTTACAGTTTACAGACATGGTTTTTAGGGAACAAGATAACAATGAGGGGTTCTGCGGTCTGCTCTGATGCGAGGTTGTATCCTGAGGGATCCGGAAAAGAAGATTACTCCAACATTTCAAAGATATGTTGTCTTAGATGCAGAAAGACAATAGACAGGCTTATTTAAGGTAAAGATCGACCTTTGGATTGATCAAAGAAGCTACAGTCCTAGACTACCCACCATGACCTGCTTTTAAATAGGAATTTTTCTGTTAAGACCATCCTGTGTGATTACTTTCGGTCTCTGAGTTTATAAAGCCCACCATGCAGGCCCCTTCTGAGTTTGTCAGGTTTAGTATGTGGTCCCTTTCTGTCTATATTTTCAGAATGATGACTCTTCATTGGAAATGAATTTCTCTGTAGAACAAGAAGGTCATTGTGGCCAAAAATCCATCCGTCCGTCCGTCCATCCATCCATTCAAGATTTGTCACTAATATTTACCTGGGGCAGAGAAAATGGGGAGGTACTTAAGTTCTCAAACAGGTGACTCGCTGAAATGGAAGGGATTCAGCATGAAAGAATGCAAGTCTCCTAGATGGTGAGGCTTGGAGCAGGTGTTAGTGGAATTTCAGAGCTTTTTCAAAAACTGATTTCTGAAATGTTAAAGAACTTTTAGACAATGATAAACCTCTTGGCCTCAACCCAATGGAAGGAGAGCTGGCATGGACTTAGAGTACTGAGATATGAGAACCAAGTTCCAGGTAATCCTGTGTCTAAGTCAGAGATTTGAAAATTTAGGCAGGAGGGAGTCTGAGACCTAAAGAAAAATTATTTTTCTTTATAAGAATTATAAAGAATTCTGCCTTCTAAAATTACAAGGATCGATACTGCCTGAAGAAACAATCCCCCATGTGTCTGATTAGCATAGTTTCTTCCTTAAAGGCCCAACTCCCCACCAGAGCCTGTGGGATCCCTTGTCAGCAGGCTGCTGCACTAAGTCTTGTAACTTTTGCTGCAGGTCTGGAGGTCCCTCAGTGGGTATGTGCCCGTGCACGCTCACCCAGCTTTGGCGCTTGTCCTCGGGGAGCATCTTCTCCCTGTAAAAGACACAGGGGCTCTCCCTATGGACTCTGGGCATGGCCCTCTCTTCCTTTTGGGAGCTGCCTGGCAGAACACAGCTCTTGTCACAGCCACAATCAAATCATCCCTGACATTTGTATAATCCCTTTATAGTTTACAAAGTGCTTACTCGGCACCATCTCATCAGCTTCTCACAGCAGCTCTGAGCAAAAGGGCATGTGTTAATTATGTAGAGTCAACAAACATTTATGGAGACCTGACTGTGTGGAGCTAGGCCCAGCTAACGGCTTTGTTTCTTTGGAAAAGAGACAGTAATCTCTCATTGCAGGGCCCTGAGGGTGTGCTCCTGAGCATATTCTCACCTCCTAGCCGAGGATTTGGCATACAGTAGGTGTTCAATGATAAAAGAATGAGAGCTGTAAGGTAAGCATTTATATCTTCCCTGCACAGAAGAAGTGAGGGACAGAGAAGTGAGTTGAGGAGAACACTGGACTGGCTTATCAAAGGTCACCCAGCTCAGGCAGAGTAGATGCAGGCCTTTGTGCCTATAATCCTCCTTCTTCCCCCTCTTTGCAGGTCCCCTGTCAGCAGCTTGTAGGGAGGAAGGGCCCGGGGCAGTGTGGTTGCAGGAGGTTCTACCCTCTCCCTATGAGGCGCTCTAGGGAAGCAGGCCTGACACACCTGTGTGTCAGAGGAGCCAATACAGAATGTACCCAGGAGGCTCTGAGCCTCTTTCCAGAACATCTCAGCCTGAGAGAGTGCATCCCAGGCTGGAGCAGCTTTCTTGGGGGAAGCGGTGGATTAGCAGGCTCAGAGCTGCCTTGGCTTGCTTTCACCTCAAGCAGCAGCCTGCTTGGGGAAGGGGCTGGGCTGCCCACCCTTCCAGGTCCCCAGGCCTTGGGGGCACTTGGAGAGCAAGAAAGGTGTGTCTTGGGTGGCAGGCACCTTTAGGGGAAGATCAATGGACCGTGCACAGAGCTTCCTCCTGCAGACAGCTTTCTGGGGAGGCTCCTGGTCCAGCGGTTAGCTAAAGAGTTGCCTGGCCCAGCAGTCTGTTTTTGTGAAGTCTAAAGAGCAGTCCTGAGGGAAGAGAATGTGATGACTAATGGAGACATGTCCCGGCAAATGGGTGGAGGAACCTGGCACAGACCGGTCTTCTTGCTGACACAACACAGGCTCACAGCTCGGGCTGCCTGTGGCCCCTGAGAGGAGGGAGGTGCGGGCTCCTTGTAGGTGGGTGCTTGTGTGGAATTCACTCACTGAGAAGGGGCACCATCTAGTTGAGAACGGATCAGACAGGAACCTACCCCTACCTGCTATCAGGGTTGGAGAGGAGAGCAAAGTGACAGAAGTGCTGAGCTGATGGGACAAAGAGCCTGTGCCATGCCTGGCAGAGGACACCTGGTACAGTGGAAAGAGCACCTGAGTCCATAGACTGGGGATGTGGGAATAAAATCCTCCATGTTATATCTGGGCTGTTTGACATGAAGCAAGTTTCTAAATTACTCTAAACCACAGCTTTCTCATCCATATTTGAGATATAATATAATATCCTTATATATAATATAATATGTGATATAATATAATTAATTATATAAAAATTATACTATTAATACAAGTAATTATATTATATTTTATAATACATAATTATATGTAGGATATCAAGGAAAGAATATCCTTTTTTGTTCCTCTAAAATCTTTAAAATTTTTATTTTTCAGTTAGAGTTGATAAGAGTTAATATTCTTTTTTTTTTTTATTTTGGCGATGCAACCCTTTGTTGACCTCACAGATTACAAGAACCTTGTCAGTTTACAATCCCTTATGTTTAAAATTTTTATGCCTACAGCACCTGGTCTTCCTAGTTGGTCTCCCATCCAAGTACTAACCAGACCTGACCCTGCTTAGCTTCTGAGATCAGACGGGATTGGGCTTGTTCAGGATAGCATGGCCGTAGACTAGAGTTGATATTCAATACTAATTTATATTAGTTTCAGGTGTACTGCATAGTGGTTAGGCATTTATATAACTTAGGATGCGACCCCCCAGTTAGTCTAGTACTCACCTGGCAGTATACATAGTTATTACAATATTATTGACTACATTCCCTATGCTGTACTTTGCATCCACGTCTGTTTTGTAACTACCAATTTGTACTTCTTAATCCCTTCGCCTTTTTTACCCAGCCTCCTAACCCCTCATCTGGCAATCATCAGTTTATTCTTGCTATCTGTGAGTCTGTTTTGTTTTGTTTGTTTGTTTATTTTGTTTCTTAGATTCTACATGTAAGTGAAATCATATGGTATTTGTTTTCTTCTGTCTGATTTATTTCACTTAACATAATATCCTCTAGATCTATCCATATTGTTGCGAATGGTAAGATTTCATTTTTTATGGCTGAATAGTATACCTTTGTATAGATATACTATATCTTCTTTATCTAATCGTCTATTGATGGGCACTTAGGTTGCTTCCATATCTTGACTATTGTAAATAGCACTTTAGTGAACATAGGGATGTATATATCTTTTTGAGTTAGTGTTTTGGTTTTCTTCAGATAAATACCCAGAAATGCAATTGCTAGGTGATAAGGTAGTTCTATTCTTAATTTTTTGAGGAACTTCTGAACTGTTTTCCATAGTGGCTGTATCAATTTGCAATCCCCCAACAGTGCATGAGGGTTCCTTTTTCTCCACGTCCTCGCCAGCACTTGTTGTTTGTTGATTTATGGATGATAGCCATTCTGACAGGTGTGAGGTGATATCTCATTGTGGTTTTAATTTGTAAGGAAATAATATTCTTGACTTTGTTCCTTATATCACAGGGTCTCTGTAAAGATCAAATGAGGTCATGCACATGGAAATAACTTGACAAACTGCAAAATGTATGACCATAAGGAGTTTTGTTCTTCTACACAAGGGCTGATAGCGGGCAGTGTGCAGGCCAGGAGTACTGATCTCTTAAAGTATTGTCAAGTTCAGTGCTGTCTCAGGTGTAGAATACATCTTATGACCTCTCAAAAGTTTTTCCAAGTGACTACTGCTTTTGTTCCTCCAACATATCATGCCTGGCACCCTCATCTCTGTGTCTGGACCTATCTCTAGCCCATGCCATCCTGGAATCTGGATACTGTCTACCTGCCCTATCTGGTCCTATGACTTCAAACAGGACACTGACCTCTGCAGAGGCTCAACTTTCTCTTTCCACAATCTAGAACATTAATAATGCTATTTGTTTTAGAGTATTTAAATGAGATACTATGTGAGAAAGAGCTGGAAATTGTACAATTATAAGTTTTTTTTCTTTGCCATTGACAATCACTCCTCCTCGAACCAAGGGCACAGCATGGTGACTTTGTTGTTTTGTAACTCAGAGTTGGGGCATAAAGTAGGAGTCCCTCCCTTTCCACGGCCTTCCAGCTCCTCTGGATTGTCTTGTAATGCAGCCTCCATGAGCATGGACAGGAACCCCCAGCACTCATCGGGACACAGGCAGGCAGACTCCGGAAAGAGGCTGGGATGACAGACACTGCTCTAAGAAAATAAGCCAAACCGGCGGGTGCCATTCTCCTCTGACTGCCTGCAGCCTGGGAGAATAGGCTTTTACGGAGCTATTTCCTCTGTTCACTGACCTTCCTTCTAAAGGTTCCTGAAATGTTGGCCACCCTTGATGCTAAGGAAAACACTCTCAAAAAGAGAGGGGCAAAAAAGAAAAAAAAATGAGGAGGATTTCTGTATGAGAAAAACAGGGGTCTAAAATTAAGAAGCACAAACTGTCAGTTATTAAATTAGCCACAGGGATGTAAAGTCCAGCAGAGGGAATAAAGTAAATAATATCATAATAACTCTGTATGGAGCCAGATGGGTAGTAGACTTATTGTGGTGATCACTTTGTGCAAGGCATACAAATGTCTAATCACTACGCTGTACACCTGAAACTAATATAACATCGTATGTCAATTACAATTAAAAAAAAATCTGTTTCTTGGAAACAGCATGCACTATTTTCAGGAGATTTTGGAAGATAGAGAGGTGTGCAATGCTACAAAACCAGACATTAGCAGCTGTGTTTGTGAAGATGGAAAGTATTGGGTATGAAGTAATTAAGCACACAGAGCACTTGTACTGGAATAAGGATTACAGAATTACACAAGCATTTTCAAGCGGAATTGGGTGGGGTGGCACCAGATTTTATGAAGATTACTATACCTTTCTCTTTTGTCTTGCTGATATGAGACTTTGCCTTAATTCTGTGCTGTCCAATATAGTAGCCACTAGCCACATGTAGCTACCTAAGTTTAAATTAGTTGAAATTAAATAAATTGAAAGTCAGTTTTTCGGGCCCACTAGCCACACTTGGAGAGTTCCGTAGCCACATCTGGCCGGTGGCTACTGTATTGAAGAGCACAGATGTGGAGCATTTCCATCATTGCACAACGTTCTTTTGGACGGCATGGCTCTAACATTCTTCTGTTTGGGGGTGGGAGGCCGCAGAGGAAATGAGAAAAATTATTGAAGAAATATGAAGAGGAAGAACAACTTCATATTCAGCTGTTGACATTCAGAATCGGATCTTTCAACAATAAAATAGCTGCGCAAGTCAGCCCATTGTCTTGAAACACAAATTGCCGCATCTCTTTACCTCCCCCTTTTACATTTCAGCAACTGAGACTGGACAAGTCAGCTCGGACATTTCTCCACAGCATAGAGGAGAGCCAGGTTTAGTAGGAGTCGAGGGAGAAAGGGAGTGAGTGGGGAGAAACAAAGTACAAATCAGAGCATGTCCTTTCTGAAGTATAGGCAGGGTATGTGCTCTGCTTGTAGAATGTAGACCAAGAAAGAAAAAAAGAGGGAGGACTGATCACAGCTGGGCCTATGTCTGCTGAACTGTCCTTTCCAGGCTTGGGCCGATGAGGGGCAGGGGTGTCAGGCAGGATGAGGGCCACATTGAAAGCAGAGTTTGCCACACATCACCCTGGTGCACAGCCACATTAAGGTCAACCTGCAGCACAGGATGGCCTTGGGAGACCCTGTGGGCTTGCCTTCTCAAGTCTCCTTGGTCATCATGTGGTGTGGACAATGAGCTGACAGCCAAGGAGTCTATGGCAGGTGGAGATGGCCTACCATTGCAGAGGCTGGCTTTGGACTTCCAGGGCACTGAACTAGATGATGGGTGGGCAAAGACGCAGTGTCTGTCGCTAGTGGCTGCCAAAGTGACACCAAGGCAATCTGAGGCGGATGCTAGATAAGCAGGACCAGCCTGGGAGAGATGACACTGCAGACTTCTGGGTAGACAAAGGATAGTACCAGACATTGGAGGAGGTTGAGAATACCAAAGCCTCATTGATATAATGGTGAACAAACCCTCTTCCTCTCCTGCACTCAGAGACCATTTTATGGAGAGAAGCAGGAGGAGTGGAAGACATGAGTGTTAGGAACTGAGAATTTTTATACAAATGAGTCTGTGTATTTCCTAGGAAAGCTCTTTGCTTGATTGATTGGATAAGAGTAAGTTTAAACTAGATTTAGTTAATATTTTCTTGCTAACCAATGGGTGGAGACTCTGGAGGGGAAAGATCAAATTAGCTATTGGCAAACTAGATGCACTATGTTTTCTCTATCTGGGTTGTGGTGGGAGTTGAATCTAGAGACTGATTTTTTAGCAAAGACCGAGTTAATGATCATGAATCGACACCTCACAGATCAGACTCACAGATCAGACTAAGGACAAGAGCAATGTGAGACCCAGAGAAATGGCTGATCACAGGGACATCAGCCATGCTAATTCGGAGTCATCTCCTTTGTCTTAGTGAGGAGGAAGTGGAGCCTGATGTCAAAATCTATTGGATAAATCATCGCACATGTCCTTCACGGTTGGTTGTATCATGCCACATAAGTTGAGATACTATAAGTGACACAAAACCCAACTCGAATGAGCAAAAAAGGTTAACTGCTTCTTGCGACTGAAAGTCCAGTTATATTCTGTACCAGCTTCAGCTATGTTTAGATGCAGGGCCCAAATGATGCCATCGAGTATCAGTCTACACTCCTTTCTCAACTCTGCTGTTCTTCATCTTGTCTTCATTTCAAGTACTCCCATAGTGACAATATAGCCGCCAGCAGCTTCACAAACCCCATAGGAATAGCTCATACCTTTTCCCTCAAAGTCCCATAAACTGTGACATTGATTTTCATTGGCCCTGATTGTGTCTGACATCCATCTTTCACACAATTTCTGTGGCCAGAAGAACTCAGTGCACTATTATCTAGGCTCGGTTCACATGGAGCCAGAGGTGAAGTTAACTCCACTTGCCACCCACGGGCTAATGGGGAGGAAGGATGCTGAGCAGTCTAAAAATCTTGTGGCATAAACTGTATTTGGTAATTATTATATAGGGCATTAGATTTAGTCATTGTGAAAAAAATTATTTTGTTATCATCAAAGAGGCTTAGTCTTTAGGTATTGGTAGATAGATTGTAAGTAGAGGTCTACCTGAACCAACTTGACTTATTTCAGTATCATGGTCAAGATTCTGACAGTTGAAGTAGACTAAAGGGTGTGCTCTCTTACAGAATGTATCAGAACACACTGGGTGTTATGAAGGTAAGCTTTGCAGTGCCTGTTTTCCTGAGTCCATGGGAAATATTGTGGCCACAGGGGTCATTAATATCTAACCTCCTGTTTTATTCTTGTTGTAATTCTAAAGCCCAGATCGTTGGTGTTCCCTGGAATTTGCCCTTGGGTCACAGCAAACTTTAGATATTATTGAGGAAGTTGTGCTTATTTGCTTTCAAGGTGAAATATTTTTAGTGTTTTCTTACGGCTGCCATTTGATTTTCTTTTTCTTTCTTTTTATTAACTACCGTTGATTCAAAACCCTTATACCTGAAAAGGATATAGGACCAAAGAAATCCTAAAACTGGGGGGAATGCAATAGAATCTGGAGCTCTGTCAGGAAATCTAGATAACTGTCAAGGTCCCCATTATTATGTTCCTCCCAGACTTCATTTATAGGAGAGGTAGTAGATTGAATATTGTTTCCCAAAATTCATGTCCACCTGGAACCTTAGAATGTGACTTTATTTGGATATAATATTTTTGCAAATATCATGAATTAAGATGAGGTCGTATTAGATTAGGGTGGGCAGGCCCTAAATTCAATGACTGGTGTCCTTATAAGAAGAGGAGAGGTCACAGAGAGACACACACAGGAGAGAAAGCCTTGCAGACAGAGGCAGAGATTGAAACCACAAGCGATTTGGGCAGCTATAAGCCAGGAAACTCCAAGGAGTGCTGGGAGCCACCAGAAGCTAGAGAGATAAGGAAGGATTCTTCCCTGGAGCCTTCAGAGGGGACATAGCCCTGTGACCGTGATTTCAGACTTCTGGCCTCCAGAACAATGAGAGAACAAAATTCTGTTATTTTAAGCCATCCAGTTTTTGGTAATTTGTTACAACAGCCCTAGGAAACAAATACAGAAGCTTTGAGAGAAATCTGGGGCCTGGAGCAAAACATGGGTCAGAGAACAGAAATGCTGACATAGAGATCCCCTTAGAGCACGGTTCTCAACATTTTGGCACCAGGGACTAATCCTCCTATGAGAATCTAAAGCCTGATGATTTGAAGCGGTGATGCTAGTGCTGGTGAATGGCTGCAAATACAGATGAAGCTTTGCTTGTTCTCCTGCTACATACCTCCTGCTTGCAGACCAGTTCTTAACAGGGGTTGGGGACTCCTGCCTTAGAGGTTTCTTGACAGGACCTGTTTGAAAGATTAATTTCTACTTTGAGATAAAGTTGGCCAATCTATATTCTTCTGTAAGGCCACTGAATTTGGCTCTGCAGGTTGCATAGCCCAGGGTGAGAAGGGGGCGGAATCCTGTCTGTGCTCTGTCAGCAAAACTCCACGTGCTGGAGCAAGGCCACACTTCCCTGGAAGAAGGGGTTTTCTTTTCTTCACTGCTGTGTCTGTTCCTCAAACTGAATATTGTGGGATTGAGGCTGCTCAGAGGGGACTCACATGAATTCACCTTATAGACTAGCAGTAGCCCTGATCTGGCTGTACACGTGCCACGACATTGCCTGACCTCAGACAGTATCCGTTGTTCTTTCCATAAGTGCGTGTGTGTGTGTGTGTGTGTGTGTGTGTGTGTGTGTGTGTGTATGAGCGCATGCGCGCGCACACACACACACACACACATTTTCTATATTTGGTTGATTCTTGTTATTTGCATATTCTGTGTTTGTGAATCTATATACTTGCTAAATTTATTTGTAACCCCAAAATCAGTACTCACAGTGCATATTCGTGGACATTTGTGGACATGGCAAAAAAATATATGTGTCTTCCACTTTTCCCAGCTGAGGTCAAATGAGATGATCCTCTGCCTTCTTGTTTCATACTGTAAACAGATGTCCTTTTTGTAATCTCTTTAATGCCACATTTTTCTGTATTTGTGTGCTTTTTGTTGATGATTTTGCTGTTCAGAAAGCCCTCCCAAATATGAGACTGAAGTGCTGTCCAGCGTTCCCAAGCACAGGAAGACTGTGATATGTCTTCCAGAGAAGATGAAACGTTAGATAAGCTTTATTCAGGATGAATTATCATGCCGTTGGCCATGAGTTATGTTAATTTATCAACTATAAATATTTTAAAAGGTATCTTTCAACTGAAACATGTATAAAATGAGGTTATGTTTTACTTGGTTGATGAAAATGTTGCAACTAAAGTTTTTGCAGGAATCTAACCCTTTACTTCTCCTAGGTGCAATAGTTCAGTATTCACTAATTTAGTGTTTGCAGTGACTTAATAGACCATAACTACCCTGAATAGCAAGAATTGACCGTATATATATTTTTTTTATCTAGGCCCTGTGAGCAGAATAGCAATGAATTGATCAGCAATGAATTGATCAGCATCCCTGTCCCCAAGTGCCTTTCTCTATATCACAAAATGAAGAAAACCCGAGAGTACTGGAGCTCTAGAAAATTCTTGATTCATGATGGTGAAGATTATTTCTCTCATTTAGCAGACATCTTCAGCACAGGCAGGATAGGAGAGAGAGCAATGCCAGTATGAGGCAGGGGTTTGCCCTTGAGAGTTAAGCACTTTCTCTAGAGTTGTAATTTACTCAGCAACTCTCCCTGGCCCCAAAGTGAGGCAAACAAAAACAAGATGAAGCCAATAACACTAAAAACTTATTCACAAGTAGGAAACAGAAATCAGAAAACATGAACAATGAAAGTAAACCACTACCTAACAATAAGCATCTCATAGGAAACAGCTATTTGCTTTGGCTCACTTCAGTTATATCAACCCAATGGGGAAAAATTTCAAAATAGAAGTAATAAAGAAATTTATTCACTTTTCTCTTAAAGATGTATTGGAGTTACTTTCATTCTTTTAATTCTCATTAAAAACAAAACAAAACAGCAATAACAAAAAACAAAAATGAAGAAAAAGTGTTTACCTGTTCATTACACTAACTAGTCTAAAGGCTTCACAAAACAAACTCAGAGCACCTGTGAAAATTATAAGGCCGGAAACTCTGGCATGAGTGACCTAGCTTAAAGGGATTTACAGCAATTCACCTACCAGAAATTCTGAATTTGGATAATTTAAAGAGTATCAAGACTAAAGTTTAACTTAGAACTTACCTCAAGAAATAACTCACAATGCAAATTAATATTAGAAAATTATTTACTCAAAGGGGATGTTAAAACTATGGAAGAGTACAAACTTAAAATTAGCCTCAGGCAACTGGAGGCCAACCAACACATACTTACGTATCTTTAGTGCCTTCTCATGCAAACTACTGTGAACTTTCCCAACTTAAAACTTTTGCCACTGAGTAACCTTGGGTGGGTGAGTTACTTCAAACTATCTTTGAGCCCAAGTTTTTTTATACGAAAATTTCTAAGTCATAGGGTCATTGTGAAGGTCAAATGACAATTCACAGGAAAAAGCTCCATAAATTATAAAAGGCCATGCAAATGTTAGTAATTATCATTATTGGATCCACCTGTGCATTACCCCAGGCTCATTCTCCACCACACTCTCCACTGGCTCTGTGTTCCAGTCAAGCCCCAGCACCAGATGTTCCAGATGTTTTTCTCCGCCTTGGCTCAGGCGCTTCTCTCTCTTCTCTGTGTATCCAAATGCTACCTTTCCCTCAAGACCCACTTCATATTTTATTGCTGTTATGGAAACTTCTTTTGATCCCTCCAGCTGAATGAAACCTCTCTCTCCTGTGAACTTTCATAGTATGTTGTCTGCACATAGTTTATGCCATGAGCCACGTTACGCCTTCTATTGCAGCCATTTGATGTGAACGATTTTATTGTCTTTATTGGTCTACAGGCTCCTTGAGGACCGGGACTGTAGCTTAAGATACCTTTCTCCCGCACTTTACTTAGCTCAGTGACTTCCACATAGCATGTTGAATGCATTACACATTTTCCAGGCTGATCAACCCAGCCAGCCTCCTTCGTATGGGCCCTAACTTTCAAGGGTTCTCTGAAAAATATTATCATCTCAGTATACTCAATCCTGCAGATGTGGTCTGATTCAAGTGTTTTAGGAAGGCTTATACAGCATTGAAGTGATGGTTGGAACCAAAATGGGCTGAAGACAAATGCAGGACAGTAGCGGTCATGGATTTGGGCTAATAAGGGTCAGAATCAGTGCAGTGGAAAACACCAAGGAAGAACATAATGTGACAATCCTTGCAAGAAAGGAATTGTAGTAGTTATCAAAAAATTGTGGGTTAACAAGTTGCAGGTGTTATAGATAACATCTGTTTTCTTCTACCCATTACCACTCTTATTTGTTTTGCTTCTGAAGGAGGATAAGACTACCTCCTCCACCATCTTATCTGCCCTCTTTGTCCCCTGCAAAAAAAGTGGAGGGTGGATAGGTGTTAGGGAATCTGTTTCTCGTCAGCCCTGTGATATTTATAGACAGGAAACTGGAGGTTAGTACTAGCTGCTGATAGAAATATTTGAGAGACTATGAGACTCTGTGTTCAGATAGAGCTGCTTCAGGGCCAGGGAGACAAATGCAGCCCAGAGCAGGGTTGCTGTGTCTTCTCCTGCCTTGCCAGGAACCAGGTTTCCAGGGAAGGGAAATGTTGGGAGCACTCGGAGTTGCCCTGACGGAGGCAGTGGGTGAGGGTAAAGTGAGGCTACTGAAAGAGGCCTTCTTGAGGGTAGCTGGGCAGGTGGGAAGATGAGTGAGAGCAGAAGGATGAGGCAGAGGTTACATGGGCGCAGACTGGTTTTGAATACATCTGAGAAGCAACCTTCTAGAGCTTCCAGAAATGGCAGGGGCACTTTGGGGCACTGAGTCCCTGCTGCTGCTTGGTGGGTAACGGAGGAGCTGGAAAAAGTTTGGATGCTATCTTACTTCCAAAAGGGATTTGGTGTGGCTCAGGGACATAATATCACCAACGACTGGGGCACTTGATTAAAGTGTTTTATTTATTTTGCAGATCAAAATTCAAATGATATAAACCACACACAGTGAATAGTCTGCATCTAATCCCTCTTTCTGAGACATCTAGTTTTCTTCCCTAGAGGTTGAATTTCTTGTGTATCCTTAGATATTCTATGCATACAAAAATATCTGTATATATTCCCCCTCTTTTTGGGGGTACAGATGGCAAAAATGTATGCTACATATTATCCTGCACTTTGCTTTGAATTACTTAACGCTATATCTGTAATAGCACATAAAAAGTTTCCTTAACAATTGTCTCCAACTTCTCACAGCTGCGTAGCTGCTTATATGGAATTTGCTTAAGCAATGTTCCCTATTGATGAACATTTAATTTTTTCTCCGTTCTTTGCTATTATAAACAGTGCATCATGAATTATCTTGTATATATGTTATCCCACGTATATGTGAGAATACATGTGTTGGACAATTTCTTGCAAGCGAAGTTGCTAAGTCAAATGTGTGTATAGTTATAAATTCTATGAATATTGCCAAATTACACATTAGAGAGCTTGTATCAATTTATACTCCTTTCAGCTGCTTATAAACTTGCCTATTTCCCACACTCCTGTTCACATAGATGCCAACAAGGCATGCTAACAAAATTTTTGATCTGTGTTAGCAAAATTTCTATCTGAAAGGTGAAAAACTATAGATGACATAGTTTTAAGGTGCTTTCTCTTATCGTGAATGAAGTCAAGCACACTTTTCTATATTTAAGATCCATTTTTATTTTCTTTCCTGTGAACTTTCTGTTTCTATCCTTTGCCCATTTTTCTGTTGTGGTTTGGTCTCTTAATTTTACAGCGCCTTTTGTATATTAGGGAAATCTGAATTGCACATTTTCCAATCAATTTATCATTTGTTATAGATCATTCTAAATAACCTAGTAAAACATAATATTGGCCTAGTTTAACTACTTTATTTACTTGCAAAGTATCTAATTACATTCCTGAAAAAAAAAATGCTGTACAAATTAAACATTCATGGTTGTGGAGACTTCCCTTCTCAGACACAGAGCATCCTAATAAATAGTGATTGACTTAGTCAAGAAACACAGAACATCTTTGTTTGGCATCCTGAGAAACATAAACAAGTAGATTTTAAAATCTATAATTGAGTAGGTGAGAAGTGATGGACCAGTAAAATGATGGGAACTGGGGAGAGAAGTGTGGACAAGGTAAGTTTGGGCAGAGCGAGTGCAGGGGTGGGAATCCCTTTCACTGCCTGGAAGAGAACACGGAATAAAGCAGGTGAGTATTCAGGAGTCTCTAGGAGGACAAGTGGAGGGCAGGAGCACTACGGTGGTCTGGGGCCGTGCCAGCCACAAGGCAAAGCCTTAGAGAGGCCAGTCAGCAGTAACTGTGCCCAGGGCTAACAAAGGAATTTAAAGCCCCATGCCCGGAAGGACCAGCTTTCTCACCATCAAACTCCCTTCGCCTCTTTGTGGCTGGGGCCATAAATAAAATCTATGACCTCTTCTCCTGCTATCCCCAGTCTAAACCATTGCCTGGAGCCTCCAGACTGGGCTTCTAGAAGCTCCAAACCAGGGCCGAAAATGTAGGTCTAAGCCAGCTAGGAGGTAGGCGGTGCAACTTCAGGTTGCCCAATCTTCCTTTTCAGTTCCTCCCTTGGACCCCATTTCTCTGTTACAAATGCTAAAAGAAAGGAAGGAAGAAATAAATGAATTTGTTTTTCTGTAAAAAATAAGACTAATTGGCAGAGCACAAGCCTGCCGGGCATAGTGGAGTAAGAAAACAACAGAGCTTAAGGAGGCCAATGTCAAACGCAAAACCAAAATGCGTGTGTTATCAATAGCAGTAGCAACTAACCAACAATTTTCAATAACTATTATAGTTATAACTCAGTAAACACTTTTATTTTGTTGATTAAAATTGTTAAATCATTTGGCCTATTCATAGTCTAGCCCTGCAGAACTTCTGAGGTCAGGCTCCAAATGTTGGAAATCTGCTTTTTTTTTTAAGGTCCAGGAATGTATCCTTCTCAATTTGTTACTTTTCTGTATTTCCTATGTTCCTTATCTAATTTTCACAAATTTGGATACAAATGCAGATCAAATTTCAGCTTAGATGCATTGAATATTGGAATAGTCAGAGCCATCTTTGAGTGTGGTCTCAAGATCATTAATAAACAAGTTGTTTCTAAAACAGCCTGATAATGGCCTACTGATCACCTATTTGTACCAGACACTGCGCATCTATTCTAAGTCTCCCAGTTGTCCAAGGTAAGTATGATGCTCTCCGTTTCATAGATGAAGCAACCTGAGCTTAGAAAGTGTAGGTACTTGCCTGAGATCATGTAGCTAGTAAGTGAGAAAGCTGGGATTTGAACCCCAATCTGTCTATACCCAAAGCCCAAACACTTACTACTACCCTATGCTACATTCTCCACTGCCAAGGTTTCTTTTCTAAACCACCAGATTTAGAGCTCTGTAGCACTTCAGGATTTTTCTAATTCTCTAAACTACGTCTTGATCTAAATGATAAACATTGTTCTCAAGATGCTGGAGACCTCACAAAAGAGAATAATTGCCCACTCAATGCAAATGGAGAACAATTACACACACACACACACACACACACACACACAGAGAGAGAGAGAATTGCTGAATCATAAGTTATAGATGACAAGAGTGTTAGAAGCTTAGAGATGAGACACATATGATATCATGAATTGAATCACTGGGGAAGATTTTCTGAAGGAGAGAGGTTCTGTTTTGACCTCAAAAGATGATCAGGATTTTAAGAAGCTAAAAAGAAAAAAGAGATTAATTTCAGCTTCCTGCAATGTGGTAGACTAGATGTCCTAGAAAAACCTCTGTACAATATACCTAAACTCACTGGATACAAAATTCCTTGAAATGTATCACTGAGCTTGCAAAAAGGGGAGAGCAATTCCTAGGGACAGAAAACAGAGAAAGTTACTGGTGATTTTAGTAAGCCTGGTTGTCTGAAGCAAGGATTAGCAAATATTTTCTGTAAAGGGCCACATAGTAAATATTTTTGGTTTTATGAACTCTTACGGTTGCAGCCACTCAACTCTGCCTTGGTAGCAGGAATGTAGCCATAGATAATACATAAACCAAAGGGTGTAGGAGGATTTGATTTGCAGTAGACTGGAATTGGGCCATAGGCCATCTTTGCTAATCTCTGATTAGCAGTTTAATACCTTTTTAAGATCTCCCGGTCTTGGACCCAAAGAAGATAGAACTGAGACAACCTGCACACACATAAAACAGGATCCTCAGGGAAAGTGTGGACTAGGAGAATGTGGCCACTGGCAAAAGAAAATAGACAAGGAAACTTGTTTTACCAGGTTAGGCTTGAATAAAAAAAAAGTATCTTCCCTGTGAATTTGTTACTATAGGTAGATCTATTCACATGGGATTGGGTTTCAATTTATATTACCTGAATTGTACAGGAAACGTCAGACTACAAAATTATCTTGCAGTAATTCTTGATTGGTAGTGCCTTAGGGCTCCTTACCAACGTAAGCTCATAATCCAAAATTACAAACCGCACAAGGAAACCAGACACTGTGAGCAAGAGTCAGCAGAAACAACAAATGGCAGAATTATTCTCTCAGGGATTTGATGTATTATAATGATTGGTTACAGGAAATGTTTAAAGAAATAAAAAGAGGAATGAAAAGAAAATAGAGAATATTTCAGGCAAGGAGAAGAAGAAAAGCAAAGATTCAGCAATGGGTATGAGAACATATTGAGGGGCAAGGAGGTAAAAGTCCTAGATGGGGTTTATGTGAGGGTATTAATAAATGAATGAATTAAACATTGATTAAACTCATAGTGTGAATCCAGCACTATGCTGGGCATAAGTAGTAGAGATGAATAAAAGACACAGACTCTGCCTTTAAGGAGATTCTTTTCTAGGAGAATTGGGTAAATAAATAAATGCCATAAACTGTAATAGGTACTTTGATTAAAGAAGGTACAAAGTATAGCAGAAGCAAAGGAGAAAGTTGTTCGTTTTACCCAAGGAAGTTAGAACCATCTTCTTAGAGAACGTTATGCTTGAGTCAAGCTATAAAGGATCTGTAGGAGTTTGGACTTTATCCTGTAGGTGATGGGAAACTATTGAATGGTTTTAAGGAGGGAAGTAAAATGATCTGACCTACAATTAAAAAATAATAACTATGACTGCGGTATGGTGAGTGGAATGAGAGTGAAGAAATGAAAGATGGGAAGACCAAATGCAACATTGTTTGAATAGTCATGAAAAGATAAGGGAGAGGTACAGGTAGATTTGAGAGATATTTTAGAAATATTTTTCATTTGGGGGTAACAAATAGGAATGACACAAATTGAATGGCTGTGATCAACCGATGACCCTGTGACCCTATACTAACTCCTCTCAAGTGTTTCTGGGAGTTCCCAGGGTTGTCTCCAAGTGTGTTTGAATGAGAGTATTCTCCTGCATGATTCCTCCATGCTCTCCCCGTGGTGCTTCTTGCCACCATAGGCTGTTGTGCTGTGACCTGGGCAAGGTGAGGGTGGGATGTGACTTCCTTTTCCTTTGGTGTTAAGTGTCCTGGAGAAGTGATGCTTGTTCCCTAATAATTATACAGCTTCTATAAAATCGTTCTTTGAATTGTTACTTATAGACTCCCTGTTCTCCAGGAGACTCAGAGAAGAACAGTGGGGAAGAAGTCCACCTGCCAGAGCCCATCAACAGTACCTCTCACTCTGACAACCATGCCTGGCTCCACCTTTCCTTAGAATATCCTGCAAGAGCTAAAGCAGGGATTTGAGGGAGAGGATGGATTTGGTTCTCCCAGGGTGTTACGTAGTCTCCAGGCGATGGTTTTGCTGAGAGTTCTCTGCCATTTTGCCAGAAATCCCTGTCCTGAGACCTAAGCAGGCCATCCATGTGATATGGAACTTACAGCTCAGCTTCACCAATGAGATATGGAGTGGGGGTAGAGAGGAGGCTGGAAAGGTTTTCAGAAGTAATGAGATCAGACAAAGTCTTCAATGCTTGCCTAATGAGTCTATTTTCTCCCACAAGTTAGTGTTTCTCCAAGAGTGGACTGGTTTATATCAGCCTCTGGATTACATGGGGGAGTTGGCTCAAAATTTCAATTTTGGGGCCCTATCTGAACCAGAAGCCCTGGTGAATGGGGTTTGGAAAACTTGGAGTTTTAATGAGTGCTCCCTAGGTGGTAGTTTGAGAATCCACACACATTTCTGTAATTTGGTCCACATGTTGTCTCTTTAGGTAAATTAAAGGCTCCTGGTGTAGGATGCTGTGTCTAAAATTTTTTTTGCCTCCCCACAGGCCCAGGCACATGGTTGATGTACACTATATATTCACTGAAGTTGAGCAAAAGGATGAAATGCTGAAGGCAGAATGACACTGCTTACAAACTGCTCCCTCCAACAAGACATTTTGACAGTCGTTCATTTCCTTATTAGTCTTTTATTCTGTAAATATGTCTAGTGCTATCTCTAGGCTGTGCACTGTGCTGGGTGCTGAATCACAAGAGAGTTACAGTAACAGAGGGGCAAGGGCACTGGAGGAGGGAGCAAGGGGTATGCAACGATGGGGTGAGACTTCTTAGAAGAAAAATCTGCCCCCGGAACAGGGAAAGTGCAAATCCCTTAAAAGGCTTTTCCTAGGATGAGTTATAATTTCTGCATTGTTCTGTCTCCCCAGATGAAGAAAGACCCCTCAATTCCTTCCTAATTCTCAAGCTTCAGGGCAAGGCAAGCAGTTTGAAGACTTTTGGAGTCAGGAGATAAAGGGAAGCATTATGTTTCATTGGGTCCTGTTTGATCTTTATACCATCAACACAGGGGCTCAGAGCTTCCTTGTTTTCCTTTTCCTCTTCCAAGTTCACCCTGAAGGCCAGGGGCTCTTTGATGTTCAAAGATAGTTTGAACGGTGTGCCTGGTCCTTTGTGCCCAAACGTGCTGCTGGCAGGCATTTCTGACTCAAGTCAGAGCGGATGAGAATTCCTCAGCTCTTTCAGAGGTGGATCCCAAAGCTGTTAGAAGATGGGTGAGCATGTTCTTTAATAAATTCTTTCCCCCCCACTCCTGGGTCTCAGATGGAGATTTTCGACCCTTGCTCATCTCCCTTCTCTCAACGTTATTCCTGATCAGAAAGTGCACTCCTTGATTTTGGGTATATCGGAGTAGCAAGGAACATTTAGGGGACAAACAGACCTTCAAGATGTCAACACAGTCAGGCAAAACTAACGAGACCATGCTCAGCATGTATCTCTGAAGCACACAACTTCAGGGACCTCAACGGAACAGATGCCCATAACCTCAGAGAGAAACAAAAACCATAATGGGGAACCACTCGTTTTTTTTTTTCCATTAGTTAAATCGTTTAACTATCTTTTGAGGTGGTCTCTGTGCTGGACGAAAATGTCAGGGGTCTGCACCTTCAGCAGTTGTGACCAGAGGTCTCCTCTGGATGCCTGTGAGGCCTCAGGACTCCACTGACTTAGAAGTGCTTGGGCGCCTCCCCGGCCAGATTATAGCAGGAGCAGGAGAAAATTTTACAGTTGATTGACGCCAACAGCGAGAGGAGCAGGACATGAGGTAAAGAGGGTGAGTGTTAGTTTATCTTCGGTCGCTTAGTAACTTCAGGCAATAGGGATTTAGAGCTGGCATACGTATGCAATAGGGAGATAGGAATGTCATGGTATCCCTGGAAAGAACCATATAGCTGGCCTCAAAGACATGGGAACATAGTTTGGGAACTGGAAAGGTACAGATCTAGTCCCACCGTCTTCTCCTCAGCTTTGGCATTTATTGGTGCCCTACAATTGTGGTGACTCAGAATGTCTTAGTCTCTATATCCAGCACTCAGCTGACTGCCAATCATCTATCTTCCACCCTTTATTTATGTTTGTTTCTGTTGACTCAGATCTTTGGCTTACTCATTGATTCTGCTTACACTTGGGCACTCGTGGCCTGTCTTCTTTCTATGTCTTTTTTTGTATGTGCTTATTAAGTGCCCTCTCTCTCCCCCCAGAGCTAGCTATTGACTCTCTTTCCCTGTATCTCCTGTTAGAGTTCAAGAAAAACAGAATTTAAATGGGTAAAGTGAATCATTATTATTCTTTCTGGGCAATGCTCTTTGGTCCAAGACACTTCATAGGCCACTGGCCCATTTGGCCATCCTAGAGGCAAGACTCACCCTTGCTCCAACCAGCTTGGCTAGAGGTACTAACAGCAAGTTCACAGCAGGGCAACACATACAAGAAAAAAATCTAAGGTTTATTCCTTAGATAGGTTCAGTGGGTTAAGCTCCCTAGCTTTTGGGTGCTTCTTTGTGATGACTTGAATATAGCTGCTATTTTGAAGAATAGCTTGCTTAGTGCAATGAGTTTTGGGGGAACACAGAGCTGGGTTTGGGTTTTAATTCTGTTTAGTAGTTGTGTGACTTTGGGTAAATTACTTAATCTTTCTAAACTAATTTCCTTACCTGTAAAAATGGGAATGAAGATATTATATTATAGTGATGCATGGATTAGAGAGAAATTATCTAAATTACCTAATGAATAGTGGGTGATCAGGTGCTCCATAAATAGCTTTTATTATGGCCATGCTTCATTGGTCTATGTGATTCTAAGTTTTGCATGTCACTGAATTTGACTAATTTTGGTGGCAGGAGGCTATATCTTGATTCAAATCTCATATTTCCTAAAATGTCAACATTGATGGTAAAAATGAGAATATAGTAAGTACACAAAAAAACATCACTCAGAAGCATTCAGAATGCAACCTTGGTTGTGTTGTAAGGTCTCGCCTAAGTCTTACTGGAAATAATAGTCAAGATTTGAGATGTTTTCTCTTCATTAATTCAACAAGAATGACTCTAATCGTTAAATACAAAATGAGAAACCAGACAAATTTTCTTGGGTAGTCCTCTTCAACGACTCATTAGAAAATATCTGTAATACCTTTGTAGTAAGACGATTTGAGTAAAGCCTTTAAGAAACAGTAGAGACAGTTCAGAGATGCATCAATAAAATAAATGCAGATACATAATGTTTAGTTGTCATTGGCTTAGTGATTGATACAGCAGGAGCTAGACTCTACCACAATCAGGAGCTATCTGCAAAAGAGACAGATCAAACCCAAGACATTCTTCCCAAGTTCTGATCCCTGAGAAAGAAATATGGGTGATTGCCCCAAACTAGCCAAGGGAAATGATTTGTATGTGCTTATTAAGTGCCCTCTCTCTCCCCCCAGAGCTAGCTATTGACTCTCTTTCCCTGTATCTCCTGTTAGAGTTCAAGAAAAACAGAATTTAAATGGGTAAAGTGAATCATTATTATTCTTTCTGGGCAATACTCTTTGGTCCGAGACACTTCATAGGCCACTGGCCCATTTGGCCATCCTAGAGGCAAGACTCACCCTTGCTCCAATCAGCTTGGCCAGAGGCACTAACAATCATTTCCCATGGCTAGTTTGGCACTTACTCCACTCTTCTGCCTTCTTCTCAATTTCAGGATTAAATCCTGGCCACCAGACAGAGCTTCTAGCCAATTCTTTCATGTGAAGAATTCCTGGATAAGCTGCATATAGCATAGCCAAGCCTTCTGAATATCAATGTGATTCCCTGTAGAAGGAATCTTTTGCAGGCAGATAGCTCATGTTGATCATTTATGAATGGTTTGAATTTCATTAGGCAGTTTCTATCTGTACCCATTTTGAGACACTGGGACTAGAGATTTAATTGCAATTGATCATTCTGAAAGATTGGGTCAAGGAGGACGTCTAACATCAATGTCCCCACTCAAGTTTTCTGATTGTGACCTGGGATCTACAGTGCCACAAGGCCCAACTATCAGCATCTAACACTATTCAGGCTTGTTGACAAATATGGCATCAGAAGTACTGACATCTGATGACATAATTAAGAATACATAACAATGTTAAATTTTAAAAAACGTGCTTTTTGGGGAGATATGTTTTGGTTGAAAATATTTTTCCAGTAGGTGATGAAGTCTATTGTTTAGGGAGAAAATTATTTTTTCACAAGGCTGCAAAGGCTATTTTTTGTAGAAATAAAGGGAGGCAGAAAAATGAGTAGCTTCAAGAAAACTTCATCCTTTCACTTTGCTGTAAAAGAAATAAATCACAAACTGCTAAACTTGGAGATGAATCGCAGACTGTACTAGCCTAAGAGGCAACACTGAAAAGTTCTATTAAAAGTTCTCTTTTCTCACTTAGATTTCTGATGGATGGAGGAACATAGGAATGTCTTTCTGTATGCTTGTTCACTTTTAATTTGATTTATTGATTCAACAAATATTTATTGAGCAATACTATATGCCAGGCACTATTCTAAGTGTTGGAAATTTAGCGGCAAACAAGACAGATTTCTTGGAAATTTAGACTATGTCCTGTTTTTTCTATTACAAATAGTGCTGTTAGAAACATTTCATATTTCCTTGGAGCACATAGAGAAACTTATGCAAAAGTTTTTCTACAATATATTCTTAGAAATAGAATAGCTGGTTTGCAGAGTATGCACATCTTCAACATGCGTATATATTGCTAAATCAATCTGTAAAGTGGTTGTTTAAACTCCTGAAAGCATGACTTGAGTTCCTATTATTCTACAATATTTCTAACTTATCATATTGCCAGACATTGATTTTTGCAATCTTATAAGTATATAATGGTATTTCACTATGGTTTTAATTTTTATTTCCTTGACTAATGGTGCGGTTGAGCATTTTCCATATGTATACTGGAATTTCCTTTCCTCAGATTCTTTAGGACTTTGGCTCATTTTGTTCATCCTTTTCTGTTTTTTGAGGGCTGAATGCTTACTCGGTCATATAACAAGATTCCATATATATTTGGGTCTGCCTCTGTATCATCTAATCTCTTCTATACCTCTCTATTTCTGTAACAACTCATCTCTGTCTTGATTAATGTAGTTTAAAATAAGTTTTCACAGCTGTAGGGAAATCCCCAATCTTTACTTTGTTGTTTAAAACTTCCTAACTATTCTCAACTGCTAATTCTTCCACGCAGTATTTAGAATTAGCTTTTTAAGTCCATTAAAAAAACCTATTGAGATTTAAGCTGATATTTCATCAATTCTATACAATGATATGGGTTGAATTAGCATGTTTAATATATTGATACTATAAGCCATGATCATGGTGAGACATCCTTCTCATACTTTCCTTTAGCTCTTTATATGTAGTTTCCTTTAGTCTTTGGGGGCATATTTATATTGGTTGATTTAAAGTCTTTGTTTATCAAGTTTCACGTCTAGCCTCAGGGACAATTTCTATTGTGACCACTTTCTTTCCCCTATGTATGGACTATACAATCCTGTTTATTTGTATATCTTGTATTTTGTTGTTGAAAACTGGATATTTTAACTAATGTAATATAGTAACTCTGAAATTCAGATTCATTCTTCTTCCAACACTTTGTTATTTTGGTATTTCTTTTTGCTGTTTGTTTAGTGACTTTTCTGAACTAATTCTATAAGGTCTGTATCCTTTGCTGTACATGGCTACTGCATTCCTGGCTTGATTGTTTAGTGATAAGCTAATGCTTGGACAGAGATTTCCTTAAATGCCATGAATCAGTAAGTCTCCAACATTTGCTATGGGATTCTATGTGTGTGGTGCGTGTCTGTATTGTGGCACAATTTCAATGCTCCAGCAGGCAGTATACAATTCTGCCTTAGCCCTTTCTTCCAGATTGCACACAGCTTTAAGGTCAATCAGAGGGAAAAGACAAGGGCTTTCTCAAGTCTTTCTTGGGCATGTGCACAGACCTATATATTCACGTGGCCTTCTAAATTCCAGGAATTTGTTGGAGCTTTTCAAAGTCCCCTATAAACACTTAATTCTTCGATTTTTCCTTTAAGATTTTTTGTTTGCCTCTTATTACAACTGATAACATTGCCTCAGGCAGCTGCAATTTGAGCAATTGCCACTGATTGTTTTTACAAATGTCCTAGATAGGACTGTTCAAACAGAAGGAGCTCTGATCTAGTCAAATATAGACAATCTCTGAGAATGGAGCTTTTCAGTAAGCTGTCAGACATGTCAAATAATGAGGATTCTCTGGGAATGGGGCTATTGAGGAGTTCTAAATTAGTTCTGCCCCCTCTAGTAGCTGTGAGGCTGCTGGTTTTCACAGCTACCATCGTTATGAGACTGTTTTTTCAAGGCTAGGAGAAGAGAATGGAATTAGAGCAAATTAAAATGGCATAAACAGAAAGCTGTTCTTTCGGAATTTCCATCATTTTTCTTGAATTAAAGCCTCCTCTGACAGTGCAAGTTTTAGTCAATTTCCATAGTTCTAAAAGATTGATTTTGACATTTTTTCTCCGGTCTTATCATGACTTTTATGGAGAACCAGAGTTGAATTCTTATTCTGCCATTCTGGAAGTGCTTCTAGCCCTTTCTCTCTCTCTCTCTCTCTCTCTCTCTCTCTCCACACACACACACATACATACACACACATATATGTATCTATATACATCTCTATATATCTATATACATGTATACGTGTAATTATGTATATACACACATGTATACATATATATGTGTATATGTATATATACATATATATAAAACATCTTGTATATATCTTGTTAGATTTATTTCTAGGCACTTTATATTTTGTGATGTTGTTGGTGGTATATCTTAAAAGTTTTCTAACATTATGTTTCTGCTATTTAGAAATGTAATTGATTCTTGTATAATGATCCTAGATGAAAAAAATCCCTAGAAAATATAACTTAACAAAACTGTCTCAAAAAGAAATATGAAACCTAAACACACCTATAACCTTTATGAAATTTGAGTCATTATCAAAAAAAATTCTCTTTCATTACCCCACCCCTGCCCCAATACACATATGAAAATTCTACCAGTCAGTGGTTTTACAGGTGAATTCTGATAAATGTTATTTAATTTTTTCCATAAAATAGAAAAACAACTTATCTGATGGTGGCTTCTTTATCTTTAATACCAAAATAAGATAAAAACAATATAGTAAAGGAAATTGCGGCCAATCTCACTTGGGGATACAGATGTAAAATTCTTAAAGTAAATGTGTGAGCTAAATATTCTAAATAATTTTGGTCTCTCCTAGGAATACAAGCATGGATTAATATTTTCAAATCCATTGATGTAATTTACATCAACAGATGAAATAAGAAAAGCAACACGTATTAGTCTGCTAGAGTTTCCGTGACAGAATACCATAGACTGGGTGGCTTAAAAAACATAAATTTATTTTCTCACAGTTCTGAAGGCCAGAAGTCCAAGATCAAGGTGATAGCAGGTTTGGTTTTTCCTGAAGTGTCTCTCCTTGGCTTGCAGATGGCCCCCTTCTTGTTGCCTCTTCACATGGCCATCTCTCTGTGTATGTGCACCCGCGGTGTCTCTTTGTGTGTCTTAATCTCCTCTTCTTGTAAGCACACCAATCAGAGTAGATTAATGGGCTCATTTTAACTTGATCATCTCTGGCCATCCTTTCTGGTAGTTCTCATCAATGTCAGGCTCATCTGATCAGCCCTGTCTTTGGTGGTAGAGCTCTTTCATAGCTCTTATACCTGAATGGAGCAAAAAAGGAAGGATTCGCTGCCACCATGATGTTGACCTATCTTACCTGGGATGCCTTGTCTCCTCTTTACCACCTACCCATAGCCCAATTCAAGTCTTATCCTTTTCAGGTTACCCTGAATCACAGTGATCTCACCTTTCTCCTTCTTAAAAGTTTCTTGTCTGCATTATTCTTTTACATATATATTTCCTTGTGTCATATCTTGTATTGTTAATTTTACATGTTATAATTATAGGTTTTCTGTGTTCACTAGGTAGTAGTTTAATAAGTTTTTCCAGAGTATGGCCCAAATCTTTATATTGTCTATAGTATATGTTCGTATAGTTACTCAATAAATGGCAGTCTAATATTTTTATGAATAAATTTATAAATGAACAAATGAAGGAAGGACTGAAATACAAGAGGACTGAACACACCCTAGCTTTTGGGTGCTTTTTTGTGATGACGTGGTATCACAGGCCGGAAGAAATGCCTCCTCCGAGTCCCAAGCGTAGATAATTACAACACCATGGATGAAGTTTCTGCTCTTCCATACCTCTAGGGTTTGTTTTCCCAAGGAATCTGCCATGTCACTAACTCCACTTCTTTCCCAAGGATAAATGTTACCCTTGATGACCAGGGGCCTCATGACCCCTGGTTCAGTCACTGAGCACAGCTCCATGTTTACTCAGGTCCCATCTCCAAGTAGCCAGTAGTGAGGTGCTGAGTAACAACTCTTACTGTACATGGCAACAGTACTTAATCACTTCCACATGCTCCTGTACTTCATGTTATATTGTTTCAGCCACTAATTTTCAAAATCCCAGAGAAAAGACCTCTGCTCTGAAACATGTGCTTCGGAGCTGTTCCTTTCTGCTGTGTTCTAGAAAATTTACATGTGGTTTAATTCAACAGCAGAACTGAAGGGGAGACATGTTCATAATTTTTCTCCCTCTTTTTTTTCTCCTTTGAGTCCTGTTTCTGCCAAAGTCCTTGGCCAGGATCCAGAAATGGCACATTCAATAATACCCAATGTGTTTGGGTAATATTTCATAATTACATTGTTGTTGAGGAAATTGTTGCCTTGAGAATAATTCCTATGCATAAACAGAAAGTCTGAGACCCATGTGCCCCTTCGCACTCCCCCTGCTAGGAGGAGAGAAAGGTGAGAAGGTAGAAGGGAAGAAAGGAAGGAAAAAAGAAGGAGAGAGGAATATGAAATTTGTCTGTTTTGCTTTAGTAAGGGGACACATTAGAGAAGATTTATTAAATGGTGAAGGATGAGTATTAACAGCTTTTAGGAACTCTGCCAATTCTATTCTTGGAACTGATTTTCTTCAGAGGTTAAATAGAAAACCCACCTACAGGTTTCTAGAAGATGGTGCTGTGGACTGGAAACATAAGCGCTGGCCCAGTCTCCTGCCCACCCCACCTGCATGAACGAGCACCCGCGAGGTCTGTTCAAACACGGCTCCCTCACATGGCCACTCTTTCCAGGTCGAGCATCTCATCTTGAAGCTGGGTTCTGAGTCTCGAAGGGGGCTCATGGTTGGGAAGCCCAAAGGAAAGACTTCTGGTGGGTGAAGGGAAGGAAGACTGGTGCTAATGGTGGGTTAAACTGGGAAGTTCAATCAAAAGGTGGTTTCTTAGTTATAGCCTTACGAATTCTATAGGCTAGGACTGTCTCCGAGGCAGCCGTTCCCCAAGCTGGGTAGAAAACACTGGGGATAGTGTGCCAACGTACAGCTCAATCCCCAGGAACATGCCATCACCCCACATAAGAGACATCTCTTCAGGGCACTCACCCAGACTAATTCTCCACAAGGACCACTGCAGAGCCTGGTAACTGAGAATCAAGCACAGCCTGTGTGCGTGTGGCGTCAGAGGTCACTGGCAGGTTATTTTTGAGCTCTGACTTGAATTGGTGACAGCAGCTTATGTGCTCATCTTCCTGACATTTCCAAACAATTCAGGAGAGATCATTAGCATAGTTTCAGCCGAGAGGAGCTTTTAGTTACAGTCCAAGATGTCATTTATTAAGAACGAAACAAGTGAAAATCATGTCTTAAAGAACTATACCCCGAACCACCATCTTCAGTTGCCAATCTTCTAAAACAAACAAACATAAACGTCAAACCTCCAAACAAAATAAGCCACCATATACAATGCAGCGTCTCCTAGGACCCTCTGGGGAACTCCACTCCTCCCCTCCACCGCCCACACACACTCATTAGACTTTAAGCTCCAGGAGAACAGGAAATCTGGCCAGTTTTGCCTTTTCATTGAACTCCCAGCACCTAATACAGAAGGTGGAATATAATGATCTCTCAAAAACTTCTTGATGAATGAGTAAACTAATGCATGAAAAATAATTAATTATAAAAGAAACCAAGCAAGCAAGCACGCAAACAAAAAACAGCCAGGGAGTAAGATCTGAAGGAGCACGTCCAACTCCATTTAAAGGACTCCATTCTCCATTTAAAGTACCAGACAGGGTTGCACACTCATTCTGCTCTGCTTGTGTGTAAGTTGCCGCTGAATCTATGCATGGGTGGAGGCGGTCTGTTTCCCACTCAAATCTGGGAATATTCCTAAATCTTAATATCACTTCCCTTCACTGATTTTAGCTGTTTCAAATGATTACCATGGCAGCAGTTGATAAGTGATTCTTAGTCACCTAGTCCCTACCTGTGGTGCATGGAAAAAATGATCTATATTTGTTTTAATAAAGTTTTACCTTTACATTTAGGAAGGCCCTTATAGATACAAATTCAAAGCTCTTTTCTCTCTATAAGTCTTCCATGGGCCAAATGTCGTTGTCATCATTTTTTTTAAATTCTCGGTTTCTATCATTTCTGTATATAATGACCTTAGGTCTTCCAGTAGGAGAACAGAGAGCCTGCCTATCCTGCATGAGGCCTGGAGCTTCACTAATAAAAGCCAGAGAGTAGGTTTTGATTGATTCAATTTATAAGCACAAGCTAGGACTTTCAGTATCTCCTCCTTTCATCTAACCAAAGGAAACTCACTTAAAACATGCTTGCTGTCTGAGATCCTGCCTCATTTTAAGCCTTGATAAAATGCATTTCTTTCTGTGTCCCCTCTCCAATTCTCTGTTGTCACCCTTAACATGACAGTGTAGAGAACCAAAAGGTTGGGCTGGGAACAGAGATTTTAGACTAAGTCACGGCAACAGGCTTCTGAGCTGGGTAAATGCCAAACGTGACTTAATTTACAGGAACTTGAGAGGTCCCCTGATAGAGCAAATCCACTCCCTTTAATTGACCAGGCTGAATTTTTGCCACAGAGATTACAAAACTGGGAGAAATTAGCTGGAGATATTAATAGATTCAGACATGTCAAGTATTTGTAACAAAGCCTTCGGTTGAATTCCGAGCTGAGAATTTTAACTCCTGGAGCCAAAGAAATCTTTGTTCTGGGGTTGACGTCACGAAACTATTTTTAGAGTCCAAGTTTGCTCTGGTGGTGGTTGGGGGGAGGAGAGACCTATGGTTCACTGTCCTCCTTCTACTTTCAGATCCCTTGTGCCACGCCCTCCCCTCCCCCCGCCAATTCCTTTTCTTCCCAGAGCTGGGCATGTGGTTTAAATGTGACTGGGGAAGGATGATGAATATAAGGGTGGCAGCCTGGTGGGCTGCTGACTTTGGGTGGCTCCAGGAGGATGAGGACAGCGATCATCACAACACCCAGCCCAAACAGACAAATTGTTTGAAGCTCCTGGAAACCATGGCTGGACGTTTAGAAAGACCAAAGGAGGTCATCCATCCTCTCCTGTCAAGCTGTGACAAGACGCATTTGGTTCTTTATCAACAGTAGTTCTTGTAATTTCCTAGCTCCCTAATGGCTCCCACCCTCTCTTGCAGGGCCTGTTATAGGAGAAAGATTTGAATGAAGGAAGAGGACAGGCCTAAATGTAACAGGACTCTTGCTCCATTGTATTTTGTATTTGTGCTATTTCTTTGCATTTTTCATATCAGTTTTATCCATCTTACTAAGCATAATTCTCTAACTACTCTAAGTAAGACTTAGTATTCTAGCGATGGAGAAACTGAGGACCAGAGAGGAGAAATTATTTTCCAAAAGTCATTTAAAGAGAAAACAACCCAGGTTTCTCAACTCCTGTTTCTAAGTTTTTTTCCAGTAAGCTGAGCATGCTGGCCCAGCTGGAGAAGAGGTTTCCAGGAAGAGACTATCCCCAGGGAGAAGTATTCTGTTCTGGCCCCACTTGACCCACCACAGAGACAGCTGAGTCTAGCCATATCCTTCAAGCACTCTGATTATCCCCCATCTTGTCAGTTTGCTGGGGAATGCTTCCTGAGCGGCCAGGCCTCTTCCCATTTCTCCCTTCCTCAAGGGACCCATGTGATAAGTGTAAATCCCACAGAGCACTGGGCAATGCTTTCAAGTTGTCTAAGTAAGTCAGCTTCTGACACCTGAGGGCATACAGACTTATGGGGCCAGGGTTGTCCCACAGCTCATGATAGCGAAATGCAGTCCAGGCAAATGCAGTCCCAGAGCAGGGTGCAGGGCTTGGGAGAGGGGCCCTGACTGCTTTCATCCTCCTCTGCTATCTTGGTTGGTGACTTTGTGTAATGAACACAAGAGTAGAGCTGGGATCCCAGGCTTCCCCCATTCTCCCCGTGGTACAAGAATCATGAAAGTCACTGCTGGGGCTGGGGTGCGGGGGGTGAGGAGGCAGTTCCCCGGATACTGTGCTTGGCGATACAGCCTGACTGAGGAATTCACTTCCTCTTTTTTTTTTTGCACTGCCAGGCTGTAGGAGCCTTTGGAAAGAATGAGCTGTATTTCCCACCTCCTCTCAATGACAGCTGGGGCTCTGTGCTCTGTAGCTGGACTTCTTTTTCCCCATGGGAGAAATAAGCATAGGCTTGTGTAGAGGGGATGGGAGGGCTGGCTTATCCCAGAGTGGAACTTCTAAGGTTGAAGGGGAGGGGTGACCCATCCAAGGAAGGATACCCAGAGTGGAAGGATGGAGGGGTGCTGGGCTCCTCGAGAGTGAGGAACTGTGCTCTGCCTACACGCAGCGGAAGGAGGTGGCAGGACCTTGGGTAGAATGGGTGTGGAGCTGTCTGGGGTGAACTGGAAGTGCCACTTCCTTAAGGGCTGTGAAGGGTTCTTGAGGCACTCTTCTTGGTTTGAGGAAAGGTGGCGTGGAGCAGCAGAGCTCGTGGTCTTAGAATGACTAGACAGGCCTGGACACTGAACATCAAAGTAGTGACCACTGGGTAGGTTCTGAAAACAGGAGGCTCTTTCTCGTTTCCTGGATTATGTAAGCCCCAGGATGTCTTTTTTTTTTAATGACCCAAAAGAAATTAAAACTGATTTAGGTTTAAGTTCATTTAGAAAAATAAAAAAGTGGTTTATTTATTTATTTATTTTTTTATTCATACTGTTTACAAGTCCAAAGGGAGGCTTGCCCTTCCCTCCACTCGGCCCATGAACCCTCCACTCAGCCAGGCTATAATTGCCAAGACATAATGTAGGACGGGCTCTCGCCTTCGTCTGCACTTGCCCCAACCTAACATAGTCGACTGTCCTTTTGCAAAGCACTTCTTTCAAGGCAGCCCCATTAAAAATTTTTAAATCTGCTTTCACCTGTAAAATGTTTGTGGGAATGTAAGAAAGCTCACAGAGAGATTGCTTATATTCCTTTAGGTCTATCTCAACTTTTGGGAAACCTGGTGGCATCTCTGATCACCAAGACACAGAGTGTACGTCTTGGGCTTCTCCAGAGGTTTGAGGAGTTCCAGAATACTGAGGAAATTGTTGGCTTTCAAAGTCAAATTGTTGGAAAATCAAAGTCTCCCTATGAAAGTCAGAGGGGATAGGGCCTGGGAAGCAGCGTCTCTGAGAATAATGTCTATATATGTCTTGTCTTATCTCCAAGTCTTTCTCGTCGTGCCCTAGTCTTTCTGGGCAACATTTCAGGGCTCTTCTACAACCTAACCCCTCAACTTATGGTGGTGGTGGTCTCTGCCTCTCCTTTTACTTGAGTAGTAGAGGAGGCTGTACTGTGGCCTTGATACTATTTCAAGTAGAAGATGAAAGAGAAGAGATGATTCTTTCTGCATAAATGAGGCTGCTGCAGATCTAAAGCATTACTGTCCTGGCCCCCTTCTTCTCCTACAAAACCTGGAACTGATTCTGAGAGTGATTTTAAATCTAAA
The DNA here is from genome assembly GCF_902729225.1 of Pteropus medius. NCBI lineage: Eukaryota > Metazoa > Chordata > Mammalia > Chiroptera > Pteropodidae > Pteropus > Pteropus medius. The sequence continues at coordinate 30,158,043 of NW_024354502.1, read as the reverse complement.
ATAGGGAGAAGGTTGTCTGGTTCTATGTTCTGATGTAAACTGTTTCAAATATTTGTTCTTGGCTTGGAAAAAACTCAAACTTGGGTAACTTCAGGCTCACTTCAATCATCGTTATTATTCATTTTGAGCCTCTGTACAGAGAAATGGAAGACCCCCTTTGGACTCTTTCTACTGTTTTAGCACCAATCTCTCCCTTACTCACTCACTTGAAAAATATGAACAGTCTGGAACAAACTTTGCAGAGCAAAGATTTATCTATCTCTGCTGAGCCCCCAGAAGTTACTAGGACTCTCTAGTCCCCTTGCCTCCAAAAGGCAGCATTCCCACGCTGTCCACATGGACTTGTGGTTTCTGGCCAGCTCTGCTCACCCACACCCTGGAAGTTGATGTCTGGGGTTCTTCATTCCCTCTCCTTCATCTGTTGACCAAAGGCCGCTGCTCTCTCATTAGGCCTGGCCGATAGAGGCTCATTTCTTCTTTCTGTACCCCAAAGGGCACTCTTGAGAACCGGTCTGTCCAGAGTCTTCTCATTTTCTAGGACCCCTTAGCCAGCTGGCTGTACCTCTTTCTTGTGCTGCCATCGCTCACTCGCCTTGGGCCCCAGGCCTTTAGCTCCCGTCAAGCCTCTGCTCTCCTTCCGTTTTCTCCTGGGTGCCTTCCCCCCACTTATTTTAGTGATACGCATTTTATTTTTTGCTCTTTTATCTAGGCAAGGTTCCTGTTCTTCTCCGTCATGAGCAACTGGTAAAACCCAAAATAAAGGAAAGGAAAAGTGGCTTAAGAGTCAAGGAATGTAGCTGCAGAAGTGCTACAAAGGTCTTTATTAATGTCGGGCTGTCCGTGCTTGCTGGGTGAAACTGGACAAAAGCTGAAGAAAGCCCAGCTTCGTAGGTGATCAGAACGAAACCTCAGCAAAAATGTTGGGAAATATGGGTCTTGTCATAGTCATTTTCAGGCAAAGTCTTACAGTGTTGAAATTTCCCTCTAGACTAAAGAAGAAATTATGGGAAATAGTCTGTTGGAAATCAAGCTTCTGCGAATTTGAATTGCCTCAATTTCTTTCAGCTTTCAAAAGATGGGGTAAGTGATGTGGGGAACTGTTGCCCGGGCCTTAATTCCTTCTACCAGGGCTGCACACCATGGTCTGGGAGCCTTGAGAGACATGAAAAGAACAGGATGTCAGGCAATGCCAGATAAATGCCTCAGCTGTTAGGAAAGGAGATTACCAAGGGGGGGAAAATCTGAAAATAATTGAAGAAATCCCATGATACTTGAAAATCCAACTAATAACCAGAAATAATAGCAATGAAGGGGAGAAGTCATCAGAGAAACAATGGAACCACCCATAAGTTTGCCAATTAGCTCAGATTTTAAGACTGATCATACAAGAGATGGAAGAAAAGGCATATGACCCAGCCAGTACATATGAAATATGTCAGAAAGATTCAAGGTCCCAGTGAGTTGTGGATTGTGAAATGTGCCAAAACACAAATGAACTACTTGAAGTAAATAAATGAAAACAGGATAAAGCCAACACTTAGGAAAGATTGTGTAATGGCTGCAGAGCCTAGCCTCTTCTTGTTTGAAGAGCCAAAAGGACTTTCAAGATCATTTTGTCCATGGTAGACTCTCTCTCCATATTTATTCTTTTCTTTTCCTATTTACTAATAGAGCTCCTTTCCCTCTCCTTCCTCCACTCTTAGCTTTAGCTTGATACATGACCATCCAACTACAAACTACATTTCCCAACCTTCTTTACAGCTGAGTAGCTACATTCAGAGGCCCGTGGAATATGAGCAGAGTGAAGTGTGCAATTCTGGGTAATCTGTTTAAAGATGAATGCCCCAGACTTTCTTTTTCTTCCCTTCTGCTGCCTTGGATTCAGAAATGGAAGCCGCATGTGACCATAGCAGAGGTGACTCACTAGCCTGGCTTCCTGACTGACCTTTTTGAGTAGAACTGACCTATCGCCTCTGAACTACTACAGTTTAGATTTTATGAGAAAGAGGCATAGACTTCTAACTTATTTAAAATATTGTATTTTGGAGTATTTTTGTTATAACAGCTTAGCCTAATGAAACTTAATGCAAAATCAAATTGTCTCATTTTGTAGAAGAGGAAAAGAAACCCAGAGAGTTTAAGTGCTTTATGAAGGTCAAAACTGATAAATTAGTGGCAGAGCAGGATCAGAGTCCATGCTAACTATTATCAGGATAATGTTTCTCTTTCAACTCCATCTTCTGACTCACAGAGCACAGAGCTAGTCATCTCCTAGTCTGCATATCTTTTGCACTAAACAGAATAATCTTCAGTCTGGAAATTGTAGAGCAAATATTGACTAGAAATAAATGCAGGCAAAGGTAGGGAATACAGAGTTTCACTTTAGATCGACTTAAGATTTCAAATTGTCAGATGTTTTGTCAGGGGCCTAGGTCAATCACATGCCAGGATAGTGAACACACGGCCCTTCCTGACAGCTGTGCCTCACGGAAGTTCTTTCCTCTACTACAAGCCGTTGGTATATTTTTATATAGGACCGGGTCATTCAAACAAACTATATGGTTGAAGAAACTGCTCTGTGCCTAGAGGTTAGCCATACCCACAGTGGCCAAGCTGGAGCCCAAAGCCGGCCTTCTGTGCGGCCTGGAAGAAGACTCCTCTTACCAAAGCATCTCCTTTGTCCGTGCACCAGCATCCAGCATCCAGCATCCAAAGCACCAGCATTCACTCCTAGAGATGATTTCTTTAGCTCTTCAAAGCTTTCTTGTCTTCCAGAACTCTCTCCTTTCTTAAAACTTTTAGTTTGTACATGAAGAGAAAAATCCGTAAAAGGAGATCCAGCAGGGTAGGCCCCCAAATAAATTTTACCTGCTTGCAGTGGCTTACCCCAACCCGGTGGCAGGCACCCTTATTTGTGAGCCCTGATGGTAACACAAACAGACTAGGTAGGACCAGACTTGTGACAGTGATGACCAGCCCACTGGTACTGGGTTCCTACCCCTTACCAGGGATGTGTATATATCCTACACGTTTCGCACATTCCCAACTCTGAATCACTACAAACTTAGACAGTCACTGTATTAGTCAGGGCTCTCGAGAGAAATAGAAGCAATAGGATGCGTATATGTGTGTGTGCGTGCGTGTGTGTGTGTGTGTGTGTGTGTTTATACACATACATGCATAAAGAGACATAAGAAATTGGCCTACACATCTCAAGATCTGCAGGGCGAGTCAGCAAGCTGGATACCCAGGAGAGCCGGTATCATGATTCCAGTCTGGGTCCGAAGACCTGAGATCCAGGAGAGCTGATGGTATAGTCTAAAGAAGACCCAAGAAGAGCTAATATTTCAGTTCAGGTCTGAAGGCAGGAAAAAAGCCCACGTCTTAGTTTGAAGGCCATCTAAGTAAGGAATTCTCTTTTACTCAGAGAAGGGTCAGCAAACTTCACTCTGTTCAAGCCTTCGATGAATTGGGTAAGGCCCATCCACACCATAGTGGGCAATCTATTTTACTCAGTTTACCAATGAAGCTGTTAGTCTTATTAAAAATTACCCTCTCAGAAACTCCTAGATTAATGTTTGACTAAATATTTGGGCACCCCATGACTCAGTTAAATTGACACATAAAATTAACCATTACAGTCACTATTGCATTGTCATTCTTTTGGGAGCATAGGAGTGATTGGCACATGATTGTTGGGGTGGAGGTGGAAAAGTAACTAGTTTCTAAGTGTGACTTCCAAATTTTGTGCAAAACACCTAAGATTGTATGTCAAGAGACTCAGAGAACTGGAACTCTGGATTTTCAAACATATGTGAACTGAGTTTCTTATTATGGTTATCTAACTCTTTGACCTAACACACACACACACACACACACACACACAATCTAGTACATCTAGATAATCTGCAGATCTATGAGAATATGATTGTTGTTTGAAGCCACTGAGTTTTGGAGTGGTTTGCTATGAAATATTTTTGTGGAAATAGGTAACTGTTATAATTACATAAATAATAAATGGATTCTAATTATGATACTTATCATGAAGAAGAAATATGGAGAAATATGAAAGTGTATAATAGAACAACTTGACCTCATCTGGAGAATTGAGGAAGATTTTTCTAAAGAAGTAATATTTAAGCTGAGATCTAAAGGCTGAGTGGGAACAAACTAAACAAAGTTATGTTGGACTGAAAGGAAGAATGTTCCAGTCAGAGGAAACAGCAAGTATAAGGTCTGAGGCTGTAAATGTTTAGCACATTTGAAGAAATGACAAAAGGCCAATGTGGCTGGAGCTCAGAGAGAGGAGGGGAAGAGTTAGGTGTAATGAAGATGATGAAGAGGTTGGCAGGGGCTTGGAATCATGTTAAATAAACATTTTCTTCTTTCTTTTTGCTAGTGGTGATTGGGACCTTGTCAGTAGTTTTAAATTAGGGAGTGACATGATCAGATTTGCATTTTTGCAATCATTCTCGAGTATGTATGAAGAATGGATTTAAGTTGAGCAAGAGTGGTGTTGGGAGATTGTTGGGATAAGAGGCTGTTTTATCAGTCCCAGGGAGAGATAACGGTGACTTAGATGATAGTCCTAATGGTGGGGAGAAATATTTAGGAGATAGAAATGACAGACTTTGGTAATCGATGAGATGAAGGTTTGGGGAAGAAGCAGTGTCAAAAGTATCTCCCAGGCTTCTGGCGCAAATCACTGGGTAGTTGATGGATCCAGTCATTGGAATGGAGAAAACTGGAGGAAGGGCATATCTGGGGGTAGGTTACGCGTTTTGTTTTTATGACCTTAGGCAGGTGATAATCTATGAACTTCAGGTTTTTATTTGTAAAATGGAAATAATACCTCTACTTTAGTGTTGTTGAGGAGATCAAATGAGATCATGCATATGAAAGAGATTTGCGAATCAAAATGCACAGTTCAAAGTAGGATCTCATCGTAGCAGAGATAAAAGGGATAGATGGGAGAAACAGACAATTATGAACTAAAGGGGTATAAAAACAACTTGGTCTTGAACTATCTAGTCTTTAGGGAAAAACCAGTGAAGAGGAAAGGAGCCAAACCTTGAGACCTCATCTGAGATGTTCTTTTCTAACCAGCTGCAGACCCTGGGCTCCTAGCGGCCCTGCCCTTTGTAATTGCTTCAGGCTGGGAGCAGAAGACAGTTCCCATTCCTGACTACTATCCTTGGACACACTGTCTCCATTAGTCCAAATAGGGACAAGTCTTCTGCGCACCATGGAAAATCCTTGAGGTTAGACCCTACTGATGAAAATCTGGAGTGGGGTGGGCATGGGAGCCCAGGGACTGATGAAATCCTGCTGTTAAGGATTATACAACTTTAACCTGCTTAAAGTATAACAGTCTGGGCTGCTTGCTGTGTTCCACAAACCACAGAGTTTCTTGTGAGACCAATCAATGATAATTTTTATTTATTTAAAAACATACATTGATCTACCCTTGTCATATCCTGCTCGATTTCAGCAAATGAAATTATTGTCCATTTAGTTGCTGAGTCCAAAAACATAGGAGTCCTTAATTTCTCATTCCTTTGCCCTCTATATTCCACCCATCATAAAGAACTACCAAGTCTCACTCCAAGACATATCTCAAATACCCCACTTTTTCCACACCCCCCGGCATGACTCAAACATTTTCATCTGTCTGAACTATAGAAACTGCACCTTCATCCAATTCCCAAATATCAGCTCATGCCATATTTTTAAGTATAAAAAGTCCACTTCACTCACCTGCTTAAAAGTCCCCAATGGTTTTTGCACTAAATTTAAAATAAATCCAAACTTTTTTCTATGGCCCATGAGGCCTTACATGATATAACCCCTGTTCCCCTTTCTGATCTCAATTTATATCATATGATGATACTGAAAATATTCACTATTTGGTTCTGGTACATCTGTCCAATTAGGATAGACAACTGACCAGTCAGAACAGATGTCAGCCAAAAAAATAAGCATAGCGATACTAGAGCCTACTGGCTCAGTATTAGGCCTTCTCATGGGACTGAGCTAGCCTCTATTTGGTTCCTAAAACAGAGAAGGTCATTATTGCTTTGAACTTTTGCACTAGTTGTTCACTCTGCCTGGCACTCTCATCCTCCAGCTTCTCAGGAAGCCTAAACCTCCCTGTCGTTCGAGCTTCAGCTCCCAATTTGAAAGACCTTCACCGGGCCTCATTTTGTTTTAGGTGAGCTGACCTCTTTCAATATTTTCTGTAGTGCAGGCCTCGTAGTGGGGAATTCTCTCAATTTTTGTATGTCTGGAAAGGTCTTTATTTCTCCTTCATATCTAAAGGAGAGCTTAGCTGGATACATTATTCTAGGCTGGTAGTTTCTTTTGCTTAATAGTTTAAATATTTGATTCCATTCCTTTCTGGCTTGTAAGGTTTGCACCGAGAAGTCCAACGATAATCTAATGGGTTTTCTTTTATAAGTTACCATTTTCTTCTCCCTGACAGTCCTGAGAATTCTGTTTTTGTCATTGATTTTTGATAATTTTAATACAATGTGTCTTGGCGAAGGCTTTTTCGAGTTGAGATAATTGGATGTTCTGTTGACTTCTTGAATATTCCTTAGATTAGGGCAATTCTCGTCAACTATTTGTCTGAAAATGCTTTCTAGTGCCTGCTCCTTTTCCTCACCTTCGATAATGCCCATTATTCTTATGTTTTCTCTCCTGATGGTATCAGCTAGTTCTTGAATTTCTCTTTTATTACTTTTTATTCTTCGGTTTCTCTCTTCTTCTTCTGATTTATTTTTAGATTTCTGTCTTTGATATCACTGATCCTTTCCTCCATTTGGTCGACTCTATTTTCCAAGCTTGCTATTTCATTTCTCAACTCGTGCAGTGCGTTTTTTATCTCCATAAGATCTATTCTGTTCTTTTTGAGGGTTTTAATCTCCTTGCTCTATTCATCTAGATGGTTTTTCAATTCTTGAAATTGTTGATATGACTCATTTCAGAACTCAATGAGTTTTTTCAGATGTATCATCCCGAATTCTCTGTCATTTAAGTAGCATATTTCTATGTCTGTAAACTTATTTTCTGGAGATTTTGCTCTTTCTTTCTGAGATGACTTGTCATCTTGTTTGCTCATGGTGTTTAATGGACTATTTCTCTGCCTGGGCATTAATGGAAATGTATTCTGCTTTTTTTCCAGAAAGAAGATTTATTATATAAAGATCTCTCTTTAGCCTGCTGCAAAAAATGGTGCTTTTCTTTTGGTTTCCAGTAGGTGGCATCTAAGCCTCTTGCATCCCTGCTTTATATAAAGCCTTAATTATGCCTTTTTATTTTCTTATAAATGTTTATTCACACTCTCCATCCTCAGTTTCAGTCCCTGTCAGTGTTACCAACAGTTTTGGTAGTGTTTGCTCAGATTCCCCTGGGGCTCCATGGTGTTCAGTCTCGGAGGGTATGGAGGCAGGGGCCATCTGGGTTGGAAGTTGGGGGCTACGGCTCAGCCTCGGTTTTGTAACTGTGGCCGGTAAAAATCAGCTGTTGTTTTTCTGTTGTCTTGTCCTGCTTCTCCGCCTTCTGCCCTGATTACCGGGCTCTGCTACTGGCCACGGGGAGCTCACAGCTTTCCCAGGTAGGACTGTTCAGGAAACATACCTATCTTCCCCTCCCCCGCCACCCCCGGTCTTACGGGTGCCTCTGGCGGCTGCGAGGGGCAGCTTCTCCGTTTCTCCCAGTCCACTGCCCGACACCCGGGGTTCTGACCTGTGGAAGCTCTTATGCACAGATCCCACAGATGTACTGGGGTGCAATTTGGGTGTTTTTAGTTGAGTTTTAGATGTTCAGCTTATTGTTGTTTCAAGGGGAGAGATCTGGGGACGTCTCTCATTCTGCAATGTTTCTTAAAACCTTCACTGGGCCTCAAATCAACAGTGCTCCCCCACCTCTTGGCTAAAGTTCTCTCATCACAGCGTGCTGTGATGAATTACTTCGTTGTTTCATTTTTTTATTCACTTATACATGTATTGCCTGTCACTCTCCAATAGCTTATAATTGGAGAACTAAGATTTAGTTAACTGATATACAAATTATGTTATTATTATAATAACTTATAATTGGAGAATTAATTGGAACTTGAATTAATTAAGCTGTAGGAGAAGAAGGTGTTTGGTGCAGCAATGTATCTCAGGGCCCATAACAGTGCCTGACACATTGTGGGCACTCAACAAACAGTTGAATAATAAGCCAGTTAATGAGCACTTCCTAGAGTGAAGTAGTGTACTTGGCTCAGGGTGTGGACAGAAAGGCAGGAGCCATCAAAGAAGAACCCATTCAGGTGGCTACAGGAGTTCCTAGCTCCCTTGTCAAGGGGGAAAAGCCCAGGGTGTGAGAGAGGCTGAATATTGAGCCCCTCTCAGGATTCTGGGTGAAGCAGGTTTTAAATCCTAGTTCAGTTACCTTGTTAAAGTAAGGACAGCTGCCCTGGGTTTGCAGGCATTAAAAGCATTAAAAGGAGTTGCTTTTAAATTTATTTAAAATCAGTGACTGTGAGGGTAGGTGGTCAGTGAGCTCACTTAGGAAAGTAAATCCCATCTTGCCACAAAGAGTTGTGTTTAGCTTTGCCCTTAAAAAGTTCTGGTACCAGCTTCAATGTGGGGGGATGGAGGGTTCCCCACACCAACAATTCTTGGACACCAGCTGGGTGTCCTACAATTCAACTCGTTTGTGACACTATTTACCTAGATATAGCATCAGATTCCATGGTTAAAGATTTAATCTCACAAGATTGCCTTCCCCCACACCTCACTTCAGATGACATTCACAAGCTCAGGCTGTCACCTGTGCTTTTGACTGACTGGCTATAGATCAGAGATTCCAATGACCCCTTCCTTGGGTTCGATTAATTTGCTCAAGTGGCTCACAGAACTTAAAGAAACATTTTATCATTTGATTACTGGTTTATTATAAAAGGATATAACTCAAAAACAGTCAGCTTCAAGACATACATAGAGTAAGGCATGGGGAAAGACCAGGGAGCTTCCACACAGACATTGTTGATTAAAGCATTGGCTATTGGCAATAAATTCAATCTCCATTCCCCCTCCTACTCCTAGGGGAACTGAAAATTCCAAACTTCCAGTCACATGGTTGGTTCCCTTGGCAACCAGCCTCATCCTTAGGTGACCTAAGGGCATTCTTAAAAGTCACCTCCTGAGTATAACAGAAGACACCTTCTCTAAGATAATTCTAAGAGTTTTAGGAACCCTGTGCCAGAACCCAAAGACCAAATATATATTTCTTATAAATCACAGTATCACAGTTCTGGATGAAGATTTATAGCCACTAAATTACTAGTCATGTTGATTCTTTTAAGAGCCTCCTAGATGGTGACTCAGTCTTTATTCTACTTTTCTTCCTTCCAGTCTATCTCATACATGGATTCCAGATGCTCTTCCAGGAACAAGTTTTATCATATCACTGCTCAACTTGCAAGTCCCAGGCACTGTGAGCTTAGTTCTGGGCATCCCATCTTGGTGCCAGTGTCCTGGCCTAAGAGAGCACTGAGCTTTGGGTCAGATGCATTGACTCAAAATTAGGGCTCACCGTTGTACCTGTGTGGGACCCAGAGTAATCCATGACATCTCTAGGAGTCTCGTTCTTCTTATCTGCATGAAGGGCAGTGATGCTTATATTACCTAGTCCTTGCCAAGCAATTCTCCCCCAAAACACCTAGCAGTGTATGTAGAGTAGAAAAGAATCAGCATAATTGGGTCCTGAGCTTCTTGAACTTTTTGAGAGCAGGAATCTAGGCTTGTATTTTTGGTATTTTTACAGAACATCACACTGTGTTAGGCAAGTAATTCATATTTAGTGAACCTTTTCTAATACTTCTTACCTAATTCTGAGAAGCATAAACGTGCACCTGTCAGATGTTCCTGCTGCTCCTGTGATCCTGTAACCAGAGGAAGAATTGCTGTGAAGAGCCCTTTGAAGGGTGGAGCGTATCCAGAAGAGCAGGGGTAGAGGGGGTGGGAGGGTGGGAGGGTGGCAGAGGGGAAGTACTGAAGGCAGAGTGGTCCACCGGGGCACTGGGAGCTCTGAAGGCATCACGAAGTAAATAAAGAAAAAGAAATTTGATCTTTGAAAAACTTCTAAAGAGTACCAGCAGTGCAAAGCCAGGTCCAAGTTCTTTCAAAGAGCAAGTAAAACAGCACTAAATTCAGAATAAGACAGCTTTGGTAGCTGGCCTGGTCCTTTCTGAGAGAGGTATTCATAGCACTGCCAAAAAGCCCTGTCCACTGTTTCCTGGTTCCTGCTGGTGTATCTGAGGGAGATGGTGTCTTCCAGAAGTGCTGAAACATGGAGGATGGATGGGTTGTGGATGGGGGTGGGGTGGGAGTGGCTGGTTACACAGAACCAGCCTGTAAGAGAGAAGCTTCCAGACCTGCTCAGAGCTCCTCAGAGCCACTGCTCTGTCCCTCCACAAATATTATTTTTGAGCAGGAGAGCCTTTGGCAAGAACCAGTCTCTAGTTTAAGTTCTGTTGGAAGGACTGTTTAAGGCTTTAGCAGGATGTACTAAACCTCAAACAAGTAGCAAAGTTGAGCATAAACCCCTGAAGTAGGATATGTGAGTCCCATGAGGCATGTGCATATTTTTGAAGATTGATTCCTATTTGGCACCAGCCATAGCTAAAATTATAAAGTGACAATGTTGATCTTAGGAATGCCCAGGTTTCTGGTTCTGTCCCTCCTCCCCTGATCCTCTGCCCTCACATCTGTCCTCGGCAAGGAGTCTGAAGCTAGGGATCCCTAACTCTTGCCTTTCTAACCCTGTCCTTCCTCCTCTGCAGCGTTGTGTCTTCTTGTAGTAGCACAAACACTTGCAGAAACACTTGTTTCTGCAAACAAATGGTCTGGGAGCATATGGAGAACTGCTTTCATATCACCCGCAAAAGTTTTTTTATTTAGTTCCCCAACAAGCTTTCAGAGAAGTGGTATTCCCACTCTACAGATCAGGAGACTAAGGCTCAGAGCAGTTCATCAGCACATCTAGGATCACCAGGCTGGCAGGCAATGGAGCCAGAATTGGAGCCCAGGTCTACAAACTGCTTTGCTCATTTCCTTCACACAAGACCGCAGGCATGTAGCAGCAGATCCCTGAGAATGAAATTTCTCAGCACCATGGTTTCCTCGTTTGTGAAAAGAGACTGGTGATATGCCCATTTCATCTTGCAGGTCAACGAAGCTATTTACATGGGCAAGTCAAGGGGTAAAAAACAGGGAAGATTAACCAAAAATGATCCAAGGAATGATGGGGAGGAGCCAGAGAATCTACTTTCTGGCACGTAGTAGGTGCTCAATAAACATGCCAACTGGATGAATGAGACTCTAAAACAAATATAATCAAAGTCTAATAAACTGATGAGTGGGAATAGACAGAAGGGAGACTTTCCAGAATACCCAATTTAGGGACACACTTGGAAGAAGTACAACTTAGGATAAATAAAAGGAAGTATTACTGTTTCAAAGGCAGTAAATTTAGAGAGCTTAGGAGTCAGTATGGATTAAAAATATAAATCTCTGCAGAAAAAAATAAACTTGTGCTTGATGAATCCATAAAAAATAACCAGGGGCAACATCTCTCGCTTTGGAGGCCAAGGTCAAGTAGAAGAACCAGACCCTCCCCAAAATACCCCTGGGCTGAGTGAGCGACTTGCTAAATCTCGCTTTCTAAATGCAGTGTTAACTTGAAAAAGTTCCCATCTCTTCCCTCCCTCTTTGCTCTTTGGCACATTCTTGCTCTATGTTTTAAGGAGTCATCAACTTGATAAACTACAGAAAACCTGCATGAATTTTACATCCAATTTATAGAGCTCTGACTCTAATAGTGCCTAAATAATCCACGGCGAAGGCTGCTAAATGGGGCATGTAATCCACTTGGAAACGATGTGTCCTGGCCTTTGCTTTCCTTCTCAATGTTGTATTTGTACTAGGGAGAAGGGATGAGGGGTGTGATGTTGATACCTTGCTTGTGTGTGACCAGACATTAGCTTTCTTCCCAGTACATGCCACCAAGACAGAAGGACATTCTTTCTGATGTCTGGCAACACTATTTCTTGCAGATTTCTTTAGTTTATGGCTCTTGGGTCTTGGGTCTGGCCCTAAAGGCAGGGTGGGACTTGTTGGTAACACCAGGCCCCGAATCTAACCCCATGCCCTTTTGAGAAGAATTGCAATCTTTCACTGACTGCTCTACAGATGTTCAGATTGACCAGATGTCTGTGAATGCTGGAATCCCTTTGGGGGGCACGCCTGCTCCCTCCCACTCTCCGGGGCATTCAATTCTTCATTTGGCTCTGTGGCAACAGTTGGCAGGTCAGTGGCAGCCTCTTTCTCCATTTGGAGTGCAGGTCTTCCTGGCCTTTTCACAGAGTCTGGACTACATTTCCTGGGCTTCCTCCTCTTGCTAAGGTTGGGGCCGAGGATTAGAGGCTGACCACCGCCACATATATACCACCATCCTCTTTCTGCTTCCAGAAGTGGCTCTCCATCTACTTCTTTCAGCTCCATTTACACCCCATCCTCAAGGACCATTCAGCATTTCCTGTCCAACCCACAATGAGATTTCCTTTCTCTCACCAGAGTACCATAGCACGGACACCCTTTGATATTCATTTAACTCACTTCATACTGTAGCAGTTAGGAGCCTAGCGGTAAACAGATGGCACACTGAAAGTAGGTAATTTGAGGGGTGTTTAATAAAGGGACTCATGCAAAGGTGTGGGAACCATGTAGGAACAGCATGAAAGGTAGTGAAGAACCCCAGGGCTGGCATCAGAGGGTGACTTTACCACCCTTAAGACCGAAGGACTGTATCAGAACCGGTCTGGCAGGACTTTTGGTAGAGGAAAGCAGCCAGTTTGTAGTGACCCCTCTGGGAGGGACACTGGAGAGTAAATTTCCTGATCTTATTCCTCGCCCTCTCCCCTCCCCACCTTTCCCCACAATGGTGAACCCAACAGGAAGCCTGAGGACATGAGCTTGCTGTTGTAGTTTATATAGTGCACTCTCCAGGGACTTAGAGCACGGTGAAGGATAGAAATTGGATCTGGAGGCAAAAACAGAAGATGTCCAACACAGTGTGTGTATGAAACCATCCATGTGCACAGCATTTTATGAGACATGGGAGATTTTCACAGACCTCTTCTATTAAGCATAATTGGCTTCTCTGTAGTGTCCCATATTGTCAAGTTCTTGTTAAGGGCATGTACCTGGTCTCCTCCCCAATAATGACACCTCTAAGGCAGGGACTACGCCCTGTGTAGCTTTTTGCCCCCTGAGGGTCTGGTTAGCAGAGTCTAAGCTCTGATTGGCTTGGTTGGCTAAAACATGCAATTTGAGCCTGGGAAGAGACCCGGGTCTTTTCAGATGGAAAGTCTACCGATGAGAATGAAACCTGAACTGGCTCAGAAGCAAGCCTGTGACCTGAGCAGATGTCAGTTTTGCAGGTCTCAGTCTCTTCAATGCCAAAATGAAGCAATTTGTTTAGATCAGGAGTTAGCAAATAATGGCTGTGGGCCAAAATGCAACCCCTGACCCTGTTTTTATAAATAAAGTTGAGTTGGAATACAGCCACATTCAATTTTTTACATATTGTCTATGGCTGCTTCTCACCACAACATAGATTTGAGTAGTCCCAATAAAAACCATATTGCCCACAAACCTAAAACATTTATGATTTAGCCCTTTATAGAAAAACGTTTGCTGACCTCCTATTAGGTGATTTCCGAGGTCCTTTCTAGTTGTAGGGATCTGAGATCAGGCATTGTGCCTTATATGACTTTGCAGTTCACATGGGTGAGACAAAAGGTAGGGAGAGAGTCTGTGGATACCCCTTGATCTACCTTAGAGGCTGCCTGCAGCCAGCTCCGTATCCCCCCAGCTTCCTGCATGGTCTCTCTGCTTCCAGATGCTATGGCTGAGGAAGCACAGCTAGTGGTCAGGTTGGAAGTACTGCTCACTCATCAGCCTCCCGAGCAAGCTCAGGCGAGGAGGGATAGGAGCTGGGAATTAACTAACCCAGCTGCCTCACCCTCAGTGGGTCCCATCTGAGCTGTCCCCAGGGAGATGAGAATCTGCCCATTAGCCCCCAAATTACAGACTTTCTATCCTTTGCTGTTTTACCTCCCCCAGCCTCCTCACTCCTGACATTACTTACAAATTAACTTGTTACATTGTTGCATCCCATTGAGTTGGCTTTGATTCCTGGCGACTTTGTGAATGAGTGATGTCCACAGAGAACTGTTATGAACAGCTTTGCTCAGCTCCTATAGACTCGTGCTTACGGCTTCTTTTATGGAGTCAATCCAAATTATATTTGGTCTTCCTTTTTTCCTGCTGCCTTCTATTTTTCCCAGCAGTATTGTCTTTTCCAAAGAACCTCTCATGATGTGCCGGAAGTAGGACAGCTTCACTTTTGTCATTTTTGTCTCCAGCGATGTTTCAGGTTTAATTTGTTCTAGGACCCACTTGTTTGTCTTTCTAGCAGCCCAGGATATTTGTAGAGCTCCTGAGTCAACCGCTTGCACTCAAGTCTTTGTCTCAGAGGCTGCTTTAGGGGCAACCCAAAAGAAGACTTGATATGTAGTTAGTACACACATACTGTTCTTGTCAGCAATCATCTGCCTCGTGTTACTATATTCTGCAGCAATAAATGATGTTGTTGGAAAATTTAGCTAATTTAAAAAAACAAAACTTGCCACCAAGATAGTGGCATGTGGTTCTGGGAGGTGGGGCTGAATAGTGTGAAAAGTAGTTAACTCGTGGACCTTGCTTCCTTTATCATTAAAATTAGAGGATCCAATTGCATGATTCCCCTAGATACCTTATGCTGTGAAATTGGACCCAAGGTTTCTTGTTAATCTTATGGTACTAAGTAAAAACAGACATATTTACAATCTTAACTGCCGAGGTGTTTTGGGATAACAGATTGTTTCTTGTCTTTTCCTAAGATGATGGTGGGGAGGGTGGAGGGTGGAATGGTAGTCAGTAGTGTGGAAAGACCAAGCCTCAAAAGTACCCAGTAACCTTTACCTCATTCTTGTTCCCCCATTATCACCCATTCCTGCCCCCCCCACCACCACTCTAATCTCACCTCTCCATCCTTCTGAGTGAGTACCCACTTTAGAAAATCATGCTCAGCATATGGCTGAAAAAGAATGAGTCCAAATCCTATGTGGTTTGGCTTCTGAAAGTAGGAAAATTTAGGGAAGTCTGCCCAGAAAAAATTTTAAAAAGCTTCTTGGTAACCTGGGGCATAACTTCTATCTTTGTAAATCATATCCTTTACCTCAAAACCAAGGGTTTGAAGGAAACTTTTGTTCATGTAGTCATAATAAATATCAAATGTGAATATTTATTAAGCACCTGCTATGTGCCAGACACTGTGCTAAGAGCAGAAAACACAGCGGTGAGAAAAAGGCAGTTATTGTGCAGAGGTCATTGAGTAAATAGTCTCTCAAACAACTACAGCATCACAAACCATGACAAATGCTGTGAAGAAAAAGTATAGGTAGGTAGAAAATGTGTGTTGGGGTCTGACTTCTCTTGGGGCAGGTGGGTGGTGGGGAGGGACTTAGCTGTGGAGAAGCGGTTGAGGTTGAGATCTGGAAGGAGGCAAGTAAAGGAGGAAGAGTTAAGTGTGCCCAGACCTGAGGAGAGGAGGGTGAGGCAATGTTCTTGAGACAATGTTCTTGACCTTAAGAAACTTAAATCCTAGTGAAGAAAACAGATCGTGAGCAGACAAATGAATAAATTTATAATTTAGGCAGAGGTAAGTGATGTGAAAAAAGCTGAGGGAGGGTTAGAGGGGGTCCCGGGTGAGGTGGGGTGGGGAGACCACAGTGAAGACCTCACTTCTGTGGGGCCTTTTTGATCCCATGAGGAATCTGGATATGTCCCAGATGCTGTGCTGGCCTCCCTATATCCTTGTTAAGCCAAGAGGAGCAGAAAGCAAGAATCCCTTACTACTTCTGGCCAACAGAAAATATCAGAGAAAAGCAAGATTATAAATCTTCTGATTTAAAAAATTTTTATGTATTTATTTTCAGTCCTAGAAAATGTAGGACCCTGGTGAAAGAGAAAACCTCAATGAAGCAGATTATGGATGTAGGTTTTAAAAAAACAGAAAGAGAGAATTGTGAAGCGTTTCTGCACCGTGGCCCTGGCTTGGCTTAGGGAGGGTGGACCTCAGGGGCTTTCCTTAGCTGGGGCTGAACAGACAATAAAGCAGGAGATGAAGACGCTGTGGCTGAGGCGCCTGACAAGCCCTGCGATTTCCCTACTGTGGTTCCTAGGGCTGGAGGCAGCTAGAAAAGGGTGTTGCCCTCAGGGGCTGTCAGAAGTGGAAATTCCTGGCACCAGAAGGAAGAGAGGTTTCATATTGCCCTTTTTGAGGCAGTTTTCAACTGACTCTAAGTTATGTGGTGGTGTCTGTGTCCGCACCCCAACCCCCAGCCTGCAATCTGCAGATGTCAACTTGAAGGGTAGGCAGTTTGGACCACCTATGTCTGCACTAGTTCCTTTCTCGCTGGCATTTGGAAAAGCATCCATGAGGCTTGGGAGCGAGAGTGTCTTGTCCCAGCAGCTCTCCGGCAGATTTCCTTAGAGTCTAATTCCTCTTTAACTGTGGTCTTGAGAGTCTGCACGGCGTGCATGCATGTGCATACGCACCCCGCCCCCGCCCCCGCATGTGTTCGTCGGCTTAATATCTGCAGAGCACAGTGCCAGCACCAAAGAAGAATGGATCTCTCCAAACATTTTCCCCACCCTGCCTTTCTCAGGAGTCAATGCAATGGGGACCACAGACAGTCTAAGATGCTCTGGAGCGTGCTGTACTCGATTTTGGTGGATCAGGGAAAGGTTTCTGGTGTTAAGTAACCAATCAATTGACATCTGACTCAAAGGACAGTGTGTGGGAGAGAAAGGGAGAGAGAGAAGATGAACTCTAAAATTTAATATCTGTCTTAGAAATTATGCAAACTCAAAATTAAGCTCAACTTATACATGGACCTCGGTATGCTCTGTGTACTTTCATGTGATTGCTGGCATGCAGTTCACGTGCGCTAGACTGATCATGTGGTTTTTAAGTTAAAATATTCATATCTTTTTTATTGTTAGTAACTTGTTTAAAGCTGTGTTACCTTCTTTCTCTTCCACATCATTAGAGGCTCCACGGGTTGGTGTTGTGGCCACAGCACTGGTTGCGCTGATTTGAAATCAAGATTATTCAACATCATCCAATTTGTATGCCTTCAGGGAATAAAGGCCAATCAGTAAAAATAAACATACTGGGTGAATTCTGCCCCCCCCCACCGCCGCCGCCCACCCTCATAACACACACAATCTATTTGCTGAGAGTTTGATACAAAGACTTGTTAATCAAAGTGGCTTTAGGAAGAAAAGCTATAGGATTTGGGAAAATGTGGCTTCTGGGGCAGAGGGTCCTTTGGACACCTTCTTCCCTTCATTCACTATGACTTTCATCAGGGAACACTAGGCAGGTGTTTGACTCTGTTGCTCAAATCAAGAAGGGGTGTAGGTGGGGGCAGATGGAGATGCAGGAAGCCTGGGGGTTTGGGGGAACCTGGGACTGCTTGTCCTGACCAGTTGAGAGCCACTGGATGGCTCTGCTACGCCCTGCTTATCTACTCCATCGCCCTCAGCACACAGAGGTGCGGTGGCCTCATGTGCCAGGCAATTAACATGCCCTGTGAAGGTGGGGTGGGGCAAGAAATGCAGCCTGGAATAGGAGTGCCGTCGCAGACACCTTCAGACTCCTGCCACCCCCTCTAGAGAGCTGCTGGGGGCTGGACACCTGGTCCAGGCAGCGTGGCACACTGTAGGAGAAGGGGCAGCGGCAGGGTGATCAAGTTCTCTCCCAGACGCCCAGTGCTGGGTGACCCATGGAATCGTGGTGCCATCTGATGGCCAAGACAGGGAATGAACTGGGGATGCTTGGAGGGACAGAACTGGACAATCTGTGTGGCCCCTAACTCTGGTTGGGGTTTGTGGTTTGACAGGTTTAGCTACTCCACATCACAGCTCTGAGCTAGGCAGCTCTAAATGTGCCCGCTGCAGGTCTGGGGTCCATGGGCTGCAGGGTGGGGAAAATGTTTGGAGAGATACATTATGTGCTAAGCTGGGTAGGGTTGGAGGGGCAGGTAGTGTGTGTGTGGACGGGGGGAGGGAGGTAATCAAGGAGCAGAATAAAACACTTAATCTCAGCGAGTCTGTACTCCACTTGGGGAGATAGGATTAACTCACAGAAAAGGACATCAAGAACATGTAATTGAACATGGGTGTGTGTGTACTGTGGGCTGGAAGCCCAGTTGTTCCTGAAGAGGGAGACGAGAGAGGAGAGACCGATCCAGGTGTACATGGAGGGGAGGTGAGCCCAGAGGCAGGGCCGCATGGGGGAGAGCAGTTGGGACCTGAACCGTTGGCGGGGTGTGTAATGTGTGTGTGTGGCGCGTGTGTGTGTGTATGAAGCGGCATCCTAGGAAAAAACCAATAATGTTTGATGAACTCCACCCTGTCACCCGGTCTTTTTCAAATGTGTTTTCTTCCTGGATTTAAGGAGGTCTTTAAAGAGTCTTTAAAGACTGTCATGTCACTTTAAAAGTGAGGACTTTGACAGATGTGTTCAGGGGGAGCAACTGACCCCTGTGGCCTCCTTTGATGACCTTAGATCCCAGACGAGATTTGCCTAGATGGGAGTGATTCGGGAGGGGGATAAGGTGGAAGGTATTCTAGGTATTCTAGGCCAGAGCACCTGAGGTCGGTTTGTTTGCTTGTTTTTAATTGAATAAAATTTGCAGAGATTTGATCTTCATGAGTCACTGATGATGGGCCTTCCGTGGCCAGAGGTGGGGGACAGGCGGACGGTGGTGTGGAAACAGAGAGCAGCCTCCACAGGCGGCTGGAGGATTTCTTTCTCTTACCTGAAGCCCCCTCTCCTTTCTCCCTCCCATCCTCCCTTTCCTCATCTTCTCTCATTTGATTAACAAGTCTTTGTATCAAACTCTCAGAAGGGGATCTTCTCTCATAGATCCCCTTCTGTCTGCTTTCTTTACTTCTTTCTGCTATCTCTTTAAAATCCCTGTCTTGGCCAAGTCTTTGACTCGGGGAAAAATAAAGTTCAGATTCTTTAAAAGCTAGCCAAACTTTCAACATTATTTTGGCAAAGATGCTCCCTTTAGGAAAAAATACCAGCACCCGGCACTTGGGAGGAAATTTCAGGCTATCTTGTGCAGGTTTTCCACATGGCAGGTTATCATGAGAGTGCCCTGAACTTGCTCTCTTGGATCAAGGCAAGTCATTTCTCTCCAAAAGGACTCTTGTCTTAAAGTCCACTGAGTGCGAGGCCATGGCAAGGATGGGAGGAGGGGCAGTTCTCGCTTTATAAAGAGGCTTTTTGGGCTATTAGATCTTGGTAGGTCCAGTCGTACCTGATTTGATTGGGAGGGACACTGTACTGTTTAAAGAAAACTATAGGTGACCTTTTTTGTTTTTTACAACACAAAAAAGTATTATCCCCTCATTAGGCTGTTGTATAAATGGATAAATGTATAAGTGGATTCTGAGCATACCTATAACTGGACATACCTGTATAGTCTAAATACTAGAATGAGTGTGCAAGGTACTGGGCACCTGGCACTCCCTCGCTAAGTGAGGACCTAATACATGTTTAAGGGCAGATGTTTTGATCTACAAGGACCAAATAATATTCTAAGCCCAGAGTTATCTACCAGGAATTGATTGAACCCCATATTATGGAGCAGGCCAGACTTTTCCTCTCCTTAGGAGGTCAGCCTGGTGCAATGTAAGGGAGAGAGAACTAGCATGTGAGTTCAATTCTGGCCTTCCCCCGGTGCCTGCTGAGTGAGCTCAGGCAAGCTGATCAGCTCCCGAGCCTCACTTACCTCATTTATAACATGGGGTGAGGACCTCATTAGGAATATTGTAAAGTTAATGCTGAAGTTTTGACTCAGATGTGAATCTTAGATGCCCAAATGAGTGTGAGAACATATCAGCTGGAAGAAATCATTGAAGTAGCTACTCCAGAATTCGTTCCCCTCTCTCATGATGGGAATGTAAAAGGTCAAGAATATGAGAGTGAGAAAGGCCTTTGGGAGGGGTCGTGCTGCCACCATTCCTGTGAGCCCTGCCCCACCCCTGAGAGGCTTCAGGGGTTTCACCCTGCCCCTTGAAAAGTCAGAAGAGATTCCTGCTTCACTTAAGATGAGAGAGACAGAGGAGCAGGAGAGAGAGAACTTCTTTAACAGGACAACTTGCAGAGCTTGAAAATATTCCCTGCAGTTGGGGAGGTTCATACCTGGGGACTTGACTTGCAGCTAGAAACATTGAGTGGTCTGGGGCAGGATGGAAGAGTAGAGGCTGAGTTGAAAAAGAATGATCTACTCCAAAGATGAAGCAAGGGGGATGTAACTTTTCCTATGGATGACATGTGAGCCATGAGGACTTCCTAGGTGTGGCATGGACAGCCGCAGAAGGA
Source organism: Pteropus medius (assembly GCF_902729225.1). Taxonomy (NCBI): domain Eukaryota; kingdom Metazoa; phylum Chordata; class Mammalia; order Chiroptera; family Pteropodidae; genus Pteropus; species Pteropus medius. The sequence goes on along the minus strand of NW_024354502.1, from coordinate 30,137,484 downwards.
AGAGCTTGGTGGGCAGAGCAGATCACTGAAGGAGAGCCTAGTCCACATCTGAGTAGTTGCATTTGGAGGAACCCAGCTCGAGGACTCCCAAAGGACTCACGGAGATGCCCATTAGAGAGCCCGCTTTCACTAACCTCTGGGTCAGAGAATGTGAATGCATTCACAGGTAAAAATGATCCTACCCCTTACCCTCCTCCCCAGTGTCCCCCTCATCCCCTTCACATCCTGGCAGGATTCAAAACATCAGCTAGTGAATGAGGGAGGAGATGAGCAGAGAAAGAGAACAGAAGTGGCTTTACCTCTCTCCAAAAACTGGCTGCCCACCTACTATAGGCTTTATCAAGGAGAGAAAATAGGGAAAGAAGTGTGGGTTAATATCTTGGGTAGAAAACTTAATTTCTGAACTGAGAGCATGCTGTATGACTTAGAGTCAACATGGGACTACCTCTAAGGTAAAATGGAACAAAGACATGTCATTAACTTGTTGAGTTGTCATCTAAGGCAGAGGGAAAGGCTTCCTGATAAATCAACTTTAATGGGTTAGTAGGAGTCAAAAATAGTTGTGCTTTCTCATATTCCATTAGTTGAGCTTGTTTAGCGTACCCGTCCTACAGATACCAGGCTGTGTTTTATTCTAAGGGACAGGCAGTGATGTGGAGTGAGGAGGACATTTAGTATCTGCTTTATCTGCAACCATAGGTTAAAGACTGGAAAATTGTTCTCAAAGTGGATCTATTAGCTATTCCACTGAAGAGAAGGGTAGAGTGACATTGTTGTGCGGGGGCAGGGGGGTTGTCGACCCCTCAGGTGACTGCAGGTGGAGAGAGTACTGGTCAATGTGTGACGTAGCTAGCTTTTATCTTTCCTTTCTGTAGCTTTCCTCATTCCATTTTTATTGAACAAAACTTACTGAGCACCTATCACCTGTAAGGCTCTTTCAACTGCCAGGGCTCTTAGTGTTTTAGTGCCGGACAGAAACCCTCTTAGCTAGAAAACAGCCTCTGATTAAGATACACTCATACTAAGGGATTAGGAAGGCCAGTGTTGATCTTCTCAAGAATATATGTAATATGTAACGTATATGTATAATGTATATATTTTATGCATATGTATGTATTGTAAATATATATGTGCACACACATACACACATCATTGTAGAACAGTAGAATTTTAATGTGTAAAACAAGTAGATATCACAGAAAAGCTTCAAAAGCAGGAAAAAATCATGACAACCCAGAGGTGACCACTTAGAGTGGGCATCTGTTGATTCTGCCTACAAAGCGTCCCTTCCTTCTGGAGCGTCCATCTCTCACTCTCCCTGTGTTTCTGGTTGGGCTATCAGTCACTAGACCCTGCCCATAGCCATGGGAGTGAGTATATGATTCAGATGGGCCCTAAAGATTCTTTTTCTGCCAGGACTGGAATCTTCAGTGAATATACTAGGAATAAAAGTCAGTTGGAGATGAGTCATCCCGATGTCAGTATCATAATGGGACTGTTCACGGCTTCGTCTCTGGGAATTCTGCAAATCTGCCCCTCGCATCTTCCAATTGCTCTGTTGGTCAGCATGCTTTTCCTTTCAGGCCGACAAACTCACCCTGCTTAAATTGTTAAAGTAGATCTTTAAGGCTTACAGCCAAAGGCTCTGAAGTGGGTTTATCACTATCACATGTTAGCCAGTTTCCTTCTCTCATTTTCCCCATCGTTTGCATTCATTGCTGGGTTATGGAAGAGAGTTTAAAGCAAAGGCTCCAGAGGCAGCAGCCTTCTTGAACATGGGAGCACATGATGAGTGCAGCTCTGGAGCTGGAATAAACCTGAGAGGTCAACCTGTCCTCTCCTGCCTTTGACAGCTGAGGGAGTGAGGCACACACAGAAGTGCCAGCTTGCTTCACAGTGGGATTCTTGTTGCTAATTTTGGTGCTCTCTGGTGCACACGAGTTGAAGGGATCTCAGCCTGCAAGTGAGATGTGCACATTGGGTAGTTAGACTTTCGAAGGAGATGATGAGATCTTATGTTTTCTTGCTGGCCCATTTCACCAGTGAAAATGCAGAAGAGCCTGGGGCTCCTAATCCATCAGGGAAGAAAGAAAAGAGTTGTTCTTCTTTTTAAAAATTTCCACAGAGATATTGATATGAGAGACAGGGCGAGGAGGCCAGCTATGATGTGTGTGCGTGCGAGGGAGGGAGTAGGTACTTGAGAGTGAGTCTCTTTGATACCAAGGACTCAGAAATCCCATTCGCACGGTCCCCTTCCAAACTCTGTGTCTCAACAAGCCCTGGAAAGTTACTACACTTCATGAGGCTGAGACCGCCTCACAGTCCCCCTCCCTCCCCAGTCCTCTGGCTGCCCAGATACCGCCTTGTTCTTGCTGTGCATTAAGAAGACATTTTTAAGGGGATTTTAATGGCGGTTTATAAGGACTGTCTCTTTTGAGAGAGCCTGGCTGGGTTTAAGTTTAAACCATCTGCTTCTAAATGTACGAAGAAAGGAAGACTAAGTACATTTAAAATACGTAATTTATAGCCAGCAGAGCCTGAACTGCCCAGGGCGAGAAGACAGAAATATCCTTTCTATCCAGAGGCACAGAAACAGGCCCCAGCCAGGGAAGAATCGGCCCCTGTTTGAGAAGAGGCCCCGAAGGGTCTTCGAGTTTCAGACATGGGTGTCTCTGGAGTGCCGTTTCCTGTCTGTAATATAAGTTGTAAGTTCTCGGTGTGTTTTTTTGCACTCTGAAATAAACAGAGCGCCTGGATTTAATCAGTCAGCCTGTAACAGAACCGTGCTCCCAGTCCCCCCTGTAAGTCCCCACCCCCAGGTAAGGGCCCTGGGGCGGGAGCAGTAAGCCCATGTGGAGAGTCTTGGACAATCTGGTTCCCTGTGGACTTGTTATGAATGAACAGCTTGGAGTAGACTTTGGCCCGGGGATCTCTATGTGGTATTCATGGACCGTTTTCTAGAACCTTGTATGACCTTAAAAAGAAGGGGCTGTTGAGTTGGGGTCTGTAGCACTTGGCATGCAAAACACTAGCTTAAAGTTCCCATTGGTCAGTGGAGTATGCTTCATGAACCTCGTTTGACCTTCAATCTAAAAACATCTGGCGCTTACTTTGAGTTGAAAAAAAAAACCATGTTTTGAGAAGAATTTGTTTTCTTTCAAATGAAAATTTTTACTTTTGGGTTCTTGCTCCTTTGTTAGAGTCCTGAGGTGGAGTCACAGGCTCTGACCTAATAAAAGAGTGGCCACAGTAGGCAGCACATACCCAGCTCTGCTAGTGTGTGTCACTGCTGCAGGTTGGTAGATCAGTCACAGCTTTCCAAAAGTGCCTGTGTGGGGTCAATTCCACCAGCGATACAATAGTGTATGTAATATCTACCTTTGATAAGCCTCTAATACAGCTTGTGTGCATTTGGAAAGAAAAGTGGAGATGGCTAGAAACCGATGAATTTATTGAGACGTTGGCACAGGTTTGGCCTCTTCCTGTGTTGAGACCGGCGTTATGGAATAACCTGTGGGTCACGGAGTGTCCGAGAATGACATTGCTGGATTTCAGCAGAACCTTTCCCTAGTGCTTTCTCTTTATCTCTGTGTAGGCAAGATGGAGAAATGAAGGCTGATCAAAAAGAGGCAATAAATTGAAGCACCCTGAGAGGCTAGCGTGACCCTGGAGAGAGGCCTTCTTGAGTATTATTAGCAGTGAGCCTCACATTTTTGTCTTCATCATTGTCTTCTCCCAGTTTTATTATTTTGGAACAGGAGTTGTTTTTCTTTTACTTTCAATCTGATAAAACAAATCTATATTTTTTTGGTTCTTTTTCAATGAGTTTTTCAAGATTGGAATGTGAGTTATAGAGAAGGCACAATAGTTTTTCTCTACTGTGCTTTTTTCCTCTTTCTCCTTCTCCTCTTTGTGTTGGTTTTCCTACAGATAGAAACTAAATGTGAAAAACCCAACAACTCTTCACTTTGGTTTTTAGTTTGATAAGTAATGATTTACTTAAAAGGCCCTGTAAATTAGAATAAAATTCACACTCGGAGTCAATAGGCTTGGTTTTGCCACCTCCAGGTCATGTGACTTTGTGTTCTCTAACACAGTTGTTTCATCTAAACAATGGGACTGATACCTGCACCCAACTTCAGAGTATTATTTTGAGGGCCATGCGAGATCACGTTAGGGACTCATTATCATGGTTATTGTCTTCTGATGTAGCTTGTCATTGTCTAGACACCAAGGCTCAACAGGCCAAATGATTTACAAAGATGGCCAAAAAAGAAAATTCAGGATTTTATTTAATTATTTATTTTTTTTAGGTGATGCAATCTTTGGTTGACCACACAGATTGCAAGGACCTTGTCAGCTTACAATCCTTTATTTTTTATTTTTTATGCCTACAGCACCTGGACTTCCCAGCTGGTCTCCCATCCAAGTACTAACCAGGCCCGACCCTGCTTAGCTTCCGAGATCAGAAGGGATTGGGCTTGTTCAGCGTGGCGTGACTGTAGACAAAAATTCAGGATTTTGACCGCCCCCGCCCAGAGCAACTCTAAATCTGCCGATGTTATTGTTCCCCAGAGAGAGAAAACATTTCCCCAGCAGTTTGGGCAAATCTGTCCTGTTGTTCTTATGGGACAACAAGTCTGCAAGCAACTCAATAAGAAGATCAAAGGTTTTGGTTTCCTTGACCAAGGAAACAATATCCTTTTTCTCCTTGATGAGCATTAATGGCTAAGATGGGAGAACAGTGGCATCACTGTTTACAGGAATGGAGAATCCTCAGACTTTTCCATCTGCCCCTGGAAAAGTCAGAACAAATTTAAGATTAAAATAAGCAATCTGGATTTGGAGGGTGCCCTGAGGATGTCAGAAAGAAATGGCATCACTTAAGTAATTCCCCAAGCAATAATTCCTAGGGAAACTAGTCCCCATGTTTTGACTTCTTTTCTCTGGCACGTGACATCAGTGTTTCCTCACATTACATCCCAGAATTCAGATCTTTTGCGAAACAGCTTATATCAAACCACTCTCGTCTCTGCCTCTTCACTTGATTCGCTCTACTCACTCCAGGATAGACGTGGGACATAAACACAAAGGTAGACAGAAATTTCTGGGAAAAAGGATGGGGGATGTTTATTGGACATGCATTCTTCTATTTCCTTTGATTATTACAATGTCCCAGGTATTATTATCACCTTTTAATTGATGAGGCTCAGAACAGGTGCTTGTCTACAGTCACACTGCTTGGAAGTGATGAGGTTAAGATGCCAGCCTGTTTGTCAAAGGCTGAGTAGTCCCCAGAGCTTCTTAAACTTTCTCTGGACTGAGATATCTCTAATGAGAGAGATGAATGAATGCACACTCTGGGGTGACCTGGGCCTAGCCAGAGTGTGAGGTGTCCCTGAGAGCCAGGACTGTAATATTGGGGCTTCTTGGTGGCCAAAGGAGAGCTATTATGAACTGAACCAGTTCGATAGGGGTAATAAGCTAGCGAAAGCAACAAGAATGGATCAGTTGGACATTTTACTACCTTTGTTTGACTTGTAACCTGAGTTTCTTGTGGCTGATAGTAAAATATTATTCTATTTGGGACTGGAGGAGGGAATGTAGGAGAAAACTCCCTTTTCCCTAAATCTGTAAATCAGTTCTTATCACTTTTTTAACCTTCCAGGGCATATATGTAAATGTCATTTAGGCATTCGGTTATGATATTCGCCCGACACCCACCTGCCAGCCATCACCACTGCTTCTTTCCCACGACACACAGGCTCCCTTAGGGAAGGGTCCACTGAAGTCTTCACCAAGTCCCCAGACCTCAGTACTAATGAGATCGGACTACCAACACTTACTGCAGATAAGTTAGCTCCCACCATAATCGACTTGTTTGTTAGAAACAGTTTGATCTGTTACAGAATGAAAACTCCACCAAAATGACAAAGTGTGCCGTTGGTTTTCATGATGACTACCGCTGAGGTGTAGTAAACTTTGTTTTCCTCATTTAAGATACTATCTATTTACAAACATCAGTGTTCTGTGTATCCAAGACAGCTCAGCATCTTTATTAGTCCTTCCTCATCCTCTTAAAACCTATCAGTGGTTTCTCATCGCTCTTGGGATATAAACCCAAGTACCTTCGGGCCCTGTGTGATCTGGCCCCTTCCTGGCTCGCCATCCCCTTTACACACCTCTCTCCCCTCTACTCTCTCAGAGGCAACCATACAGACTCCTTCTGGTTCCCTGAATCCTTCCTCTGGGCTCTTGTACACCAGATTCTCTCTACCTGAATAATTTCTCCTACCTCTTTTTACACACCCCTTTGCCTAAATCTACCTAATTCTTACTGTTTTTTTCTTTTGGTGAGTCTCAAGTACACAGAATTGGATTAATAATAATCTTTGTTCTGTCACACACTGTCACCATTGTCCATGTGTGGCCCATTTTTGTATAGTCATTTTTTTTTAATGCCTGCAGCACCTGGTCTTCCTAGGTGGTCTCTCATCCAAGTACTAACCAGTCCCGACCTTGCTTAGCTTCCGAGATCAGACGGGATCCGGCTTGTTCAGGGTGGCATGGCCGTAGACTGTATAATCATTTTGTATAGCCCACTATCCCAAATGAGATCCAGGGCTCTGGCAATAACCCACATCATGGCCCTCCCTTCTGTCTGCTTGTTTCCTTTCATTAGAGATAACTGCTGTGCCAAATTCTGCATTCATTGTGTCTTTTTCATGTGGTATATATTTCTAAAGAGCAAATATATGAATTTTGTATTTATATTTATAAATAAGACTATATATATAACTATATATAGTCATTTTATTACTTTTGTATAATTTGTGACCTGAAGTCCTGTGGCTAATAAAAAATAGTCTTCTTCTCTGATAAGTGAATTCATTGTGGCCAAGGAGAGGCATCAGACCAATATATGTAGACATGTAAATATGTATGTATATAGTTTTTTATTTGAATTTTTAAACTTTAATTTACCAAAGAGTCTCATCTACATGTTATCTTTTGGGGCTTCTCTTAACCTAATATTTTGTTGCTGAGATTCATCTATGTCACTGGTGAGCAAACGGGGGCTTGTGGGCCAAATCCGGCCTGCTCCCTGTTTTCATATGGCCTATAAGCTGAGATTGGTTTTGAAATTTTCAAATAGCTAAAAAAATCAAAAAGTTTTTGTAGCATATGTTTATAAATAAACTCTTATTGGAAAACAGTCATGCCCATTCATTTACGTATTGTCTTTGGCTGTTTTAGCACTACAAAGGCAGATTTAATAGTGGGGGCACAGACTATATGGCCCCAAAGCCTAAAATATTTGCTATTAGCCCATTATAGAAAGAACCAATAGACCACTAATATATATATCTCCTAATCTGCATTATTAAATGCCATATAATATTCCATTGCATATTCCAGTTCTTCTTCATTGATGAGCTTTTAGTTGTCTTAGTAGAGAATATTTATTATTAACTTTTAACCTAATTGTGTTGCATTCAGAGATCAAAATCTATACGACACTTGCTTTTTGAAATTTACTGAGATTTTCTGCATGATATCACTCATAATTTATTTTTGAATATCTACCACACACATATTTTTAAAAATATATATTTTCTAATGTTGGGTGTAAAAGTATATGTCCATTGAGTTTTACAGATCTTCTATATTCTCGATGATTTTTTTTTGTCTTCCGGATCATTTGAAAACAAAAAAGATATATTGCAATATTTCTCTAAGATGGTGAACTTATTATTTCTCCCTGAAGATTAATCTTTTTTTATTGCTTTGTATATCTAGAGACTATTTTTTTAGGTACACATATTTTAAAAAGAACTTCTTTCTTAGTCTGTTTGGGCTGCTGTAAAAAAAATACCAGAGACTGGATGGCTTATAAACAATAGGCATTTATTTCTCACAGATCTAGAGGCCAGAAGTCCAAGATCAAGGTGCTGGAAGACTCTGTGTCTGATGAGGTCCCATTTCCTGGTTCGAAGACAGTTGTCTTCTTGCTGTGTCTTCACATGTTAGAAGAGGTGAGGAGTTCTCTGGGACCTCTTTTAAAATCTCATTCATGAGGGCTCCATCCTCATGACCTAATCACTTCCCAATGGCCTCACCTCCAAGTAGCATCATATTAGAGATTAGGTTTCAACATATGAATTTTGAGGGGACACAAACTTTCAGTCTATAGCAATATTTTAGCAAATGGACCCTGTTACCATTATGTAGTGATCCTTTCTCTCACCAACAATGTTTGCTATATTATTATAAATAATATTAATTATATAGACACCTAGATTAATAATGATTAATACAGATATACCAGCTTTCTGATCCTGACAGCAATGGGTTTTCAGGTTGTCCAGAGGAAGGACAGACCCCTTTTGTATGACCCAGTCGGTCATCAGAGATGATTGGATGTCCTGCAGTCTCAGGATGACCCAGGGAGTTGTCAGGGCTTTTTTAAAGGACCTGGCGGATAGAGTTCTGACTCTTGTCTGGCATAAAGGTAAACCAGGCCAGGGTGACCATGTGGTTAGGTAATGGGGTGCCCAAGTATGGAAAAGATAGTCAGATCCTCAGGGCAAAATAATCCCGAAAAATCCATCAAAAATACAGAACTAAGGCAGCCATGCCCTTATACTAAACAGAATACAGGCACTTGAATTCAAACTACTTTATTACTGTCAGGTTACATTGAGCAGCTTTATATCCATCTAAATGTTTGAGAACTCAAAGTATTGTCTGGTATTGAAAGTAAGTTTCATTTCTAACTGACATCTAGGCCTCAGGATGATCAAGTGGTCAAGTACCTGTTATACATGCTTATAATACCTGTACCTTTCTTTCGTAGTTTGTATTACAATTCGTAATTATATTTTTATTTTGTATCTACTCATTATCTCTTTCACTTAAATTATAAGCTCCAATAGGGCAGGTGCTGTGTTTATGTTCTCACAAATACATCCACCGTAGCAAACAAAATGCCTGGCATATAAAGTTGCCCCTTGAAAAATGCATGGGATTAGCGCTGTCCACCCCAAGCCCAGTCCAAAATCTTGCATAGTTTTTTTTAACTACCTACAGATGGGAAAGGGTACTTTTGATTGGCGGCTGGAAATCTGCCGCCGGGAAACTGCTGTTGGGAATGTGAAAGCTACTGTTTTCTATCCACTGTTGGTTGAATCTGCAGATGTGAAACTGCGTAAAGGGCCAACTATATTTACTGAAAAAAAATCTGTATATGAGTGGACCTGCGCAGTTCAGACCTGTGTTTTGCAGGGCTCAACAGTACTAGGTGCCCCACGAACATATGGAGAATCGAATAGGCTGGAACTGAAGGTCAGCTCAATAATCTGCTTGTCTGGCTTCTGAACCCAGTCTTCTTATCTCAGGTCCATACACCCTTTATCTTCTATTCTGTGTCGCCTTAGCAGGACTTATGCCAAAACATAAACACTTTAGAGCAGTAAATGTTGGTTCATAGCAAGGACATTTTAACAGAGCCTCAAGCAATGTTCTCTGAGATAGAACAAAGTCAGCTATGAAGAGAAAATTTGACATGCAGATGGAGATAGACCTAGGGGGCAGCTTTCTTCCTCGGGTTCAAGCACAGGTGGTATCCGACATTCAGGTATGTTGTAGGAGAGATTCTGGCTTTGGGTGGGCAGTTGGACTGGTTTTCTTCTGTGATGGCTAACAATGCTAATGTTCTGTGAGCTTCTCACAGCCCTCCCTCATCTGAATCACACTCCTGATGACTGTAGGGTTTTAGCAGGAAAAGGTAAGAAAAAAATCAACTACAAAAAAGCAAACTTTGGATTGTGTAGTTTGAATTAAGGCAGGTTGTATTGACTGTATTAGTTTTCTATTGCTGCTATGACAAATTATAACAAATGTAGTGGCCCAAAACAAGACAATTTTTTTTTTATATATAGCTCTGTAGATCAGCAGTCTGATGACTCGTGCTGTGCTAAAATCAAGGTGTCAGCAGGGCTGCATTCCTTTCTGAAGGCTCCAGGAGAGAATCCACTTCCTTGCCTTTCCAGCTTCTGGAGGCTTCCAGCAGTACTTAGCTTATGATCCTCTCTTTTGTCTTCAAAGACAGCAACACCACCTCTCTGAATTTACTTCTGCAGTCACACCTGCCTCTCTTATGAGGTACAAGAAAAGTTCTCTGTGTTAAGGTTCACATGAGGCCCACCAGGATAATCCTGGGTAATCTTCCGCATCCCAAGGTCTTTGACCTTATTCACATCCTCAGAGTTCCTTTTGACACGTAAAGTCACATAATCACAGGTTTCAGGGATTAGGACATGGTCATTTGGGGGACCATGATTCTGCTTACCACGTTTACCAAGCCCCAGCTTGTGACAGTTTGGGACTTCTTGGGCATCGACAGGAGTCACTAATAGTGTCGTTTTGCTACAACGTTGATGAGATGTGGTAGGAAGTTTCGTTTGTATCAATTAGCCTGTGGTAAAATCGGTTTTGTTATATGTCGTTATGCTTAAAGTTGCAGAACCTATCGACAATATTAAGTGAGGATTTACTGCAGGCTCAAATTTTAAAGGAAGATATAATTTTAAAATCCTTGTATATCTTCCAAAATTTAGTTGTTCCTTTTCTATGCATCAGAATAACAAAGATTTTAAAAAACATTATTACCTGTAGAAATGACTTGCATTCATGGTGTATAATGACATCATCCAAGGCAGGCTTGGCCGAAACCGGCCCCTGACTGGAAGGCTCAGACTTGTCTTTTGCCAGTGCCAAGGGATGAGCTGGCCCTGAGAGACAGAGTCAAGGTAATTAATTAAGTAAGTAATTAATTAAATTGGACTTCAGATGGAGAGTATCCAGTTAATTATATTGCTCAGTTCACGGCATGCTATATAGCTGGTCTTACAGGGCTTCTCTCTTACTTTATTTTATATTTATTAATTTTTTCCTATTATTCCTCATTCCTATCCTGCCCCCTCTCCCCATATGCACCTAGTCTGGTGTGTTTAATACACATGCCTGGATGCGTATTACGATCCTCTGCTGGATCTAAGCAAGCTTTCTCAGGAGCATATCCCCAAGGGAGGGTTTTCCAACTTGCAGCCACATGCATTCCTGACACTGTGAAGGACTGCCAGATGGCATCTCAGAGTGGCTGTCCTAGTTCACATGTCTGCCAGTGTGCGAGAGCATTATCTGATTTTCCACTGACTCCTACTCTGATCGATGTAAGGTAGTGTCTTGTTTTAATTTGCCTTTCTTTGATTACTAGGGAAATTGAACATCTCGTGTACTTTTTTGGCAACAGAATTGAAGCTTATGAGCTGTGAATAGAAAATTCAATACTCAGGTCCGTATCTGCTTCTTCTTGTATCTGAAGAAGGAAATGCAGCTTCCAAGGACCTTGCTTAAAAATCCTTTGGCTAATGTGGAACTATCCTCTGAATCATGATCCTAGGACCTGTCCCTTCTTCCTTCACATTCCTCAAGCTCAGGGTTAGTTTTTTTCTTTCACAAATTATTCCATATTTTTAATTTCTCAGGACTTTATGACCCAGGGTAGATTTTTGAGGGGAATATTTGTTAGATTTTGTGATGCCACCTTTGTTCACACCGAGGACTTCCTCAAATGCTTCCTGGCGCAGAGAACTGCATATACTGGCATCGACAGCAGGGATGGTGTATCCTTCCTGCCCACCTGCTCTAGCCTTAACCACATTGTGTTCTCTCCACCTGCTTCCCTTTCTGCCTCTCCCATAAGGTTAATGGATCTCAGCCCCGGACACATATTAAAGCCAACTAGAGAGACCTTTTAAGCTTCGGTTAACCAGCATCCACCACCACAGACAAGGTCTCAGTTGTCTGTGATAGGACCAAGCATGAGTACTTTTTAAAATGACTACCAAGGAGAAATTAGACTGCTACTCCACAAAGAAGGTGAGAATGAGTCTGTCTGGAATATAGGAGATCCTGTAGGGTGTCTTTTAGTTTTATCATACCCCGTGATTAAGGTTAATGAAAAATACACACCACACAATCCTGGCAGGACTACTAAAGGCCTGGAGTTTTCAGAAATGGAGGTTTGGGTCATTCTACATGACCAGTTGATGTGCTTGCTGAGGGCAAAGGGAATACGGAGTTGGTAGTGGAATAAGGTAATTATAAATACCAGCTGTGAACACATGACCAGTTACAGAAATGGGAACTTCTGTATTTGTCATGAGTTTTTCCTCCTTATTTTGTTATCAATATGTTTTTGTGTGCATATATATGTATGTATGTTTGCAGATATCTTTATTTTCTTCCTCTCTTATACCCTTATCATATAACATGAGATATATTAACTATATATCATAGTATTTAATTATTGTTAATTTTACATCATAATATTTAAATTATAGGATATCAGGTAGAAGTATAAATATCACTCATGGACTTAACTTCTTCTGGGATGGGGTTAGTGTGTTTTGGTTGTTAGCAGGATAGTTGTAGCACGTTTGATGGAAGTATAACCTCTTTATTATCTTCTTTTGGAGATTAAGTGTGGTTTAAGGAGATGTGTCTGAGTACCAAGCTGACAGGGGTGGACTTGTGATGGCTAATTTTATATGTCACCTGGGCTAGGCCGTGGTGCTCAGACATTTGGTAAACCATTCTTTTGGATGTTTGTGTGAGGGTGTTTTTGGATAAGATTAACATTTAAATAAGTAAACTTCAAGTAAAGCGGATTGCTCCTCTTAATGTGGGTGGGCCTCATTCAATCAGCCGAAGGCCTGAATAGTACAAAAGACTGATCTCCCCTGAGCGAGAAGGAATTCAGCTTGCAGATGGCCTTCGGACTTGAACTGCAACATTGGCTCTTCCCTGGGTTTCCAGGCCTTTGGAATTGAATCTGGTTATAGGTCTAGAAGCAAAGAGGTCTGGTGGGATGGGTCCTGAGGAGAATCATCAGTGTCTTGTAAGGCAACTACCTCAGGGGAGAACGTTAAAATTTCCTCTGATAATTCAGGCTTAATCTCCTCTGAGCCCCTCACCAGTAGGCACTATAGTTTTCACTTCCTAAGGTCCTAGCTGCCAATAGCAGGTGCTCAATAAACGTTGAGTTGAAGGAAGAGCAAAGGAAGAAACAGATGATTTTAAAGAAGTACAGTACTAGAAATTCCCTAACCGGTCACTCTCTTTCTGTCTCAGCACAGTCAGTGCTCCTGGGGAGTGACGATCCATTCTTGCTTGTTAGAATCTATATAACATAACCTCCCCAGACTTCTTCCCAGGTTTGTGAGGCTGTAGAAGAGTCATCATTGGTTCAAAATGCCTGAAAACCTCACCCAGCCCTGGGCCAGCAAGGGAGCCACTGCCTCCAGCTGGGCCAGCAACAAAAGCCTTCATTGTTTGGGCCTTGGTGTTTTTCCTTTTCTTATTCTGATCCTTGTGCAGAAAAAGCCCTAAGTACTATGAACTTGGAAAGCTTGAAGTAGTTTGTCTGCCTCAGGGAGAAGAGAATGAAAAGTGGAAAAAAGGGGGTAATTAGTCACTGCTTGGCGATGCTCCAGGGGCTGACAGGAATGCAGGCTGAGAGCAGGGGCAGAGAGAGCAGCCTCTCCCACCTTTATCTTTCTTTAGCTTTTGAATAATCTGAAGGCTTTTGGAAAAGGCCCAGCAGGATGTTGTGGGAAAGGTGGGTGGAGGAAGAGACCAGGCCTGGGTGACCATCGCATTTCTGGATCTCTTTTAGGGAATATGCATCTAGGTTTCAAATACAAATATATCACAAGGGACGCTGCTTTCTGCTGTGCTCCCCGACCTCCATTTATGGAGGCCACCTTGCATTAGGAAGTCTTGTCAACTCCTCCCAGGCAACCAGGACAGCAGTTCAGGTGCCCCAGACACCTTGGAGCTGGAAAAGATCTTAGAGCAATCTGTGGAGTGATGGGGTAGGAGAAAAAGAGGACATTGAAGCCCAGAGGGTGGCACAGCTTGCCACACTCCGACAGTGGCAAACCAGAGGAAGAGGCACGGCCTTTTCCCCCTTCCTCGGCGGACCATTCAGAGCCGCGGCCCTATTTCTGCCCACTCCATCCTAATCACCCTTGCCTTCGTTGAGTGTTATAAATATGTGATTGAAAGGCATCACGACTTTTACCTATCTCAACAAGAGGTGGATGAATTGAGTCTCACTACCTGCCTTCACCATTCAGCCTCCCTGACGTGCACTGGGAAAGCGCTGGTGTGCTCTTAATTCTCTCCAGAGTGGTCCCCTTGTAAAAGTCCTCTTCGCAAGGCTTCCACATCTTCGGTTCCTAACCTGTTTGGTCCCCACACCTTTTTTTTTTTTCAGATTTGTGAAATGAAAAATTCTACCAAGATATCAACTAAAAGATAACTATAATAGGTCTTTTGGGGAAAAAAAAAAGTAAAAAATAAAAACTATAAATAGTTCTTAATTTAGCATTTGAATATTTGAAATCAGAACTGGTCCATAGATTTATTGCAAGTAGAAGACAACAGTATAAAAAGTTCAATACACACGGGCTAAAAAATTTCTTATAAGAACCAGTGATGTGTCTTGACTTCTGTAACCTACCCTCCTGCCCCACCCAACCCCACCCCCACCACTAGGCCCCCTACAAGGAACCAAAGCTATCCTGGAGGGGGTCACACTGACCCATGTCTTGCTGCCTCCTCCCTCTCATTTCCTAAAACTGCTGCTGATAAAACTAAAGCTGGATTATTTCTCACTGGACCTGAGCCCCGATAGGTTTGTGCATTTTTTGCTTTATGTTAACGAACGTGTAGAATATATCAAAATTGCTTTCAGGCTTGTATTGGTGAAGCTCCAACATGGACAATGATCTCAACTTCTTTACCCCTTACTCTTTCTTCTTTATTTCAAGCACATCCAAATTTGAAAGCTTTATGAGGAGAATAAATGAATGCTCCCCGCCCTTTCCCTTTTCCCCACTCCTACCCTTACCTATACTCTCCCCTCCCTCTGCCCACCGCCCCCCTCCCCGACCCGCCTTTTATGGGTAATGGCATCAAACCATTGGTTTGGATTGGATTAGAAAAACTAGAAAGTCTTGATTGGCTAAGATGAGTTGCTTCCAACATATCTGGCCACAAAATCAGAAACTCAAGTGGGCCCAAGGGAATAATGATAAAAAACAAGATTTTATAAGACAAGTGCTTTAAATCTGAAATTGTTATGTTCATTTGATCACAATTGTCTACATTGCATTGTAACTCCTCGAGTCAGGCCTCGTAGGTCTTTTGTTACTGTATCTCTAAGGTCTGATTCAGGGCCAGGCTCACGGTAACAGTGATGACCAGCATGTATTCAGAGCTTAACCAGGTGCCAGACACTGTGGTAAGTGTTTACGTGTACAGTATCCTATAGTCCTCATACTAACTCAGTGAAGTGGCTATTGTTATTATTCCCTTTTTACAGATGACACAGAAAGATGAAGTAACTTGCTCAAAGTAACACAGCCAGTAAGTAGTACCAGGATTCAAATACAGGCAAAGACTTAAATAAGTGATAGGCGTTGAATCCTTACTTGTTGGTGAATAAAAGGAATGAATAAACAGTGAACATTTTGTGGGAGAGACAGGTAGAGGAGGGTGGGAAGGAATTAGTAAGGAGTTTATAAACATCCTCCACACATCTGAACGTTAGGGCTCAGCTCTCATGCAGTGTGGCCAGGGGAATCTAGCATCTGGGATCTGAGTCCTCCAGCTGAGAAATAGACTTGCTGACTATTTTGTCGGATTGTTTGGCCGATAGGACCTAGAGAAGATGACCAGATCCTCCAGTGTTGTCAGCAGAGATAGACATTATATTAGTTGAATTTAGAAATGTACAAAATGCTTTTCTATTTATTAGAGAAAGGCGGCTAGAGGGCTGAGAATATTCTCTAGGGGTTTTATGTTGTACTACCTAGATGGCACAGAGGACCTGTTACGGGTTGAATTGTGTCCCCAACAAACTTTGAAGTCCTAACCCTCATACCTGTGAATGTGACCTCATTTGGAAATAGAGTCTTTGCAAATTTAGTCAAGTTAAGAAGAGATCATTAGGGTGGGTCCTAATCCTATATGACTGTTGTCCTTGTAAGATGAGGATGGGAGAAATACATAGAGAGGGAAGACTGCCATGCGAAGATGGAAGTAGAATGTGCAATTATGTTGCCATAAGCCGAGGAATGCCTGGGGTCCCTTGGAAAGCTGGGAGAGGCAAGGAGGGACCCACACCTTGAGACTTTGGAGAAAATGTGTCCCTGCTGACACTTTGATGTCAGACTTCTGGCTTCCAACACTGTGAGAGAAAGAACTTCAGTTTGTAGCACTTCATTACAGCAGTCCTAGGAAACTAATACAGGACCTAATATTATTTTTTATTTGAGCATCATCATAATTCTTAGTGATAATTTCGCCTCTCATTCTCTGTTGTTCTCCCCCTACTTGCTCCAAGGGATGCATGGGAAGGTCAGAAGTGTCTCATCTGTCTACACCATCCTCCGCTGGATAGTTTTAGTAATTTAGTGGAATCCTCGAAGAGACTTCTCTATGTTTAAATGCTGGCCCTAATTCTGGCTAGCTGTGTGAGTTTGCTTTGGGAAAATACGAGCAGTGGCATTTATAGAGAACTTCTCATGTGCAGGCTTTACAAGGGTTTTCTCTCATCCTTACCACCATTCTATAACTCAGTTAACATGAACTCAAACGTCAAAGATATCTGCTGAGGAGAGAGAGACCTGTCCAGCGATCAGGCCATGATCTGACTGGCTGTGAAGCCAGCATCCTCGCTGTGCTGATGCTGTAGGGAACAGTGAAGAGGGAGAGAAAGGGCATGGCACAGAGGAGCTAATGTTTTGGTACTGTTGCAGTGGTGGGTTGGGTCCAGCTTGTAATGGGTTGCAAGACCTGATGGTTAAATTTTTCAGGATTTTTGCAAGTAGGTTGATGTCGTTGGTAGCTTGAAATTGGTCAGAGTGAGAACATTTACACCACAGAAATTGGCAAGTGCTACTAATTAGGGGTCTCACCTCCCCCACCATCTGGTTTATTGGAGCATGACTAGAGAAAGAGAAAGAAAGCTAAGAAATGCTACCCCTGAGGCCTTCAGCTTGTGTTTTGCTGAAGGGGCTGATGTGATCTAGACACTGTTCTGAAGTATTGGGGAAACAGAGGGTGAAGTTATCCATAAAAAAGCTACCTAATTCTGTGGGTTTAAAAAGGGCCAGTCCCTCCCGGGAGGTTGGAGGCATTCACTGAGGACTTCCGCAGTGAATGGAAAAATAAAGTCATCAATGTTGCTACCTCTCACTCCTAAACTATGTTACATGACAGGGAAAAGGAGGCTACTCTGGGTCTCAGTTCGTTATCTGTAAAAAAGAGGGACAACAGATCAGCGATTCCCCAGCTTGCCCCATCATAAATTACCTCTGGAGCTGTAAAAACATCCCTGCGTGTACCCTAAATCTGCCCTGGCTGCCACTTCCTGGGGAGCCACCTGGTTCATGATCTCCCTTCTCTGAGTCCAGACCTTCCACAGCCACATCTGTACTAACTGGTCCTGCCTTGCCATGACTAATTGATCGGGCCACGGCTAGGATGCTAGTTAGTCCAGCCACATCTCTGCCTTGTGGAAATTAGGAATTTTAAGCTGAGATCTGCTGACATCAGGCTTCATTGGTAATAAGGTGGATGAGTGGCAGCACTCTAGAGTTGCGTTGTCCAATACAGTAGCCATATGTGGCTATCGAGCACCTGAAATGTGGCTGGTGCAAATCGAGGTGGGCTGAGTATAAGGTACACACTGGATTGCAAAGGCTTAATATGAAAAAAAAAAAGGACTTCAAATATCTCATTAATAATTCTTTCATTATATTTAAAAATGATACTATTTTAGATATATCGAGTTAAATAAAATATATTATTAAAGTTAATTCCTCCTGTCTCTTTTTGTTTGTTAAAATGTGGCTGCTAGAAAATTTGAAATTACATATGTGGTTGGAATTTTATTTCCCTTGGACAAAACCGCTCTAGAGAAAAGGTCTATGGGGCCTTGGGGCGGGATGGCTCCTAGCCTCTGCAGGCCTGGCTTATTCAGCTGTCTTTTCCTTCCTGAGCCAGGCCGGCTTTCTTCTATCCTATTCTCTTTTTGATTTTACATTAGCTTGAATCGTTTGAATTGTTTGTAACCAAAGAGACTTTTATAGACCAAATGAACCAAAATCTCCTCTGGGAGTTGTTTGGATAATTCTGTGGCTCTGCCAGAGAACCCTCCCAGTGCTCCCAATGGTCAAGTCGGAGCACAATCTGAAGTGATGAAATCACCTAGACTGCTTCATTCCTGCTTCCCCAGACCCTGCCCCTTCTACTCACTGTCTTTTGGGATCTTTAGCTTTGGCCACAAGAACTGAATTTGGACTAGGAGACTCTGCTGTCAGGAAGCACAGCTGAGGTCCCCAAGGTGTCTGGTTCAAACAGATTTTGCTTAGGAGCTGGATCATGTCACCAGAGCCTGGAGTTCAGAATAATAACAGCTTTGTTGGACTCTCCCTGAACCTATAGGAAATCAAGGTTTGAAACAAGAGCAATTTCACAAAGCACATACAATGGTTACTCCCTTCCCCCACTTCCCCTTCCATTCCCCATCTGGCACGTCCGCTCACCCTCATGCATGGTGATCGGGCGTTTCGTGTCTCTGCACCCAGCCTGCGAACTCTCACTTTGGGAATGTGGTTTTCCTAAGACATTTCAGTTGTTTCAAGGTGTGAGGTGAAACTCCCACAAAAACCTGTCAAGGGCTGGCTTTGGAGTGGAATGCTCAAGGTTAACTCACTGGGGTGAACAAGAATCGTATGCCAGATTCCAAGTAATTATTCCTTTAAGAACTGCCCGCTCCAAGCACTTTAATGAAAAATGATAGAAAGAGTTATTGACCTTTGAGACTTCAATTCCACCATGGAACAAAGCATCTGCAGTGGATCCAGGCGGGGAAGATTACATCTGCCCCACCATGGAGACGTTGCAATAGTTTATCTTCAAAATAAGCAAAGAAAATGTGTCTAATGAATCCTTAAAGCATGGTATGCACAGATGGAGTTGAAAACTGCCTTCAGCAATTTTTCATCTTCATTATAATGGGAGTCCCTTGGAAACAAGTTAGGGATCACATGCAAATTTGACTTGCTATACTTACCACATTCTTGGGAAGACTAGGAATGAGATGATAAATGAAGACATTGCAAAGTTAATCATTTGAGAGAGAAATGCTTATTAAAATAAAAATATGAGCTGCATATGCCGTATTCACAGGAACTGTGCGGTTTAATAAAATGAAATGAGTCGATGTATTCCATATGGCTGTTGAGGAGAAGATAAATGTGGGTAAGGCATGGCCCCTGCCCTCTGGGAGCTTGCAGTCAACGCGATTGTTGAGACAAGACTTAACTATGGAGAAACTGCACCAAAGTGCCCAAGAGCCTCAGCCAGAGAAAAACAAAGCTGATTCTTAAATGGGAAGGGGGTGCAGTGTGCAGGGGGAAAAGGATCCAGTTTCCAAGATCTTTTGTCATTGTTATTAAATTTACAGGGCAGTTAATAGCTAAATTCTCAACCTCTGCACCCTGCCCCCCATTCCATTGCTTTCCTACTTCCTTCCTTCTCAGAGGTAACACCCATACTGTAATAGGAATATATCCTTCCAGGTGAATTTTTATGACATATGTTTAAATAAAGAGCTGGAACAAATGTGGCAAAATGTGCACATATGATAAATCGAATAGTGGATATTTGATTCTGTTTTATCATTTTTGTACATTTTTCTATATCCTTGAAATGTTTCACAATTTAAAAGATTGTAAGTGAATACTATGTACAATGTGTTACTAATAAAATGGAGGCACAAAGAGAGAAAGAAGGAAAGAGAAAGAAAGTAAGTAAGAAAGGAAGGAATAAAGTAATGAAAGAAGGAAGAAAGAAAGAAAAGAAGAAAAAGAAAGAGAAAGGAAGGAAGGGAGAAAGAAAAAAGGAAGGAAAAAAGAAAAAGAGAGAAGAAAAAGGGAAAAAATAGAAGAAAGAAAGAAGAAAAAGAATCTAAGATTTCTGAGAACTCATAGGACCACAGGGTCACTATGAATGGAGAGAGTCAGGAAAGGCTGCCAAGAAGATGAAGTATGACCTGGGTCATGAAAAATGAAGAAGACAGAGGATGATCTGAATGGAAGGAACTCTATTAAAGAACAACTCTTATCTGTAAAATGAGGAGGTTAGACTTTATAAGCTCTAAGTTCTCGTTCAAATATGACAGCCTATGTTACGCTTATTGATTCAATCCGCAAGCAATGTTTGGACACCTGCCAGGCGCAGTTAGTAATGCTAGACACACTGTGGGGGGTTCCGGAAAGGCAACATGGCAGGGTGGCCGCCCTCTTGGCATCGCCATTTTCATTTTCATCATTCATCATCCTTAAACATGAACCATTTACTATTACTATTCATCTATTATCTATCTGTCATTCTGTTGGGTCTTATCTATTTTATTAAACTCTAAACTCCTTTAAGATGAAAACTGTTTCTCATATTTCTCTGTATCTTCCACAGTGTCAAGATAGGACTATATAAATAAGTGGATATTCATTAAATACTCAGTGAATGTTTAATTAACTTATTTATTTAAATAGTAATTGTGAGGCTATTATGTTTTAAAGCACAAAAGGGAATACTCTCAAGTTGCAAAGGTAAAATAATCTCTATTTCTAACAAACTTCCAGTCTGGTAGGGGTGATAAATTGAAATAACTCAATAACTACAAAGAAGGAAGTGCTAAGAACCAAAAAATAGTACCGAGAAAGGATTATATCAGTTAATTAATTACATAAAGTGACACGTATATGTTCAAGCTTCTGGTCGCTGTTAGAGGTCTATTCAGTATTGTATTTTACATAATAGACATGTTACTTCTGGGGAAAAGAATGCTTAAAAATACATGCTCAGTATCACTTGTTAAAATGGTAATATCTGCCTTTCTCATCTCTCCTTTCTGTGCCTCCATCACATATTATTTGAATTTACTTTTTAACACCTGAAGAAACAGACACAGACACCATCAATTTAATGTTTTTTGAATGTTACTCCTCGTTGTAAAGTTTCTGAAATTAAAGATTAGAACAGAACCAAAAAGTTTAAAGTTCAATGTGTCAGTAACTTATTCTTAACAGGCCAGATGCTGAATTCAGATTTAATACTCATGCACTAGAATACGTGTCTTCTAACAGTTGCAATGGCATTCTGAAAACTGAAACCAAGTCTGTTCTAATAGAAGTCCCTACTGGACGGGCTCCCTTGGTTGAAGTATCAGGCAAACTCAATGCTGAACTAAGCTCATGTCTTGTGACCTTTCTGTCATTGCAACCTCTGGCTTTCCAGCTTTATACAGGATGCTAATATAAGTCAATGGATGTAAGAATGATAATGATGCTAGTAACAATAATAGGCAACATTATTTTGGAGTACTTACCATGTGCTTACACTGTTCTAAAGCATTTGACACAAATTAACTCATTTATCTTAACAACAAGCATATGAAGTGGACACTAATTTAAAAAACAGAAAGGAAAACAAAGTTTCCTTTTTTTTTTTTTCTTAAGCCAATGTAAAGGTCACCACAGCACACTTCATATTTCTCTTCCATAGGGCCTGAGTCAGTCCACACACATGGGGACTTGTATGTTCTTCCTGTGTGTGCCTGGGTAGCATCATGGGACTTAAATTTTTTTGAATACACATAGGCCAACTTCTATTGAAGAAAAAAAAACAATGGTTGATAGACTATATCGACAGATAACAAGAAAGGCACTACATACGTCTTTGACAAGTTGTAGGAATACAATCTTCCTCCCTCCCCACTTCCCTCTCTTCTTTCCTTCCTTCCTTCATGCTTCTCTCTCCTCCTCTCTCTCTCTCTCTTTTTTTTTTGGTAATACTTTTCTAGAACTTACCTTTTTACAAGGCACTGCTTCATAGAAATTATTTACAAGTACATTAAACTCTTTATGACTTAGATGTTCATCTGTAATAGAGTGTTTTTGTTTTTGTCTTTTGATCTAAACACTGTGTTTGGGGACCATTCATTCATGTATTTGGGCCAAGAAAAAGCCTGATTTTGATTTTTGATGAAGGTGATATAAGAAACGGTTGTGGTTTTTTGGGAAATGCAGGGATCCTAGTCCTCTCTAACTTGGCTGACTTGCCTCTGAATGACCTGGGTGGGTTTTTTCGCTTGTGTTTTTCTGTGAAATAAGATCTTCAAATTAATTGTTTGTTATTGAAACTTCACTTACTATTTAGAAATTATCACAGGATATTGCTCTTGTTTGTTGATTTGCATATTTGCACAAATAATCACTTTCTAACGTTTGCATTGTGTTTCTTTGGTCAGGAAGTTTGCCAGGAGAAAGAGCTCAGGTTTGGGATTTAAACTCCCATCCTCAGCCCAGGTCACTTTGGGTGGGTTACTAGTTCTTAACCACCCCAGCCTCAGTTTTTTCACCCATAAACCAGTAAAATGCTCACCTGGCTGGCAGATGTGAGGAGGAAATGGGGTCAAGCTTGGAGTGCACCATAAGGGTTTAATACATGTTCATTTCCTTTTGTTTTCCTACGTTTTTCTCTCTATAAATGTAGTTCTTGATGACTTTTTATCTCCTTAAATTCCATTGCTCCACTTACACAAGAAGCCAAATTAAGTAAAGACCTGTCTCTTGACCTCTTCACATTATCATTCCAGTTGTTTCCACTAATTTCCAAATAAAGAAAATAGTGATTACAAAATCACGATTGTATTTCACAGCAAGTAAGATAAGTTTTTTTCCTCCCCCCAAAACAGGAAACAGGATTGCCAGTGAAAACTCTCTTTATTTCCTGGAATTGAAGCATCTTACTTTACGAAACTGGTTTCGTAAAACCTGCACAGTGGTTAAAGGAAGGGTACATTCCTTTTTAGGGTCCAGACAGTCTGCTAACCAAGTCTTGATTAGCGGAAGGACCTTGCCGAAGTGACTTGCCTCTTGTGAGCCACAATTTGCTCATCTGTAGGAAGGGGGAAAGCATCCACTGTGAAAGGTTGTCAAGAGGACTTAAGGAGGTGAAGTGCCTGGCAAAATGCTTGACACGTAGTACGATGACTTGAAGCCATTAGTATTTTATCTGAGATTAGTAAACAGTAGTAGTCTTTTAATTTTTCTCCAAGAAGTCACTTGTGCTACTTTAGAGAATGTATGGCAAAAAAAAAAAAATCACCTAAATGTGGTGTAGTGGCCAGATCACTAGACTCGGAGTCAGAAAGCTGGTCTTGTCCTGTACCATCACTCGCTAGTAGTAGTCTGACTTTGGACTGGACCCCACTCAGCCTCATTTTCCTCACTTGGAATTCGGGTATATTACTTGTCTTTTTTACTTTGTAGTGTTGTGGCCATAAGAGGATATATTTCATTTGAAAGCACTTTGCACATTTTTAAGTACTGAACCAAATATCTAGTGAAGAATCTTCTCAGGGTTTATTTTCCATGTGAGGAAGAGCTTGGACTTCGGAGTCTGTGAATCTTTGTGCCTCAGTTTACTCACCTGTAAAATGAGGATAATCATAGCATCTCATGGGGTTACATTGTAGATAATTGAGTTAATGCAGTAAAGCACTTAGGATAGTGACTGATGTTTGTAAGAGCTAAATAATGTTAGTTATTATAGTTTCTATTTTAAAATAGAGGAGTTGCCTCCTACTTTAATTTACAGCAACGGTCTTCTGCTTTCAAGTTCAGATGTAGAGATTTTTTGAAAATTCTTGATTACTTGATATTTAGGTAAAGTCTCCTAATTCTCATCATCCGCCACTTAATACCACCTACCCAACTTTCCAGGAACCTACGTCTGGACTCAACTTTGCCTTGGGGTAAGTTTGTGATATCCAAACTGTGTGCCAATGCACTTGAACATCACAGTGAATTCAAAGGAGCACTGTGGGATATTGTGAAATTAGGGGGAATTTGACACCTGTCGGACACCTCATAGTTTATTCATCTCATGAATTACTAGCTTGAGAGGCTGTGTTTTTTAAGGTAGCTGCTGAAGGGTAGCAGAATGTGCAACCCAAAAATATGACTGTGGGAGTTTAGGACATGCCACCCCCAGATATGCCACTTTGGCATATTGATTATTGAGGTACTGGACTCCAATATTTGAGTTCATCTGCCTGTGCACACTGGCCCAAAAGAAATGTAAGAGCAGGAGTTTTCCGTATAGAAAGGTTTATTAGAGACTTGGCCAATCTGGAGTGCGGGCAAGTTAATGTTCTGAAAGACCTGCCTCTCCAAGGGTATGTTGGTTACAGATTACACAGGGCAAAATCTCAAGAAACTGTGGGTTTTGGGATGTGGGGTTGTGCTGGGAACTGATTGGTTGGAGGTGAGGTAATAAATCATTCTTCAAATCTTGAGGACAGCTCTAAAGTCTGCTCTGGTATCCCTTTGTCTGGTTTTATGGAAAAGTAGCCAGGGGGTCATTCTACCTTAGGGTTCAGAAACTGAAACATAACTTAGGTCAAGATGTCATCTTCTGCCTGCTAGAGGTCCAGAAACCATCAGTCAGGTCCAGGCTTTGTCTTCTGCTGCCTTAGAGCTTGCTGATTATCTAGGACAGAGACTAGGTCTCTGAAGGGTATATATAGAGAGATAATTTCTAGAGCTGGGATTCAAAGCTAAATTTAATCAAAATCATAAAGACCTTCGGTTTCATTAGCTGAAGAAACTAGAGAAATAGCAAATACAGGGAGAGGCCTTTCTCTGAACTCCCCTTATCCACCTGCAGATGGAGCCTTCAAAAGGAACTCGGTTGTTGTAAATCCTCGTCCTGAGAGTTTCATCAACCAGGGAAGATGAACTCATCACAGGGGAGACTAGAAGTCAATGCTGCACCCAGTCAGACTTTGTTGTAAACTATTGTACCCCTCATCTATTCTTCTAAGGCTTATTCATCTTTCCTAACAATCACTTACCCTCCCAAATAGGCCCCCATCCTCCCTCCCTTTTCCCTATTAAGATGGTATTTAAGCCTGAGGTCTAAGCCGCCTCTAGAGTTACTCATTTTCCCCGGTTATCTATGTGAGATATACATGTTAATAAACTTCTGTTCATTTTTCTCTTGTTGGTCTGTCTTTTATTACAGAAGTTTCAGCTAAGAACTCAGAAGGGTAGAGGCAATGTTATTCTTCCACTCTGCACTGTGATAAAAATGAAGTGCCGTGTGCAAAATCAATGCAGAACAGGAAAGGGGGTGGCGACGCCTGACAACATGCGCACTCGACCGAGCACATGTCCCAGCAGTAAGTAGTTGTGGTTAAGAATGAAATATTATTTTCCTTTCAATTTGTGTGTATTATTTTTTTCAACCGGCTGTTAAGTTAGTAAAAAATTAATATGTCTTAAGTTGCGTGGAACGTAACGACTTAATAAACTGAATTGTCAGTTACTGCTGGCCTGGAATGCTGGAAGAAAATTACTGAGATAGTAAGGGCACCGTGAACCTAGAAAATTTGGGAACCTTTGGAGTAAATCCCTCAGTTTTAGGATTTTCTTTGAAAAAAGTCACCTGTGCCTGAAATAGGGCAGTGCCCACAGTTCAACAAAGCTCTGGAGGCTAAGGAAGGCCTGAGAAATTTGTGTGTGGAGGTGAAGCTTTGCAAGGTCAGATTGATCTTGTGTACACATTCTTTGATAGTCCGAGGAAAGGCATGACAATTTGAAGTAGGTGGGGAAATCACATCTTCCATAATAAACTAGAAGTGGTTTCTTTACTTTGAAGTATGTTCACTCTTGGTTTCTGGAAGTTTTTCTGCATTAGCAATTAGTACTGATTTTAGCTACTGATGAGCAGCATTGTTTTGGTGAGTTCTGATTAGCACATGAATACTCGACTGTGGTCCTGAGGGAATGCAAAGCAGATACATTTGCAACTGAATACCCACTTAACATTTGGTCTAGAGTTTGAAGTCTCAATCAATTTCCACATCCCTTGCATACTCCACTGGGGCACTTGCCCAGATGTGATTCCCTTGGGATATAAATGTTTTGTACTCAGCTTTGTGCTACATTCTTTGAAGGGATGCAGATAGTGATGGGTGAACTGCCAGTGAAGTACATAAAGGTGTGACCACCTTGTTATCAGGCTCTACAGTGGCTCTGCTCTACGTTCATTTCTTTCATTTCCTTTTTACCAAAGTAAAATGTGCACTTCAAGAAATCAGATACCACAGTTTATGATGAAAAACAAGGGACATGCTCCTTCTCTCCCTTCTACAGTCCCATTGCAACTCCCTGAAGAAAATCTCTTGTAACTATTTTTCGAGGGCGCCTACCGATTGCCTTCACAACCATAGACAATATGTGTATAATGTATTTCCCTATTTCTTGACTTATCAGTTTTAGACAACAATGATTGATATCTATGTTAAGAGGAAAATATTCTCTACCCACGTAGGTAGCATGGTTGTGTGATCGGGACATAAAAGGGGTCTGTCTGCCTGCACAGGTCTAAGCCAAAGAAGAAATACCTGCAGGTTTTGCAGTGTGGACAAAAGGTCAGAGAAGACCAGCATGGTGGGCCCTACAAACTCAGAGACCGAAAGTAACCACATGGGATGGTCTGAGCATAAAAATTCTAACTAAAAGCAGGTCATGATGGGTGTCATATCCTGGGCCTGTAGCTTTCTTGACAAAGGCCGATCTTTACCTGAAGTGAGGCTGTCTATTGTCTTTTTGCTTCTAAGATAATATACCCTTGGAATGTCAGTGATCCCTTTTTTTCCAGACCCTTCAGGGCACAACCTACCGCACAAGAGCACAGACCACAGAACCCCTCATGGTTGTCTTGTTCCCCGCATACCATCTCTATGTGCTGTAAATGCTAATTATTAACTCTCCTGTACCCACCAATGTAAAAGAAGTACATGTCCCAACGTTTCACTTTTTATCCCAGAGGTCTCCCCGCTTTGCTTTTTCCTGCCTCCCTAATCTTCCACCAATGGATTTCATGTACTAATGTTTAAAATTAGCTGCAAAGCTGCCATTCTCTGGAGCATTTTCCTAATCTGTTGAGATTTTGCTTCCCAGCAATTGTCATCAGTTTGGCTCAAATAAACTCATCAAAATTCTCTACAGGTTTGGCCATTTCTTATGTTGACAGCAGCAAAGAAAGTTAGATTTATTAGAGAGTTGCAAGTCCCAAAGACACAGGCAAGGTATCACTCAAAAGCCTGTTCCCTGGGTGTCTCGGGAGTACAGATTATATAGGGAAAAATCCTCAGTCATGGAAACTAAGGGAGTTGGGGTTGTGGGTGCTACTGACTGGATGATTGGAGGGGGATGAGGTAAGTGATCATGGTGTCCACTTCTAGAGTCAGCCATGGTGCCACCACCTCTGGCCCTGTGGCCTGATCCCATGGCTGGTAGGGTTGTTGTTCTGCCTTGATGGGCCTGGGGCAGAAACACATCTAAAGCCAAGATCCTTAATCTAAAGTCCAAGGGAAACCTATTTGTCCTCCTGATTGTCCACCTGAGGTTTGGTTAATCTTATGTCCTGAGGCTTAATGATTAAAGGAGTTAGGCATACAGAGGATGAGGGCTGAAGGCTGGAAGATGGGTGGGAAGCAAATGAGTCACAGTGCCATTATCTGGGCAAAACCAGATAGAATCAGAGAAAAAGAAAGACTGTATTAAAGAAATGAAGTTTGTGTGTGGTTACAGTTGGGGTCTGTGAATTAACTGACAATACACAAATTAATAGAAGGAAAGTTTATTATGTATGCAGGAAATACTTAGTAGTCAGTAAATTGCTGAAATGCCAGAGGTAAATGTTTATATACCAACTTAACAAAAAAAAGTGGGGGATGGTTAAGACTTTAATGGGAAAATATGAAAGGTTCTATTTGTTGTTTTGGTGCTTGCTGAATTCTCACTTCCCATGCTAAGAGCTAGTCTCCTGAACAGGAAACTCCCTCCAGGGGAGTTATTGGCAGCTGTACTTTTGGGAGACTCTGTTTAAGTTTAGATGATGTTTCTGTGGCTGCTCAAAGGTCAGATATATTTCAAGTAATTTACTTACCACTTTGGCGGGCTCTTAATCCCTTGATTTCCCTCATCTGAAACTGTGCCAGAAGTTCACAAACAAGGAGCTGGGTTGATTACTATGGAGAGAAGACTTGAGTTAGAAATTGGGAAATGAGCAATCTTCAAAGTAAAGATGAACATATATTAGAATGGAAAAAAAAAAAAAAAGATTAATAATTAGAGCAGACCGTAAACCCAATTTCTGGATCCAGAGGGTTAAAAATTGGGTTCAAAGAATTTTTAGATGGTAGAGTGAGGATGACAGTGGCAATGACGGACTTGCTGGTTTTCAGTTTAAATGTCTTTGGTGACGGCATCCCATGCATGATTGTTGTGGCGATCAGTTTTTTGAAGTTTGTATTAAGTCAACCAGCTTTAGCTTATGAGACTTTTTCAGATCTATGGGTAAAAGGGCAGTTATAAGACTATCTAGAATCTCACTAAGGATCTGGGCAGTCAGGTCTTAGTGTTCAGTGACACCAAGTAAGTAGGGTGGGAGAAAATTTGAAAATGTTAATTTTGAGGGCTGAAACCAGATATTGAAGTAAACTAGAAGAATAAAGAATTTGGTAAGGATGACCAAAATATGTAAGCTGGCATGATCTAGTCCAGTGTACAGGTAGACAATAAAACCTCAAGGAAAATAAACGGGTCTAGAATCTGATACCCATAAGGTATAATACCATACTGTGTTATATATAGTATTCTACTGAAACATAAACTCTCTCTACAGCTACCTCCTTCTTTCATCAAGATAATCAAAGTAAGATTATTCTTGTTTACAAAATAAGTCTGGTCTCATTAAATATGGCATGATTATTTATACAAGTGCAGCAAAAATAGTAATTGACCACACCGGCCTTTTTAAGTGTGCTTTCTGGAACTTTTATAAGGAATCTCAGACTGCACTTGTAAAAGCCTCTTGAAGCTAAGAAGCCAAACCAAGAACTTGCCATCAGACTTCATCGGCAGTACCTACAGAACTGGGTGAATTCTTCTCTTCTTGAGGTCTCTCGAATGTTTTAAAGCTCTTAGGCTTGCCAGGACGTGAACTTCCTTAATCACTTGTAAGTCAGGTACTAGACTGGTATTCCAAGAGGACTTTGTAAGCATTGGTGCTATAAAGTCAACCTTAGTTCCATAAAACTGTCTGGTCATATCTGATTCTATGCACATCATTCTCAAAAATGACATTCCAGTCAAAGCCTTTATTATATAAATAATGTTTCTAGTCATGTCCTGAAACCAAGAACATAGATTCTTATTGAGCCTATGTAAATAATTATAGTGACATAAAAATTAGAATACTCAATAACGGTTTCTGAATTCTGGAGGAATCAGGCAGAGAGAAAAGATAAATGTTTCATTTCTGTTTATAAATGTATAATCTACTAAATTTTTACGATGTATAGATAACTTAATAGAAAAGAAAAAGGGGTTCTTTATGTTGACTAAAAAAATAATATCGACTAGGTGTTTTATCACCAAAGGGATTTATTCGAGAAAAAAGAAAGGGTCGCAAGCCAGAGTATGCAGACATGGCAAGCCACGTGTGTGACAGGATGGAGGAATAGTTACATAAAAGAAAAGGAAGTTAATGGAAGGGCAAGTCAGAATGATAGAGCTTTAGTACAAACATAGAGTTCTTCCTGTAGAGTTCTCTCATATAGGGTTCTCGTGATTACACAGAGTATGAGAACTTCCATAAGCCCTCGCTCCTCCCACAGACCTTCTTGACTGATTATGTTCACTTAAAGTTCCAGTTCATCTTTACCATTTATATCCAGAAAATAGAACATCAAAGAACCAGCAATGTTCCAAACAAAAGCCAGAAACAATCATAATCATTCTTCATCAGTTCATTTACTCTCATATAATTAATTCTGTTCTGATTGTTCTTAAGTTAGTAATTTCATGTACTCATTGGCTTCTCCACTGGAAGTTTTGTAAATCCTGACCAGTCCAGTGGTATAATCTCAAAGTTATTTTAACAATGCCATCAGCAATCTGTACCCCAGAGTACCTGGCATGGTCCTTTTCTTGGGTTTCTGAGTTCCTTTTTGTTGAGGAAGAAGCACTTTGATCTGTAACTGATTGCAAGTGCTTTCAGAGAAGAACCAGAACATCTGTGAATGATGAAAGACTTAAAATGGCTGTGGTTAAAGGTCTGATGTAAGTTCAGTATAAAAATAATGCAATCAACTAAAAAATTTGTTTTTTTCTAGAACATACAACATTTTCAATAATAACTGGAATTATGACTGATAGCATTATGCTATTGTTGTCTACTGTTGAGCAAAGGAGCATAAGGACTTATCATGGACAGCAAAGTCATTGACAGATTTCTAGAAATTTTATATAATTCTTGAAATAGTTATATTAATAGCATTTACCCATATAAATATAATCCAAAGTTAAGTCTCTCTTCTTATTTGACAACACTTTTCATACAGTTAAACATATCAAATAAACATAATTATTTTTAATATATCTCTTTTTAGAAGATATCCTTTGAGATTTTCCAAGGGCCCTCTGAGAAATCTCAAAGTCAGCTTGAGATAAAAATTGCATTTAGGATTTGATTTTGGGAAGGCAAAATATCAAAAGTTGTCAGAAATGACAAAAAGTTTGAACACTTCATTAGATAGGATTATAGGTCACTGTGAAAGAATACTTATCTATTTAACCAAAGTGACAATCTTGATTGGAACGTCCTCTGCTAGGGTTGTTTCTGCAACATTCCAAGCAAAGTGATAATAAAAAATTTTAAAGGTAAATATAGGAGGTTATATGCTTGATTAAAAAATATCTTTGCCCTCCAAATGACGAGAAAATTTGTTTCTCTTAAATAATTGAGGACACGATAAAGACAACACAGAAAATTATTCTGCTGAGACAGAGTCTGTTTTCTAGATAGGCTGCTTAAAAGGTAAAGAAAAAGCTTTTGCAATCTCTTATGAAGAGCATACTAATAACCCAAGAAATTTAGTCATTTTAAGAGAAAGAAATAACTCTAGTTTTATATCAGTATACTGTTGATATTAAAGCTCATTTTAAAACCTTATAAATAAATCCATTTAATATTAGCCAGCTTGATCATTCTCTTTTTTTTCTGCAGACCTTTTACAGCTTTCTCTATGCATTCAGGTTTTTATCCTACACGTTCCTCTGTCTCACTCTGGAACCATATTTAAACAATCTCTAAACAAGTACTTTAGGATAAAATTATTTTTTTTCTCTTAACAAAACACATCTTACATTCCTTAGACACTAAGTTATTTTCCTCCACTCTTATTATTTCTAGAAGTTTCATTTGATTATAATTATAATTTTTAACCTCTAGTAACCTTTATTATATAGAGCAAACCAGGAAAGAGACAATTCTGAATCATCTGTTATATATCAGCATTTTATAGCAGATTAGCAAATTTTATAAATATGTATATCATCTCACAATCAACATAGGTATGCTTCTTTAAAGTAAAATTTTTTATTTTCAGTGTGGGAAAAGAACATGTTTATTAATAAATCCAAATATCTTTACTTTCTTTTTTAAAAAAGTCAAAAGTATGTAAACTTAAACTTATGTTTATAATGAATGTTTTAGTAGTTTCTTACTTAGAAATGATTTAGATTTTTACTGAATATTTACTTAGCTCAAGTCTAAGTTTGCAAGTCACCGAAAAGATTTTGGAAACTATTTTTAGGTAGGTACAATAATACATAATTATTTTTCAAGTAAAGTTTGTTAAAACAATGGCTCAATTTGATTAAATTTAAATCTATAAATTTTATAATTGTAAATTTTTAGCAGATATACTATTAGTTTATTTGACTTGTAAACCAGGTAGAATAAAGATATATGCCTAATTTATATTTAATGCTAATGACTCGGAGGACATACTTATTTATATTAAATTAATGATATCAAACTAGTCATATTCAAACTCATGTAAATTGGAAAAGCACTTGGACTAATTTCTATATTTATGAGAATTTTAGGAATATTTTATTTATATAAGTGCTCATTTTTCTCTAAACCAATTAGTATCAACTTCTTTTAAGGAATTGTATAAATTAATTTGGCATACCATTTGGAGGTAGGAAAATACCACATATATATAATTATGTAAACATACAGACAGATGCAAATAGAGATCTTATGGCTTTTGTTCTAAAATTTGAGCCCTAAGTTAGGCATAAACACACTAAGCAAAACTCACTAGTTTATAAAGAGTTCTCATCTTTGTTCTTCTTTATATTTTCATGCAAATTGTATTTCTGGCAGATAGAACAAGTTAAGGTTATCAGCTCAATATGAGAGCTAAAGCTTTTTTTAACCATTATTTGTAGAGATTTTTTAAGATTTTCATTTGTCTTGATATGTAATCTTATGGAGGCTGTGGACTAAATTTTGGGCAAGGAGCCAAGGAGGCATCAGGCAGCTTTCTAGATGTCTTCAAAGTTCATCTGAGTAGACAAAATATTCAGTCTGTTTCCAATTAGCCTCTTTAGTTTGGGTGACTGCTTTTGGGGGTCCCTGAGTCCTTTAAGGGCTTCTAATGGAGCAGAGGGCCTAAAGCTAAAGTGACTAAAGGGAGTTTAAGAACTGAGTGGGAAAAGTAAAGTATTATAGAGCCAGTTTGATGAGATCTTCAGGTTTCTCAAGGAAGCCATTGAAATTCTAAATTATAACCTTAGTAAGTCATATGAATAAGAAAGGACAGAGAAAGTGCCAAAGCCATGGAACATATATTCAGCAGGAATTTGAGAACAGGAGAGGGCATTAATTGGCACTTAATTCAGAGGGAAACTTGAAAAGATAGTTCTGGGTGGTAGATTACATTTCATAGGAGAAAAGAAAGGGATTATAATTGTAAGCTTCATTTCAGCAGTTGGTAGAGAAAGTTGCACCAATCAATTGAAGAAAATCCAGTTCCTGATCCCTATTTTAACTTTAATGGTAGGTTCTGGGGCGTGACTAAGAGTTGGCTGACCATGTCAGTTGCCTTCAGTCATGGACTCACTAATATATGACACCGGATGGGTGATGCTGAGATGGTAATTCTCAGCACAACAAAGGCAATAAGATAGGAAAGGATTTGAATTTAGACAATCATAGGAGAATTGGTGACAATAAGAATGCTCAGACCCCCAGTCTGACAATTAGCTGCCTTTAGACAAACGCTCAACAGTTTGTGCCCCTTAGCAGGAAAAATCAGAGAGAACTCGTTTTTCAAAGCCAAGCTCTCAGGATACAAAATAACATTTTTAGACAATATAGTAGAAAACATTTATTACCTATATTAAATAAAAAATAATGAAAAATAACATTTTTCTCTCCCATGACATAGTGGGTATTTTTACTCTTTCTCTTTTCCAATAATTCTTTGAACTGCTTACAGCTTTTAGGACAGCCTTCTTTTCTTTAAAGTAGTAATAAAACTTAATAGTCAAAATTCACTGACTTGCATTTCTGTTCTTATCAAGTCCGCATCATACTGATTTCTGGTGTCAGGCCAATGTAATGGCATCAAGCTATATATGCTCTTAACAAAGGCCTGTGACCATAGCATGGTTAGGATTTTACTTACTAGCAATAGCAGGTATTTAGATTTGTAGGAATTAGTTTTCAGTTCTCCAGAAATGTTCATTCGTTTTGTATTCTCCAGGCTTGCTCTGGTAGACCAGCTTCTTGTTAATCAGGTGTTTTGCACTTATACATTCAGCACATGGTTATCTATATCTAAAATGTCCGTCATTTTGAAACACTTTGAAGCACATTGGGTGCCATCATGAATTAAATCTCTCTTTCTCGAGGAAAATGATTCTAAAACACAGAAGTAATTTTAATTTGTGAAATCAAAGCTGGATGCCAACTAAGTTACAGTTTTAGTAAACAAATAGATAAAGTCCTATTTAACTTGGCTGCTCATTTGTGGTAATAATTTTTTGAGTTCTGAGGTAGTCTTATTTCCAAAAAAATGAGGTTTTTTTTTTTTGTTTGTTTGTTCTGTTTTATTGCTTTTTGACTTTTATCACAACCTCCATATAACATCAAACAACTTGGGCACAGTCATTTCATCCATTTCTAGGATCTTTATGGCCTCTTCACAGGTCATTAAACTGTTTTGGAGAAACAGCATATAAATCTCTGTTTTACTATAATCCTTTTCTCTGTGCTCATCCTCAATGTATTTCCAAACAGAAAAGGACATTTTCTTGTCCCACGTTTAGAAAACACGATTTTATCTTTTTAACTTATTTTTTTCTGGCTGGCAACAATGATAGCCATGTTGTGGATAGGACGATACCTCTCTCTACTTTTGTAATGTCATAACTCTCATTAAGTGTTTTGAAGAACATGAATCGTGACCAAAAAAGTCTTTCATTATGAAAGCCTCAATATCACAGGCAAGCAGATCACATCTCTTTTTCAGCAGTGTTCCATACAAGGTGTGAAGGACATTTAACAGGTAAGATGTTTCATTACCTTTGGTAGAAAATTTATAGACTGAATGGAATTTGCCAAAAGTTACATTTGTGTGGTTTGCCAAATATGCAGACAGATGAGCAAAGTCCAGTTTTATTTGGACAGGATTGTTGATAGAGATGATTTGAAATTCCATTTTTAAAATCAAAGTACCTAAGAGGTAGGGGAAGAATTTTTTAGTTGCTGCAATTCAGTGTTTCATTTAATATACAGTAGGATGCACGGTCACTGGTAAGATCTCATAGAATGAGTGCTACAGTCTAAGGGATCAACGCAAAGTGTATCAGAATTTTCCCTTTTGTTCACCCACAGAGTATTTAAGTTGCATCTTCTTAACCAGAATATATAATTTTACTATTTTACTCAATTTCATAGAGCAATCAAGAGAAGGGTACAGTAATGCGTGTTTGTTTGCATGGTGTACTTAGGATAATTCAGCAGCCACTGCTTTCAACTGACTGTTGGTATGTTTTTGTGAGTGACACTTCTCCACCCTGATTAAAATCCTGTACAGCCACGCTCAGATGAGCTTCCCAGGTTGGCAATCCTTCATGGTATCGTCACACATTGTTTGCTGGAAGAGTTACACACTGTCTGTACAACTCCATGGGGAGAGGACAATGAGAAGCTCATGAATGGTCTATTCTAGACTCTGCCATATGAGCCTTTTATCTTTCTGATTGTAATCTGTGTCCTTCTGCTATCATAAATCATAACCGTGAGTCTAATAGCTTCTCTGAGTTCTGTAATTCCTTCTAGAGAATTCTTGAACCTGAGGGTGTCTTAGGGGCCTCTGACAACAGATCCATTCTACCTACTCTGCCATACCCCAAATTATCTTAAAGAGAGAAGTTAGGTATAGATGCTGCCTTCCCTCAAAGAAAGAGGTGGTTAATACCCCCAAAGTATAATACAAGGTACACAGCAAGAAATCCTGTAAGATAGAGCCACAGAGTCACACGGCTTAGAAAAGAAAGGGAATATATCTAGTTGGGGTATTTAGACACAAGAGTAGAGGAGCTAAATATCAATGAAAATTTACATGACAAGAAATTCAAGTTGCATTTGGAAATGGGGTCAATTGTCAGCCAAATCCTGAATCGGAAAGCCCAGGCTGTAGTTCTCCCTCCCTGACCTTTTCTTCCTTTTTGTTTTGTTCTTGCTTGAATTCTTTGCCATCTGGCTGGCCCTATCAAAACAGAAAGATATCTGATATTTTTTACACTTTGACAGAAACTCATCTACACCAGTAAGTTCTGCCTTCTAGGTATTTGCTCATAATAGACTTTATCTGTAACTGGGGTCTGGGAATGCTCTGTCTCTGGTTATAGCAACATCTGGCGACAGCGAGATAATATTTTTAGAGAGGTGGAGATAGACTTTTCCTGGCCACTGAACCCACTGTTGCCAAGGCTGCTTGCAAACCTAAATCTGCTTTAGTTCATTTAGGGGCAAACCTGGGTTAGAAGAAACAGTAGAGTATCAGGCCGTGTCTCTTCTTCTTTCTTCCCCAACCCCCTATTCTAACCCATCTCACTTTATTTCTCGAAACTAAGACTCCCACAGGCACAGGATTCTCCCTGTGTCAGCACCCCCTCCCTTCATTTCCTCTCTCTGAATGTGACTATAACCTCTGCACAGTCTGTCCACGGCCTGAGACCCAGAGTTTCTGATGTCTGGGCTCTCAATCGCCTAGGGCACCTAGCCTGGGGAAAGTGAACTTGAGGCAGCTGCTTGTCGTGTGTGAGAGTGTGTGTGTGTGTGAGTGTGAGTGTGAGTGTGTGTGTGTGTGAGAGTGTGTGTGTGTGTGTGAGTGTGTGTGTGAGTGTGTGTGAGGTATTATTGATGACGAGAGTGTGTGTGAGTGTGTGTGTGAGTGTGTGTGTGTGAGAGTGTGTGTGTGTGTGTGTGTGTGTGTGTGTGTGTGTGTGTGTGTGTTGGGGGTATTGTGGAGGTTTATGTGAAAAGATTTTCTGCATTAAGTAGAGGCTCAAATAGAATACCATTAAGTTTCCTGTTCAGCTTCAAGGATATTTGATTAAATGAGAGCTTAGAAATACAGGGAAAGAGTCAGTCAGCATTGAGATCAGTTATAAATAATGCAGAATAGCAGGAAAACGAAACTAAAATTTGGTGTTCTAGGTAAGAATATCATAATAACAGTCATTTATGAGCATGAGTGACTACTTAAACTCATTTTCACGCGATATAGTAACATTTAGGTATAGTAGTCAACATGCCACTTTCTTGGTTATGTTTTACTTGATCAGTTAACTCTACATGTATGCTCACTTTTCATTAGTTTCTTTTTTGGACATAGTGGTGGTTGGCTCACAACTTAAAGTAAGTGAAAAGGAACATAGCCTGGAAAGAATCCATTGATGGACATGCCATTTTGGCGCTCTATGGTTCTTGCATTCTAGTTTGCAAATTCCACAAAATCGTTCATTCAGTGAATGCCTGCTGTGTGCATGCCTGCTATGTGCTGTTCCCCTCTGCAGAGAAGTCAAGGGCAAGCAGGGACAGATTGTGAGGAGGTGTTTACAGCTCTTGCCCGAGGGAAGTTCTCTCAGATGGTGAGGAAGCGGCTGCCTGGAATCACCCTCTAGGGCAGCCACCTAACTCATGCAGAACTCTTAAAGCCAGCCACAGACTTCGGCAGAGCCACGGCAGGAACCCTGAGGGTACACCCGCCTTACCTCCTGCCTTGCTCTTGCAGGGTCCCAGTCCAGCTCCACTCCACCCTGGCTCTATCTTCACTTCATCCCACTCTTTGTTCGTTCCAGTTCCTGGCAGTGGCTCCCTTGCTCCTTTGTGGCCCCAGGAATGTACCGGGACTCTGCCTACAGACTATTGGCTCTGCCACCAGCACTGATGCAGCCTTGTCTTCTCAGCCTCATTCTTCCTGCTTCTGCCTCCCTAACCTCCCAGGATCGAGGCTCTGGGATAGATCGTGGTTAGATTTCATTCTATCCACCATGGCCTTGCTCCTGTATGTTATCTCTACTAAGAGGGTGATGTAGACAGAAGCTGATGAAGTCTTTAGCAAGAAATAGCCATGGGGCCTTTCTCTAAAATGGTAGATTTTGAATCTTCTTCTTTTGCCATCCTCATTTTGGGCTCCTCAGCTGCTCTTCCAGCTCCTAGCCTAAACTCTCTATATCCCAAATATGGCACCTGGCATACTCAATCCCGGTGCAGCATCTCAGATGATTCAGGTACTAAAGGGAGGAGGTTACAGATACACACATACTTGCTCTAAGTTCCCAGTTTATTTAGTTAGAAATATTTCTTCTAAAGCAGGTAAGGTGGCTCATGTAGAGAGAGCAGAGGCAACATATTTTGGGGTGGCTTTTCCTTAGAGCTTGGGTTTTAATAGGACATGCAGCTTCTGGTGACGCTTTCCCTGCAAGTAGGATCCTCCAGAATCAAGAAAGCAGGTGGCTTCTTGTTAAGCTGCTGACTGTTTATATTCAGGGCTTACATTACCTTCCCAGAGGAACTTGTATTAACAATCCACACACTTTCATCTAAGCAGTGGTTCTTAGCCCTGGCTGTAGATTAGAATCATCTAGGGCTAAAAAAACCCCCAAATATGCAGGTTTCTGTGCGTATATAGCTGACAAATCTTTGACAAAGGAGCAAATGTAATTCAGCTGAAGAAGGATAGTCTCAATAAATGGTTCTGGAATGACTAGATATACACATGCAAAAAAATGCATCGAGATACAGGCTTTACACCTTTTACAAAAATTTACTCAAAGTGAATCATAGTCCTAAATGTAAAATGCAACACTGTAAAACTTCTAGAAGATAACACAGGAGAAAATCTAGGTGACCTTAGGTTTGGTGATGACTTTTAGATATAACACTAAATGCACAATCCATGAAAGAAAAAAAACATTGATAAGTTGGACTTCATTTAAATTCAAAACATCTGTCCCACAAAAGATACCGTTCAGAGATTGAAACAACCAGCCAGCCACAGACTGGGAGAAAATATTTGCAAAACATATCTGATAATGGGCTGGTAATCAAAATATACAAAAAACTTTTAAAACTCAACAATAAGAAAACAAGCCAATTAAAAATATGGACAAAAGGTCTGAAGACACACCTCACCAGAGAAGATATACATGTGCTTATTGAAAATAAGGACATGATAAGATGCTCAACATCATATGTCATTGGGAGCTGCAAATTAAAATAATGAAATGTACAACATCTCTATTAGAATGGTCAAAATCCAAAACACTGACTACACCAAATGCTGGTGAGGATTTGGTGGAGCAACAGGAACTCTCATTCCTTGCTGGTGGGAATGCAAAATGGTACAGCCACTTTGGAAGACAGTGTGGCAGTTTCTTACAAAGCGAAACATACTCTTATCATACGATCTAGCAATCATACTTCTTGATATTTACCAAAATAAGTCGAAAACATATGTTCACACAAAAACCTGCACAAGAATGTTTAATTAGCAGCTTTATTCATAGCTGCCCAAATTTGGAAGCTACCAAGATTTTTTTTAACAGGTGGATGGATAAACACTGTATAGTCACACAATGAAATATTATTTACCTACACAAAGAAATGAGCTCTCAAGCCATGAAAAGACATGGAGGAATCTTAAATACCTATTATTAAGTGAAAGAAGCCAATATTGTATGATTTCAACTATATGACATTCTGGAAAAGGCAAAACTATAGAGACAATAAAAAGATCAGAAGTTGCCAGGGGTGAGAGGGGAGGGAGAAATGAATAGGTAGAACACAGGGGATACTTAGAGCGATGAAACTATTCTATATGATACCTCAATGGTGGATACATGTTGTTAATACATTTGTTAAAACATAGAATGTACAACACTAAGAGTGAGCCCTAATGTAAACTGTCGACTTAGTTAATACTAATGTGTCAATATTGGCACGCCAATTGTAACACATATACCACACTAATGCAAAATGTTACTAAAAAGGAAAACCTTTTAAAAAGCGAGGAGAGTCAAAGCATATAGATAGCATAGCAAAGCAAAGTGCAGAATAGTCCATACTATATTTTCACTTCATATATAAATATATTTGATTTCTTATCTGTTTTAAAGTGGTATCTGGAAGTTGCCTCTGAACAAGTGAGTGCCTGAGTACAAGGGTTGGATGGAGACTTATTGTATTGTTCTTGTGTACGTTTTAAATGCTATGTCTTATACATGTAAAACCTATTAAAAATAATATTTAAAAAAGAAAAAGAAAAAGAAAAAACAACCCAGATACCCAGGCTGTACCTCACATTTGTGAAATCAGTCTCTTTGGCAGACGAGATCCAGGCATTTGTGGTTTCTAAAGCCCCTCCACGTATTCTGATTAGAATCACTGCTTTAGAGAAATGTTTGCAAATATTGGGCTTCATGGTTCTTGCACCAAACTCAGCATCAGCAGGGTTGAACTCTCATGGATGTGGGTGAATAAAGCAGGGTCAGTGCCCAGGTGTCTCTGAAGCCCAGCTCACTCCCAGTTTCCAATAGTCTGGAAACATATTTCTTCAAAAGTACCAACCAGTATGCTCTCCCTGATTTAATTCAAGCTTGCCATATTAATTCTAAAGCAATGACAAATCCATTCCCTTGCAACTAGCTGTATCGATTATAGAGAATTCTGAGTCTCTTTGGCTGCAACTGCTCACAGTTCAGCTCTTGAGTCTTTGTCAATTGTATCTTTAATTTCAGCTTTCCTCACTCCCAAGTGGCTGGGATCTGTGATCTTGAAGTGTTGGCAGTGGAAACAGCACAGCATGGCTGTTAATTACCCATACTGCCTTGGATTTGATTCCAGCTGCTGCTTGCCAGCTTGCCTTTGAGCTGTGTTTTCTTGTTGGGGTAAAGCTGGCAGCACCACAGCACTTTCTGGGGGAGCATCATTACAATCAGCAAGAGTTCAAGGGCAGTATGGGCAGCAATCGCATTTATCATAATCTTAGCTAATGTATGTGAAAGCTCACTAAAAATGGTGTTTTTAATAAAAAGAATTTAAACTCTAGCCCTGTGGGCCAGGCACTGGGCCAGGTGCTGAGGGTACAAAGACAAGAAAAATTCTACTTCCTTTCAGTCTATTCTTATGTGAAGAGCCAACATGAAATCAATGATAGCATTTGGAAAAGTTGAGGAACTAATTACGCTCTTTCAAAGAAAAATTTGGAAAACTACGTAAAAGATGTCTGTTGTTTACTTTTCTCCCAATCTGTTCTCATCCTTCCCTTGTTTACCTTCCGTCCTACCCCCTCCCTTCTTTTCCTCTCTCTGTTTATACAAGTGCATCCTTATCAGCCTGCCATTCTCAATCTAAAATGTGATGAGAGGAATTGGTTTGAAAATCTGTTCTGCATTTTGTGTGCATCCTGTCTCAAAGATTGTGTTTGAAAATGCTTTTGCTATTTAATCTAATTTGCCATTCTTGAGAGCGAGGGTTTACTAAACTCAGAAGGCAAAATAATATGCAAATCTATTTAAATAGTACACAGCCATTGCTGTGGCACCACTGGCCCTGCTGAAGGTAGCAGCGAACTCGTCGAAGAAATGCTTGTTGAGTCTCCACCATGTGCCAGGCATTAACTGTGCCAAGTAACGTGGTGAGTATGCGAATGGGGCCGTTGGGCTTCTGCCCACAAGAAACTGACAGTCGGGCAGAAGTCGCTGGCTACAAAGAACCCTAATGTCTTGCGCAGGATCCTCACCTCCACCTGCATGAAGCTGCAGCCCCGGGAGCCTGCAGCACTCACTGCATGCCGGGGACGGGCACAGAGAGGTGACTGCTGTCTGCATGGTCACTCAGGACACGGGTGGCTCCACTGAGAGTAAGTAGATTCCAGTGCTTCTCCTGGGCAAGAAAAGAACAGTGGAGCAAATCGACACACTGTATAAACCATCCTCATGGGGCTAGAGGGGCTGGATTAGTTTGTGTTGATTGAATATCTATAACAAAAAATATTCAAAGGAAAATTCCATATTTTGATTTTCAGATACCCATGAGTTGAACTCAGTTGTCAGAGAAGATAGTGGAAATAATGAGGCTGCTCTGTCTTACAACAGGGGTCCCCAATCCCTGGGCCATGGACCAGTATCTATACATGGTTTCTTAGGAACCAGTGGCTGTACAGTAGGAGGTGAGCAGTGGGCTAGAGAGCAAAACTTCATCCATATTTGCAGTCACTCCCCAGTGCTAGCAGCTCTACTTCAGATCATCAAGGATTAGATACTTGCAGAAGCGCGAACCCTATTGTGAACTGCACATGTGAGGGATCTAGGTGCACACTCCTTATGAGAATCTAATGCTTGATGATCTGAGGTGAACCTGAGATGGTGATGCTAGCACTGGGGAGTGGCTGCAAATACATATAAACAATAACAGAGAGGTTTGCACAGAGACCATAGTAAATCAATTACCTGCAGTCTCAGATCAAAACTCTATCAGTGAGTGGCAAGTGACAATTAAGTTGCATCTGGTGGCAGGCTTTATAGTGGCAAGTGAGTTGATGTACTTCAATTGTACAGCTGCATCTCACGGCAGACTTTAAGTCAGAATTTGACACTTATTTTAGTCTGCATGTGGACCGC
The DNA here is from genome assembly GCF_902729225.1 of Pteropus medius. Classification (NCBI taxonomy): domain Eukaryota; kingdom Metazoa; phylum Chordata; class Mammalia; order Chiroptera; family Pteropodidae; genus Pteropus; species Pteropus medius. The sequence continues at coordinate 30,095,209 of NW_024354502.1, read as the reverse complement.
CCATTATTGACATTATTATTATTTTATTTACCACTTCCATCCATACCTCTTTCCCGCACTGCACACTTGTCTCAGTCACGGTTTTGATAAGCCCATAAACTAACCCTATCCAAAATGAGTAAAAAAACAAACATCACTGGAGACCTCCTTGGAAAGGGGGAAAGACCCAATAATGGGACAGCAGAAGACTCTAAAACTGCCAACAAAAAGAAAGCTGCATTTAAAAGAAAATACCAAGAGTCCTACTTAAATTACAGGTTCATTGCAAAAGGTGATTCACATTCGCCAAGCCTACTTTGTAGAATATATGGTGACAAGCTATGCAACCGTGAAACCTTCAAAAATGCTTTGCCACATGAAGACCAAGCACCCTGCATTGAAAGACAAGTCTTTGGAGTTTTTCGGAAGAAAAAAACGTGAACATGAAGAACAGAAGCGATTATCGAAGGCCACCACTTGTCAAATGTGTCTGCACTGAGAGCATCATTCTTAGTGGCTAACCACACTGCTGAAGCTAAAAGCCTTTTACTATTAGCGAAGAGCTGATTCTGCCTGCTGCTAAGGACATTTGTCATGAATTTTTAGGAGAGACTGTATTCATGTGTTCCTCTTTCAGGTGGCATGTGTTCCTCTTTCAGGTGGCACTATAACTAGATGAATTGATGAAATAGCAGAGGCTATTGAGGCACAATTGCTAGAGAGGGTTAATGAGTCACCGTGGTATGCAATCCAGGTGGACGATGTTGACAGGCATCTCCCGATGTTGACAACAGGCAGCAATGCTTGTTTTTGTGCAATATATTTTTCAGGAGGATGAGCATGAGGATACAGTATGTGCAACCCATTTGTGAATAAGCCAGGTGAATTGACTTTGTCCATGCTAGAAGATCAACTGCTTGAGATCCCAAATGACAGTGTCCTTAAAAGTCTGTTTGAGACAACTTCAAATTTCCATATGTTCTGAATTAAAGTCAAAGTAGAATATCCTCAGATGTCACAAAAGCACTGAAAAGCCTGCTTCCATTTCCAACATCCTATCTTTGTGAAGCAGGAATTTCTACCGTGACAGCAACCAAAATGAGATTATGGAGTAAACTGGACATAAGCAACATACTTCGGGTGTCACTGTCTCCCATCACCCTCAGATGTGGTCATCTAGTTGCAAGAAAACAAGCTCAGGGCTCCCACTGATTCTGCATTATGGTGAGTTGTATAATTATTTCATTATATATTACAGTGTAATAATAATGGAAATAAAATGCACAATAAATGTAATGTGCTTGAATCATCCCGAAACCATTCCCCTTCCTCCCTCTAGTCTGTGGAAAAATTGTCTTCCATGAAACTGGTCCCTGGTGACAAAAAGGTTGGGGACTTCTATTCTAGAGAACCTAAAAATGCCTTAATGACCAGAAAGCATTCACATCCATTGTTCAGAGGCTCAGCATTCAATTTCCCTTTTGTTCCCTGTTTAATAACAATAGCCAAAGTTAACATTATCCAGGATAAAGAAACTATCATTAGTTTGAGATTAACCAAGTTTGCATTAATGGATTTTGACTCTAGGTATTTTGAACCTGGGGTCATCCAGTTTATGACAACATCCAAAGTCCTTGACTTGAACTGAAGCATCTCCCTTTAAAGGGAAAAAGGGAGTCAACACCTTCTGCAGAGACAGACAGATAACCTTAGGGATGCCCTAGGGGCTTTGAGTGCATTATAAGACATATATTATTTTTGTTAGTAAGACTCTACTAAATCATTGTTTCAGGGGAAATGCTAGGGAGAAGAAGATGTTTATTCAGACTTTGGGACAATGATGTTTTTCTAAAATTTAGCAGCCAAAAATCACTTTGGATTATACCCAAGGCCAGTATTTTCACTCACTCTCTCCCATCACCCCTCAAACCAGTTTAAATCCTCCAGCCTCTCTATTGGAAGCTTGAAAATTAGAGCAAAGCCTTCTGGGAACCTAGTCTCTATTCTGTAGCTTGCCAAGCTCCAAGCGTCAATTTATTTGGAAAGTTTAACATTTGGAAGAAAGTTTTTTTTTTATTTTTTTTTAATTTTTTTTATGGTAGGATGGAAAACATCAACTATTCTGAAGGAAATTCATGGCTTTGGGGAAATAACACTTAGGGGATAACACATTTTCCTGTGTTAACTCCACTTCCTCCCATCCCAACACACACACACATAATAGTCTCAGGCTTTTGCTTGTCTCTTCTTCACCAAAGTCCACCAGAAAGATGGGAAAGATGTCCCAAACCCTCCCAAAGGAAAATTTTCAACTGAAGTAACTTAAGGTGAATGCGTCAGGGACTTTGGGCTAAAATTATCTTGCGGCACGGGGTGGGGCTTTGCACAGTGATGTCTTGGGCAGAGGGGTGTCTTGGTATAGTATAGTTGACACTCCTGGTAGAGGAGGGACAAATGTGACTCACTCTGCTCCCTGGGATGTCAACAAGTTCTCATTTTACCAAGATGTAAAATGCTCCTCCAGGGTCCTAAACAACCTTGATTCTCAAAGGTGAGTTTGGAGAAGTTCTAATGATTCATTCAAGACTTTTAATAATGTTCTGGGGTGACTTTCAGAGTAGTCCATGAGGTGCTTTCCCGCTGCTGATCAGGAAGAAAAAAGCATCGTAACTGTAATACTGGGAGCCAGATGTGACTTGGCGCATGTACGTTGTGGCAGAAAAGGAAATGCTCTATTTTTTGAAATAATTTGCCACCTATATTAAATTTCTATATTTGAGTCACCAGGGAGAAGGATGGGTGTTAGTCCAGCTGGGCCGGGGAGACAACTGATAATTAACTCCTTATAGAAATGGAGCTTGTTTGAGTTGAGAGCAGAGAGCAGATCAGTCAACGCCCTGAATTCCCAGTTGAGGTAATGAAGACTGAGAGGAGTAAAGTAACTTTCCCAAGGTCATTTGGTAAATAAGGGTCAGTGTCAAAACTCAGCTTTTTGTTGCCGAGGCCAGTGCTATGTCCTTCACACTATCACATGTCTCCAGATCAGCTCTCTTCTCTTTAGTTCCAAGACTGATACCCAAGGATAGTTACCCTTCATTCAGGTTTGCCTGGATTGCAGCACCCTCACATCCTTGTTCCCTAAAAAGGAAAGTGATGCTTAGATGGGAGGAAGATGGTGCTCTGTGCTACTTTAATTATGCCTGCCTTGGTTTCTGGGTCTCCCTGTTCTCCTGAATCTCCTGGTTGCTCTTGTAATATAGGGAGGAGGCAAGAGCAACCAGCACATTGAAGTCTCTGATGTTAGATCAAGCTATATTCAGAGACTGCAATGTGCTGATCAGCCCTATGGCCAGACCATGAGGAAATCTACAGAACTAAAGAAAATTTCTGCCGAGATTGCTAACAAACCATTTATCCATACTGTGAAGAGAAAACAGGAAAACAGAGTCTTTCAGCCCTACACAGAATAAATATAATCATTCATTCCCTATAGCTGAAATCCTGGGGAACCTCTAGGTCAAAGGCTGGGAACTGCCAGCAGGCCTTTCTCGCTACATACTCTTATTCTTTTTCACTGTATACCCATACCATCAAAGGAAAATGGGTAAACAGTATAAAAACTAATTCATAGAAACTAAGAATGATATATAAACTGAATCCCGTAAACACTTGGGGTCCCTCTCACTGTCTTTTCTCTGTCTCTCTCATTGTCTCTGTCTCTCTGGGTCTCTCTCAGGCTCTCTCACTCTTTGTTTCTGAGAGGAGACCATACTCTGTCTATGGAATGTTACTCCTTCTCTAATAAACTCTAATAATACTCCTTCTCTAATTTGGTGTGCACTTGAATTCTTTCCTGTGCTCAGTCGAGGACCCTTTCTCTCTCAGTGTAGGGCTGAGCTCCCCCCAACTCGGGGAAATTCGCCCTGTCCCATATCACTTGTACCTATTTGGTTGTTGCTTTCCGATCTTACTCATAGGTTCTTGATTTTTCTCCACACCCCTCATGTATTCTGTTCTCTAGGGTGGTCTCATACTTCCAATGTCCTCTTATACCCTGATGACTGATACCCAAATTAATATCTGCAGTCAAAGCTTCTTCCCTTGGCTTCCAGACCCTTTGGGCATCTAAGTATACCTCCTCGGTAGGTGGCTGACAGGTCTGTATCTATCTCAATTACCTTCTCATAATCCTTTATCAGCTCTTTAACATCTAACCTGGCGCACAAGGCCCTCCGTGACTGGGCATCAGTCTCATTTTCCAACATTTCTCTTTATAGTCCTTGTCTGTCACTATATATTGCAATACTACCAAACATCCATCGTCCCCTTCCACCACCATGCACACGCACTTCACAGCTTGTAGTTCTCAAATATTTCTGCACCAACATGTTGAGCTATAGAACGCACAATTATTCACATCATTTTGTTTTTTACAAAAAAAGTCTCATAGGAAAAGGGGTATGTATATTTCTACAGAGTAGGACGTGCCAGAATCTCGGCGGGGAAGGATGCAGATTTGAGAAAGCCCCCAGTCATCTTCTTTGTCACCCCTTCTTTCACAAGGGGATTTTCTCCCTCACTGAAAATAGCTATTTAAGGCAGATGAGACACTCCCACCATTTTTCCTTTTCCCCTGTGAAACAGAGGCTCCATTGTCCCCAGTGGATTTCTACTCCCTTAGACAAAAAGATCTCTCTCTGTCGCCCCTGAGACAGAGTTCGTTTTGGAGCCCGAAGGTTTCCCTGCTTAATTGATGAGGAACTAATAAAGCATGCCCTGTTCCTTGGACTCCAGACCTCTTGATGGCAGTATCCTCATATCACTTTTACACACATATTAAATTGCAGCCCAGAAGCCAAATCTTGTAGTGGAAAGCTAGGGAGGCAGGTAGCAGCAACAGGTAAATGATGAACAAGAGCCATTGTGTGCCTGGAGTTATTAAATTTTCTTTGGGGCAGTCTCAGAAAAATGTTCCTTGGTCTTATCTTAGAATAATAGATTTCGAATCAGAACAGACCTGAGGGGTTGTCAGAATTTCCTTTCCGGGATAGAAATCCCATCAGCAGTGACCCTGATAAATGGTTATATCCAGGTTTGTTTGTTTGTTTGTTTGTTTGTTTGTTTATCTATCTATCTATCTATTTATTTATTTTTAATACACTCTCAGTGACAGGGAGCTCACTAAGGCTTGAGGCAGCCATTCATTATTAGAAAATAGAAAGCTTATGTTAGCAAGTATCCACTTCATAGTTGGCTAAAAATATAATCTGTTTCTAGAATAAGCTTCTGGATGGAACCCAAAATAAATTTTCTCTATATTCATTTCTTGTGGATATACATAGACGGAGTAGATAATTCAATTTGAAAGACTCAGGCCAAGGAGGGGCTCTGAATCTGGTGCCCACATACTCTGAGTTGGTTTGGAAAGCATCAATAGCAAACATTTTGTTTTACTGTCAGGCTGAACTTTGCAGTCGTGTTCCCCAGTCACTTCTCAGCATGAAGATATCCATGATGATAGCTGTTCCAATTTCAATAACTATTGATTGGAAAGAGGAAGCATAATGACAACAAGATAATATAAAAACAATAATCCCTTTATATTTCTAAACAACAGCAGCATTTACATTCATTAAAAAATTCATTTATAAAAATCCATTTGTAAGAATATTTTTCATTCATTGAAAGTTAATTCCTGATGTGTAGATGGATTCTTAGAACTCTTTTGAAGACTCTGAGGTCTGCCCAAGCATCTGAGTTCTACATGTTTAATTTTTGGTTTGGAATTTGGGTCATGACATTGGGAGTATTTCTTTGTGATGGATGATTATTTTCTATTACGTTTTCTTTATATTACTTTTAATAATGTTTCTAAGAATCACTTTTCTCTGACGTTGACCATTCTCTATTTAGCCCACCTCCCCATGCACCCTGAGTTAGTTGTCAGGTTGAACAAAATTGATCATGATTCCAACAGAGTTTAAGGCTTCCTCAGACTCAGGGGTGCCATGGGAGATAATCTGACATACTGGTAACAACACAGGCTCGGGAGTTGGAAAACTGGGATATAACTGAGTGCCACCATTCTCTGTGTGACCGTGGGCAATTTATGATGTTGTATCTCTCCAAGTTTTGTTTTCCTCGTCTGTTAAGTGGGAACAATAGTAGCGTCTATCTCATGGGGTGATGTAGGGGTTGACTGGATTGATGAATAGACCTAGTGCAGTGTCCACAAATCCTAAGTGCTCTCTTGTTTTTCTTTTCCGTTTCCTTCTTTTTCTCCATCTTCTCCTTCATCATCATCATCAGCATTTATCATCATCATTCATACTCAAAGAGCAACACTTGGGCCCTGTCCATGACTATCCCTTGGCATAGGATAAATTGGGGCAACCAGAGCCCTATGATTTGGGAAGAGGGGTACCCTTGGAGTGGCAGTGACTGGAGAAGTGAATGGTTTGTTAACAGCTAATAAAAGAGGCCTGAAGCTCAAAAGACTATAATCTCAGTTGAAAAGTACTACCCCACCATTGCTGAGGCCAGAGGTCAGTAAACTTTCTACAGAAGGATAGATGGGAAATACTTTCTATTTTGCAGGTTGTACAGTGTCTGTACAACTATGCAGCTCTGTTGTAGAGTGAAGACAGCTATAGAGAATTTGTTAATTGTTGGGCATGGCTGTGTCCTTTATTTATGGACACTTTATTTATGGATTTAAGTTTGAATTTTATTTAATTTTTACATGTTATAAAATATTCTTTTAAAAAACATTAAAAATTTTAATCATGAAAATTGTAAAAATCATTCCTAGCTCATGGGATATATAAAAACAGGCAGTTCACTGTACTTGGTCCACAGGCCAATTTGCCAGCTAAGTCAGTTTAGCACAACTGCTCTCTTCTACCCAAACCTCTGTTTGTTACTTGGGTACCTTTTTCTTGTTCAAGGTACCATTAATGTTCTCCTGGAGGGACTAGCTAGGAAAGAGAGAGATAATCACTGGAGTTAGCTCTGGGCTCCTTACTCCTTCAGGAAAGGCCCTTAGCTCAGCTTTAAGGTCGTGAATCATGGCCCAACCAAGCAGCAAGTCAGAAGTGTGGAGAGTCCTCTCAGGCTTACACTGGAGGAATGTGAAGCCTCAAGTGCAAATAAGAGAAGATCTTAAATTTAACAGCTTGTCCACAGCAGATCTTCTTTTGCCTTTCTCTAAGGATATCTCCCAGGAATACTTTCCCACTATTATTTCTTCTTATTAAAAGAAGAGGCTTTTAAGGGGATGTTGGGAAGAGAGGAGAAGGAATATTGAGCAAATCTTTGCCGCCAGTTAGGCAATTTCAACCAGGAGTTTCCTAGAGACACATTGTTTAGTCTTTTATACCTGCCTCTTTCATATTCCACTGAGAAAATTTTCCTGGCTTGAAAATTTGAGCAAGTGCATTGGAAGCTGAGATCTGATAGATGCTGGGGCTGCCAAAGGTGCATAGGAAAGATCTGAGGGCAGCCAGGAATCACCTGCTGGACTGGAAATGAAGCCAGGTTCTTCTCAAGGGACCTGGCTTTCTTTAAGGGAGGAAATTGTCCTGGCTTTATCAGCAAGCTGCTCTTGTCAGTCCAGCCAATTCCAGGCAGGTATGGGCTCAGGTAAAGTTCTTCTGCTTTAAAAACCAAAACCAAAACCAAAAACAACCCCCCTCCCCCCACAATTCCAACAACAAAATATCATGCACTCATAGCTTGCGATACGTCAAAAGTTAACTTCAGTCTTGATATTCTGCTAAAACCTGTTATTTGGCTTTTACTGGGGCTTTAGATAGTCAAACAGCCCCATGCTGACTTCAGTGTCATTTCTGCCACCTACAGACTTGTAAAATCAATGATCACATGATCACATCAATTAATAGCATATTTAATGTTAATCATATTCACGTGGCATATGATTTGAATTTATCATTAATAAGTGAATATTCACTTTCATAAAAAAGTAAGCATTCTAGATGTAACTTGGAGTGACAGCTCTATTTATGTGCTTTATATGTTGAAATTCTGTTTTATCAGTAAAATGCTCTAATATCTGTGAAAGCCATTAGTTTGATATAAAAATTATCATATACTTTCAAACTCTTAAACAAAGGAATAGAATGACCCTCATGCAAGTTTGAGAGACAGGATTGTATAACTTTAGGATGAATGCTCATTTGGTTTTTGAGGCAGTAAATATTTGTAAACATTTAGGTAATCATACAAGACAAAATAATAGAGATTATATTTTATGATATTCTAATCTTTATATAATTGATTGACATTCTAACATTCAAAACCTTAGAAAACCTTGAAAACTACATTTAGTTTTTGTCATGCTAATTCCACTTAAGCCATAAATTCTCTTACGACAAAGTACTGTCTGGACTTCTTCCATATTTTGTGAAGAAAAATTTAAAGCAGATTGTCATCTTTGTAAACACAAAACTTCATGAGGAGAAAAAACTCCAATATCATATACTATGACTCCCAAGAGAGAGCATCTTCAATTCAAACATAACAAAAGGTGTAAAAAGTATGTAGGAAAAAAATAAAGAGAGAGAAAAATGAGATGCTCCCAGATATCTTTCTTCCTCCACCAACCTTGGCTGAAAGTGAAGGTCTATTTAGCAAATTATGGTTGTTCCTGCATTATGATATTCAACTTTTGAGATTTACTTCTAAAAATTTTGATGTAAGAATATAGTAGTTTATCTTTTAAATACTATTCAAGGCTGATTCTATATCTTAGAAATTTGTTCTATAAGGATACTATTTTGACTCAACTCTAGGCAAATGTTGATTCCAACACTTGGTCATTTGTTATTTGACCAAAATGCTTTTGGCTTTGTCTCTGGCCTTGAATACTGTCTTCTGTATTACAGGTGCTAGAAATCCGAGAACTCCACATCTAAGACACCCTTCCTGGCTGCTTTCCAGGCATATTCTGCCAGTAGGAGGCACTAGCAGGGGATGAGAATGAGAAAGGATGAGAGAAGCTTTTGTCAGATTCTGCTTTTGGGAGTCACACTGACAGCAGTGGCAGCCCCACGGCCTCAGGAGTGTGGAGCTATGGGCTCCTGACTCTGGCAGCAGCAATGGCAGTAGTTGTGAGTTGCTGCGATGATTGTGACAGGGACAGCAGAGATGACTGTAGTTTCCAACGGTGTCTGTGGGAATATGTCCGTATAGAGAGGATTGATTGGCAAGGGACTGACTTTACTGTGTATATGGGAAAAGAGTGGAAAATAAGGTTGCAAAAATAGGACGTGGCTAGATTCAGGGAACCTGACAACCAGGCAAAGAGTTGTGCTTTCTGTATCTTAGGGTAGAAGGTGTTTGAGCTACCCAGTTTTCTTTAGTTAGAGTCTTTAGATATTTGGAGATCAAATGGGATGTTTGTTTTTTTCCTATGTGACATATTCGTTCACCTTCAAATCCCTTATTCATAGACAGAGGCAAGAAAACTGTAGAAGAGCAGGGACTGTCTAGAAAGGGCAGACACGTCCATGGTGATTTCCTGCTAGAGAACTTGTAAGCACAAATATGAACGCCTCTATTAATAAAGTTCCTTTCATTTTTATAGCATTCTATGAAAACTTTTAGTGTACATTACTTAATTAATCCATGCAATAAAACTGGTAGGTAGGTTTAATTATGATCCTGATTTCATAAGAACATGAAGAAAGGAATGTTCAGAAGGCTGTACGATGTGCTCAGAGATGCACAACAGTCTTGGCACATCTGACTCCAGGGTTTATTTTCTTTCTAATAGTGTTTCTTTACCTTTTAAAAAAAGGGTCTCATCTCCTATTTTGCGAAACTTAAACATTTCTTTCTCTTCTTTAATGTTCACTATTGATCACTTTCTATGAGCCTGTGTGCCATTAAGATTTCATAGATTCATAAATATATGTGTTGAAATTACACATAGGGCAGAGTCTCCTCCCTCTTTCCTTTACAGTCTCTGCTTCAGAAATAGTGCTTTTTCTTTACACTGCTTCTCCACGTTATTTTAGTTGGTCTTTATGATGATAACAAAAGAATGCCAATTCTTTCGCTTCTGAAGTTCCATTTTGCAGTTATTATTTTTATCCATTTTTTAGTTAGCTAGAATACATCTTTAAGTTAATTTGCAAAAATCATATAAGGTAATATATATATTTTCATATTGGAAATATATATAAAATTCAGAGTTTTGCATATCTAAAAGGTCTTTCACACACAAAAAACAAGCTAAAAAATTCTTGGTACACAAGCTTCTCCCTCAGAAGTATATATATATATATATATATAGCTGCACTGTCTTCTGTTTTGCCATTAATTTTTGTAGAAAAACACGAAGCCAACTGGTTTTTGTTCTATTTATATAACTTAAAAAAATTTTTGCTTTCTTTTTTTCTAGATTAAAGGCTTTTAAGAACTTAAAAATTTTTTTTTGCATAAAAATTGCAAATATCTGTTTGCATTTAAGGTCTCTATTTTCATGAATTTTTGTAGTTGGGGCCTTTTATCTGCATGGTCTTTGTCCTAGTGTGGGTTTTCTAGAAAACGGAGCCTGAGACAAAGCTTATGAGCTAAAGCTTCCTGGGAAAGTGTACCGCCAGGACAGCAAGGTTGAGTGTGAGGCAAGCGGGTAGACAAAGCAAATAGAAATTGGTGAGTTATTGAGCTGGTCAGAGTGTCATAAAATAACATATCTGTTTCCTTAGTTATGAGTGCTTCATCCAGACAGGTGCATGGCACCTGGGAACTATTATTAAGGGACAGAAAGAGGGAAGAATTTATCTGTCCCTCCTTAAAGTTTCTTGTCTTTCTTTGTTCAAAGACAAGAAACTGTAAGACCCAGTGGGTGTTAACTTTCCCTCATTTCCAGATTCTGGATGTTATAATCTTTGATTGGATATAGAAAGAGAGGTAATGGATGCATCAAATAAGGCTGCTTCAATAAATAGACAGCTACCTGGTGTTCTTGAGTTTCTTAGACAGGGACCAGATAATGAGGGAGAAATGAGGAACCTGACCACCTCTCAGGATGATAGGTTTACTCTGTTACTGTCAGCAGAGTGCTGGCAGGATATTATTTAATATCTGTTTTATAAGTAATAGGAATTCTTCTTAGATTCTGGAAATAGATTAGCTTTCAGTTCTAGTTTTCAGTGATGTTTTAGGTTTTGTATTTCCCTCTTCTTCATGTGCGTTTTGAGAGGACACTTTAAGAGGCTGTCTCACAGGCTGCTGACTCCAGGTGCTTTATGGTGGGTTTCTCATGGGTCTGCCACTATGTTCCCACTGACATCCCACACCGTGCTCTTCCTTAGATCAGATGTTTTCTCACTGTTGGTAAACTGCTACTCATGGTCCCCGCACCTGTATACTCATTTTCTTTCCTGTGTTTCTCAAATTCTGACCACCTTACAAGTTTCTGTTCTTGCTTAAAGCTCTCCTGGCCAATCCAGGGCCAGTGGCTGTCTCTTGAATTCCTAGGCTCCTGGCCATCTGTGCTATGCAATTTAGCAAATAGTTAAGTCCTAGTCTGGTGCATGAGTCCGATCTCTTCACTAAACTGTCAGCTTCATTGGGAAGGGGTACTGTTTAATTTATTCCTCTTCTATTTTCCTCACAGTACTGGACATGTTGGAGACAGTACCTTTTTGTGATAGTCGTCTATGGGAATGGTATTTCAGAACTATCTAGAAGCCATCTTGACACCCACATTTGCTCCAAAACATTAAACATTCCCATAACAGTAGGCCCCTTTTCGGGAATGGGGAGGGCACACAAGTTTATAAGACAAGTGCAACTGCCTATATGTGCGTTGACCAATACAAATTCTTTTCTGAAAAATATATAGTGTACTAATACAGTGCAGGTGAGGGTCATGGTAAAAAGCATGGATTCTGGTGTTAGATGGCCTGGGGTGGAATCTTGTCTCTGACATTGGTTAGCTGTGTGATCTTTCTGTGTCTATGTTTCCCCATCTGCAAAAGGGCAGGTATAGTATCTTCTTCATAGTTTTCTTTTTGTGAAGGTCAAATAATTTAATACCATTTAATTACTAGGTTGGCATATGGTACATACCATGTAAACTTTCTCTCTCTCTCAAAAACATTACTTGTCTCACATTTGGATGTTTTCTCTCCAAAGCCAAGGGTCACTGAAAAAGCATCTTATAGAAGCCTCTCTCTTCCCACCTTCTTCCACCAACTACCTGACCATTTTTTTACCTGGGATTTACCTTTCCATGATCTGTCCCACTTGCCAATATGAAATTTGCTCACATTTTATTCACTGAATTCCTTTTTTCTTCCTTTTAGATAGTCTGATAAGGGATCAGGAATAACACATTAATGATGAGGTTAGTGGAGACTTCCAGGTAACACCTTTGCCAGGTAACATTTTTATTTAGTCTTTTGGCAAGCAATCCCTATTAGCTTGCTATGGGGCTGGCTCTAGTCCTGGCCAGGACATTCCCCATGACTCCCAAAACTTCCCACTCTGCTGTGCTTGTGGTATGTATTTGGTGGTAGTCAGAAGAAGTCCTCTCCCACACCCAGAAGCAGCATGATAAATATCAAGCTTCCCTTTAATGCCGGGTGTTACTGGAGTCAGTTTTAGGAGGTAGACAGACATGTCATTAAATTGGATAATATAATGAGAAGGCTGTTCATTATTTAGTTCCCTGCTTGTCCTTCCAATTACCTCAAGGGAAAAGCCTTATTTCGACACCTCTGACATCTGTCTGATAGTGGCTAATTTTCCTTCAGAAAAATGGAAGAAGAGGCCTAAGGCTTGGCTCATTAGGCAGATAACAGTATCTAGCTAGAAAGTAATAACATTATTTCATGTTCACTGTATTTATCTTTAGAATTATCTTCTATTTATGATAATTGATCCATAAATGGTTTTCCATTATTGAAGAAATATGATCTCTTAAATATATTTCATATACGAAATATAAGTATAATTAAATACATAAATATCAGTGAAGTGGTACTCAAATAACCACAGTTTGAGAAATAATTGTATGATAGAAAGTGCTTTGGAAATTATGTGAATTATTATACCTTGGCTCTGTCCTTTATTAACTGTGTGATCTTAGGAAAATTATTCAATGGACTTTTCCAATGAGGACTAATAATATTTATCCTTCAAAGTTATTCCGAAGTTTAAATGGCCTGTCTTATCACTTAGTATACTGTTCTTCTTTACTTTCTTCTTTCCCTCTAATTATGCCATGTGTACCGCTTCCTTCTACTACTCTGCTCTCTGGGCAGCTCTATGCTCTGCTGCTCCCCCTGTACCCCATGAGAAGAATCTGGAAAAGTCTTATCTCTAGTTCACTTTGAATTAGCAGATGTCTCTAATAGGTTTAGTGAAAAGGCATCTGTACTAAACTGAGGAAAAGTAGAAGAGGCAGAGACGTCATGCCTGGTGGGTCTGGGTCTGGGTCTGGGTCTTCTCATCCCTGTTGCAGATCTCTCTTAACTTTAGTCCTGTTTAAAACTACAAGGTCAGCAATATCTGTTTCTCCCAGAATTTTAGACTGATGTGAATGCCACACTGGCCAATACATTAGAATGGCACTGTTGGAGCTGCAGTTTGGGGCATTATTTCGCCCAGGCCTGTAGGAATGATCCTGAGTCGGAGCCCAGACTCTCCATAGTTTAGGGAGTATTGTAAGGAGGTGCCCTTACAGTTAAAGAAAGACAAAGAGGAGTGAAACAACTATGTCTCCTGGAGCAGAGAGCAAATGCCTTTGTCTCTCCTCCATCTTTTGCTTCCTGATGCAAATACAGTAAGCTGGGATGCCTACGTGGGAGATGGACATTTTGGTAGCAGAAATGTTCTGTGACTATTGGAAGTTAGAAACTTTTGGTCCCTGGGTCTCAGTTTCCCTCTCTCTGTCTCTTCTTTTAGGCTAGAGATAGCTAATATCTGAAGGCACCTTTAGTTCTGGGGAATTAGAGTAGGACACAGAAACGAGGGAGACTGGCTGCCGTTTAACTTCTTTGGGTTCAGTGGCTTCAAGGGGGACAGTTATCTTCATGATTTCTTAATTATAAAACAGTTCCTCAAGCAGTGAGGATTCAGGATAGAACTTGTGTAGAGGGGTAAAGCGTAGGGATTTTACTTTTTCATTCATTTATTTACAATTGAATTCTTCTACCCGGTGTAAGGGATATGCTCAGATATGGCGGCCTTTGTTATAGTGAACTCCTGGGCGGAGTCGGGTATCCCACTAACACATGAGTAATTATTGCAACTCCTGAGAGTTCTGGGTCTGAAGCAAATGCCGTCTTGGACTCTTCTCAGGAAGAATCAGAAAAGAACACTCAGACATCTTTCAGTCTGGTATTGGCATTCTGCCTCCACAGCGAAGCCTTTCCCGATGGCTCCAGCAAACCACGGCCTCCACAGCTTATTGTCTCTAGTATTTATTTGACCCACTTGGCATTTGTTGTCTTGCGGAGACTAATATTTTGCTATTAACCTGTCTATTATGTTATTCTTGCCTCTCCAAAAGTTTCATAAGTTCCCTGAAGAAAGAAAAAAATCAATATATTTATTGGATAATTCAGGTACCATGCTAAGTTCATTTTACATTCATCAAGTGGTTCCAACTCTGGAATGGATTATTCATATTTTTCTAGCTGTGGAAATGAAGGCTCAGAGAAACTGTGACTTGCCTAAGGTGACTTAGGCACAGGCCATGGTTTGGTATGAAACACTGAGCATGAACTCTCGTATATAGCTAGAGTTTGTTAAAAAGTCATTGAAGGACTGTCCTTACAAAGAAAACAAAACCCAAAGCCACTTCTCAGACAGAATGTAGTGGGTAATGTTGGGCAACATGCTAGGAGACGTAGGTATCCCTTTGCCTCTGAATTCAAATCCGTCTCTTGCTCCCTGAGACATGTGATCTTTTGTGACAACACTGAGACCAGCTGTGTCAACATGATTAAGTTGTTTGTTACAGGAAAACTTTCCTGGGAAATATAATACTGCAAACTGATAAACTACTTTGCTTTTCTCTTTTATTAGAGACAATTGTCTGCTCACCTGGATGGACCACCCACTTATTAATTAATAGTTTATCTATTAAGCCTTGCTTTAGGATTCTTGTTCACTACATCTGTCACTTCTATTTTATCACAGAAATCTTCCCAATCAGTTTTCTCTCTTGAAAGATGGAACTTAACCACTTGAGCTGAGACACGAAAGCCTTGTAAATAGCCCATTTCTATCTATCCCCTTCTGAAACATAGCTAAGTCTCAGTCAAGGTGATGTTTTTCCTAATGGCAGTGACTTAAAATAAACTTAGTATTACTTTATTATCAGGTTCTCTGGTGAAATTTAGAAGAGTTAAACGATCCTCATGTTTTGGCTTTTTTTTTGTCTTCAATGAGATAACAACCTCAGGTTGACTGGTTAGGATAATAGTCTCTGGTAACAAACCCAAAGTAACTATCTGAGAAAAGGCACACAAAATGGCTGGTGATGAAGACTCAATTTGGGTTCTTCTTCATGAGCTAGGCAAGGGCTATTTGCTGCTGTTAAGGTCTAGCCTTTGTTAAGAAGCCAGTATAAATAATAAGTTAAAGGCATAGCTTCTACCTTCTTGGGATTGAAATATTATACACTCAAGGTACATGCTTTTGAAAGAAGGCTTCTCTCAAAAAGTTCCTAAGTGTATAACACAGTTATTTTTGTACAAAATTTGCATACCTTATGGTATAAGAGATTTGAGGGGAAAATCTTCAGTCTCTCAAAATTACTCCCTTCTACCACATAAGCATATTAATTCTCAAGGGTTTGTAATGATGTGGAGACATATTTCATGGGTATGGATGATTATGTATGGAAATTTTAAAACAGAAATTGTTTATGTTACTCATGTTATTGTATTAGGAATTTCTAGTTTCAGGAACAGAAAATCCTGACATAACTGACTTAAATAAAAGAAAATTTATTATTCCATATAACAAGAGATCTGGTTTCGTTCTCAGGCTGGAGCATGATGACTGGGGTAATTCCAGGTCCTGTATCAAGACATGACAAAAGGGGTGTTTTTCCCTTCATCTCATTTTTGGAAGTGAGAAATCCCTTCTCGGAAGTTTTCAGCATGTGTCCCATCATGTATTATTGTTCAGAATTAACCACGTGTCTACTATTAATCCAATTTTTTCCCTGGGGAATGGGATTACCAGAACTGGCTCAGACTAAGTAGGATATACCCCTGATGGGAATGGGATCTCCTTCAAATGAATTACACAGGGTAGATATTCAAACAAAATAGGATTCTATTAGGAAGGAAGAAGAAACACTAACTAACAGCATTGAGAAAATATGTATATTTAGTATAGCATACTACAGGTATACTATATCATAGATTATAAATTCTCATTTGTGATCTTCCTAAAATGATAGCATAGAAGAGGATTAGTTAAAAGAACTGAGCATGAATTAAGTGTTTAGATCTTTTCCAGAGGAAATGTCTCAAAGAAACTAAATAATACCTAAATAATAAACTTAATTGTCTGTTAGGTTGGGGCGGGGGATCTAGGATACAGAGAAAATGGTAACTTCCCGGTTGGCCCCAAAGACCTATAGAGAAAGCAGGGCTAGAGGCTTTGAACTGTTACTTTGTAAATCAGATTATAAACAACCGAGTAGATAAAATTCTCATGCAACCACCTGAGACTGAGCAGCTTTTAGAGCTTCTTCTTTCTCAGAATTCTATAAAAAGCTCTTTTCTCTGTTTATTTGTTAAGGAATCGAAAAAAGGGTTAGCAAGCCAAGAACCAGAGAAGAGTCTGTAGCCTTTTCCAGTTCTAGTTTTCTATTCTTAGAGTAAATAAAGATGGGAAGGAAAAGAAATAATAAAAATCTTTTTAAAGATGGCCAAGTGCAGCTACTTTTGTTCTCAGTTTGGCCCCCAAATGGCCTAGTACAAGACCCTCTGTTGCCCAAGGAAACTATTACAAACCTAATTTAGGGTTTGCAACTCAAATCCAATATGTACATCTTCATGGTACTTACAGAGTATTTCCAGATGATGTTCAAGTCAATAGTGAGGATAATTACTTCCTCATTCCTTCGCCCTCTGTATTCCGTCGCCAATACCTAGAACGACTCTACATCTAACTTGGTAATTTTACTGAAGTGTATACTCAGTGATACCGATATATCTCTGGCTTGTTTGTTTCTGGCTTTTATAAACATTATTCACATTTTTATGGCATTTTCTACTTTTTAAATTACTTTCATGTTTCTTAAGAACTTTACGAGATCTCCTGAGGTAAGATAACTATTCAACTTTATGAATGAGAATACTGAGTTTAGAGAGATAAATGACTTTCCCTGAGACATATAGCTAGATAGAAAGGAGAGGGTAGCGAAAAGTGGAGCTGGAGTCTAAATCTTCTGGCCCCAGTCTGGATGAACTAGACTGTATGTGAGCCATTTGCTCATTTGATACGCACTTTAAGTACAACTTGTTCTCTCACTATAATGAAGAAGTAAAGGATTGTTATTATTTTTGTTTTTAATTAAATTTATTTATTAGGGTAACATTGGTTAATAACTATTTAAGTTTCAGGTGTGCAACTTTATAATATGTCACCTGTATAGTCCATTGTGTGCTCACCACCCAAAGTCTAGTCTTCTTCTGGCATCATATATTTGACCCTCTTTTCCCCTCTTCCTCTCCCTCTACCCCCTTTTCCCTCTGGTAAATACCACACTGTTGTCTGTGCCTATGAATTTGTTTATTCAGTTGGTGCTTTTTCTTTTATATCTCACATATGAGTGAAATCTTAGGATTTTTGTTCTTTTCTGACTTATTTCACTTAGCACGATACCCTCAAGATCCATCTATATTGTTGCACATGGCACGATTTCATCTTTTTTATGGCTGAGTAGTATTCCATTGTATACATGTATCACATGTTCTTTATCTAATCATCCGTCAAAGGACACTTAGTTTCCATGTCTTGACTGCTGTGTATAATGCTGCAAAGAACATAGGGGTACATATATCTTTATGAAAGGATTATTTTTGGAGGACTTGGGGATAAGAGAAGGCAGAAGAGAAGGAGGATATAGAGATATAGGGTTCCTGTGGGATCTTTGGACCCTGCAAGTGTTCTGAACACAGAAAGCATCTCTTCCTCTAGGTTAGAGAATGGCTGAGTTCAACCACTGTATGTAGCTTTCCTTTTTATCACTCAACACATTTTTATAAGTGAAGCCAAGTTAAAAAAATTCAGAAAAAGTTCTGAAGTAAAAAGTAGTCTTTGAAAATCAGTCTGAGAAACTTCCAAGTGCTCTCAGGATAATGGTGGCTGCCAGAATTGGAATCTCTCCACATGTTCTGCAAAATTACAAGGCACGAGGAGAGCAAATGATAGCACCTGCGACCCATGTCTGCAACATAACTGAAAGACAGGGAACACGATGAGATTCAGTGTATTGTAAATAGGAAACCGGCATATGAAACCAAGAGAGTCAGTCTGGAGCCCTCACCACAGTGGAGAGTGGAGACTGTTTAGAACAGAGAAATGTACATCTGGGTCCTAGTGTCAAAATAACTTGGATAAAATTACTCTTAGAAAGTGAGAGATCCACCAGAAGGGGAAATACGAAAAGAAAGTCTGAGACCTGGGATCAGACACCTGGCTACTGGGGAATCGAAAGAGAAGGATCTGACAGCGTAGAGGACCAGAGGTGGCAGTCTTGGGAAAGCACCAATTCTGGTAGGTGACTTAGAAATGGGAGGTAGTACTTGGAGGCCTAATGGGTAAGTGAAAGAAGAAAGTAAGGTGTAAAAATTAAGGCTCCTATAGAAACAGAGAGTTATGGAATCGAAGGACATCTCCATAAAACAGATATCATTAATTAAAAAGAAACAAACCTGCATCTTATTATAGTAAGAAAAAAGTGAGATCTTAAGAAACCTAGTAAGGACCTAAATCCTTCACTCCTGCCTATCTACACTTTTATTGCTGACCAAAGAAAATATAAGACGTTGTAGAAGAATATAACATAAACGACAACATCTGTATAAACTACTATGAGATGAAAATAAAAAATGGTAATAAATATTGCCCTCTTCCCCATCAACACCAACCATAAAGCGGAGGAAAAGCATAACTCAACACCCTATCCAATGTATGTATTATTAAATAAGACTTTTCAGAATTAAAACAAATACCTTGGATCAGAAAATTAAAGACAAAATGACTAAATCAACAAAAATTTTTAAAAAGGGTATTGAAGAAAAGAATGAAAACTAGCCAAGAGTATAGAACAAAATTAAAATAAGAGGTGAATGGGATCAGAAAGAAAGTGATAGATAAAGAGGACAAGAAAATCCACTTTATATTTATTGGGGTTGAAGAAGAAGGAGGAGGAGAAGGAGGAGGGGAAGGAATAAGAAGAAATGGTACTAATATTTAAAGCTATAGCTCAAGAATCATTTCTGAAAATAAAAGAAGTCTCAAATCTTCATATTTAAAAGATCTGTAACGTACCTGAGAGAACTGGGTTGAAATGATCAACTTCGACTATCCTACTAGAACAATTTGACTTTAAAGATAAAGGAAGAAAAATATCTTCTGGGTCTCCAATACGATACTCTTCAAATCGCTTACAAAAGACAGAAAATCTTACTGACACGAGAGTTCTCAACTTCAAATACAAGGCAAGTGTGATATTGTGATTTATGATAAATATATATTTGGTCTTTGTCCCCATTTCTGGCACAAAACTCCTAAAATTTTAGAATCTCTAAGTGATAAGTGTCTTTTTGGATGCTAATGAATGACTACTTGGGGTGGGAGAGGGGCTCCCAGATAGTCTCAGAGTGGAGCCTGGGTTCCAGGGGAACCAACCAAGTGATTAGAAGGTTAGAACTTCCAACCTCACTCCCAGACTCTGGGGAGGGAAAGGGGCTGGAGGTGTAGTTAACCACTAATGACCAATGGTTTTATTAGACATGCCTTTTTAATGAAGCCTGCATAAGAAACCCTAATGGATGGGGTTCAGAGAGCTTCTGTGTTGGTGAACATGTGGAGATGCGGAGAGAGTGATGCGCCCAGGTAGAGCACTGAAGTCCTATGCTCCTTCCCACATACCTTGTTCTATGCCTCTCTTCCACCTGGCTCTTCCTGAGTTGTATCCTTTTGTAACAAACTGGGAATGTAATAAGTAAACTATTTTCCTGAGTTCTATGAACCATTCTAATAAATTATAAAACCTGAGGAGGGGGTCATGGGAACTCATGATTTGTAGCCAAGCTGGACGTAAGTTGTGGGTAATCTAAGGACGCGCCACTTGTGACTGGCATCTGGAATGGGAGGAGCAGTCTTGTGAGACTGAGCCCTTAACCTGTAGGGTCTGCATTAGCTCTAGTTAGTGTCAGAATTGATGTCTCAGAGAAGTGAAGAATTACTTGGTGTGGAAAACTCTGCACATCTGGTGTCAGAAGTGTTCTTTGAAGTTGCGTAGTAGTAGTAATAGTAGTATTAAGGAAAACCAGAGAAGCTTTTTATTTCAGCAAGACAATAGAGGAGCAATATTTTAACAAAGCTCAGAGACAGAGAGTGTGAATCAAGAATTTTATAGTCAGCCACAGTGCTAATCAATTATCAAAGTTATAGAAAAACTTTCAAGTATGGAAGAAGTCTAAATTGTTTTCATATAAACGCTTCCTAAGAACAAGCTTCATTTAAATGATGTTTTTCATCAACAAAAATATTGACAATGGTCAGTGAATAAATTTAGTTGTCAATCTAAACTTTAAAAAAATGGATGAGACCAGAGGAATGTTATATACATCTTACGTGTTCTTACAAAGTAATGTTTTAACTAAACATGTGAAACGAAGGGAGAGAAAAGGGGGAAGAGAATAAGCCAGCTGATATTTTGGATGGTAATAGCTTGGTACCAAAGGACATCTTTTAAAGCTGATAAACCAAACAATAAAAAACTAAATAAGAAAAAAGAAAGATAAATTTGTTAGAAAAGGTGTTACTATTTAAGAAAATTATAAAACAGAAATGCAAATGTTCAAAAATCTACCCTCCCTCAGTGAGTTAAAATGACAAACGAATTAGACCACATAGAGAAAGAAAAAGAAAAACAGTAAATATAACAAAATGCACCAGTAAAAATGTTATTAAATGGATGACAAAATTGCGCTAAAAAATTATAGCCGTAGCAATATATATGGTGAGCTTATCTTACTTATTGAAAGAGAAAGAATATTACACTGGCTCAAAGTATATACAACTCTGTGCTGTATATATATATATATAAAAAAACATGTATAAAACAATTCAGAAATGTTAAAAATAAAGAGATGGTAAATGTTATTTCAAGAAAGCAAACAATAAGCAAACAGGATTAAGATTCTGATATTAGACAAGGAAGAATTAATCAAAAACCTTAAAAAATAACAATGACAAGAACCACAGAACAAATAAAGAATAGAATACTTTAAAATACTAAAGAGTTTAACTTACAGTGCAGATATGATACTTATAATATCTATGCAACAAATAACATAGTAACTAACTTCGTAAACCAGGAGAAATAGACAGAAGCACATGTCAATATGAGACTTTAACTCTCAGTCCAAGACAGGTCAGTAGACAAAATATTAATGAGATAAAATAACTTATTGAGGTAGATCTAATGAACTTATGTCAAACCTTATTCCACACTAGCAGAAATTCTTCGCAGCTCATTTTATGAACACAACTCATTTCTGAGGCTAGTATTATCCTGATACTAAAACCAGACAAAAACATTTGTTTATAGTTACAAATAAATATAGAATAAAAAAATCCACATGATAATCTCAGTAGACACAGAAAAATCATTTCACAAAATTCAATAGTCTTTCATGATGAAAACACTCAACAAACTAGGAATAGAGAACTTTCTCAATCTGATAATGGCCATCTGTGCAAAAACACAGGTAACATTATACTTAAATATAAAAGAGAAAATGCTTAGGAATAGACAAGAAGGTTTGCTTTCACTACCCCTTTCACATTGTAATGGGAGTTCTAGCCAGAGCACTTTGGATGAAAAAGGAATAAAGTTCATCCAGACTGAAAAAAAAAAACAAAAACAAACCTCTATCTACTCACAGATGACGTGATTGTTTTAATAGAAAATTTTAATAAATATACCAAAAATATTAAAATTAATGAGTTCAGCAAGGTTTCAGGATACAAGATCAATGTAGTATGCAGAATAATGATCCCCCTCCCCACAATCCCTGTGCCCCTACCAAAGATGTACACATCCTAATCTCCAGAACCTATGAATGTTTGGTTCATGGCATCAGGGGTTTAATGTTTGGATGGAATTACGGTTGCTAGTCATCTGATTTTGACATAGGAAGATCATCCTGGATTGTCATTGTGGACCCAGAGTAATCACAAAGGCTCCTAAAGTGCAAGATGGAGTTGGGGAAGAGCTTGGAGTGATGGTATCTGAGGAGGTTGTGATCTGTTGTTATTGGCTTTGAGGCTGGAAGAAAGAAGCCATAAACTAAGGGGTTTAGAGGCTGAAAAAGGTAAGGAAACATTTTCTCCTGGAGCTTCCAGAAAGAAATGCAGCCCTTCCGGCACTTTGATTTTAGTACAGTGAGACCTGTGTTGGGCTTCTGACCTATAGAACTGTGAGATAGTTAAATTTATGTTGTTTTAAACCCCAAGTTTGTAGTAATTTGTTGTAGCACCAATAGAAAACTAATAAAATTAATATACAAATTCAATTGTATTTATATACACTAGCAATGAACAGTCTGAAAATGAAATTAAGAAAATTATTTAATTCACATTGACACCTAAAAAGATAAAATACTTAGAAATAAATCTATGAGAAAAGTATAAGATATGCACATTAAAAACTATAAAACATACCTGAAAGAAATTTAAAAAGACCTAAATAAATAAAGACATCCCACGTTCATGGATTAGAAGTCTTAATACTGTTAAGATGGCAATATTTCTGAAATTGATCTACAGATTCAACACAATCCCCATCAAAACCCTAGCTGGCTTTTTTTTCTTCGGAATTTGATGATTCTCAAATTCATATCAATATCTAAGGGATCCAAAATAGTCAAAACAATTTTGAAAATAGAAAAAGTTAGAGGACTCACATTTCCATATTTCTAAATGTACTGTGAAACTACTCACAACACTGTGGTACGTGCATAAATATAGACATATAGATTAGGAGACTATAACTGAGAGTCAAGAGTAAACCTGTATATTTATGGTCAATTGTTTTTTTGACAAGGATGCAAAGACAATTCAATGGAGAGAAAGAATGGTATTTTAAAGAAATGGAACTAGGACGACTGCATATCTACGTGCAAAAGAATAAAGTTGGACCTCTTATATCATACACAAAAATTCACTCACAAAAGCACAAACAACAAGAAAAATAGATAAATTGGACTTAGTCAAAATTAAAAACTTTTGTGCTTCAAAGGACATCTTTAAGAAAGTAAAAAGACAACTCACAAAATGAGGAAAAATATTTGCAAATTATGTATCTGATAAGTGACTAGTATCCAGAATATATAAAGAAGTCTTATATCTCAACAATAAAAAGACAAACATCCCAATTAAAAAAATGTACAAAGGATCTGAATAGAAATTTCTCCAAAGAAGATACAAGTGGCCAATGAACACGTAAAAAGATGCTCAACATCATTAGTCATTAGAAAAATGTAAATCAAAACCACAATGAGATACCATTTTATGCTTACTATGATGACTATTATCAAAAAGACAGACAATAACAAGTGATGGATGAAGATGGAAGGAAAAAGGGACCCTCAGGTACTGATGGTCAGAATATAAAATTATGTAGCCACTTCGGAAAATAACTTGGCAGTTCCTCAAAAATTTAAACAAAGTATTACCATGTGACCCAGCAACCCTACTTGAATCTGAAATAGGGATTCCACTCACCAGAACGGAAACATATGTCCGCACAAAAACTTGCGCATGAATATTCATAGGAGCATAATTCATAATAGCCAAAAAGTGGAAACAACCCAAATGTCCATCAACCGATGAGTATTGTCAAATGACAAGACTAAAACAGTTTTGTAAGGAGTATGATGTCCTTTATTCAAGGGAAAACAATCCATGGACTGGGGGAGTACAGTGCCTCAAAGCGGTGGAGCCCTCTTCCTGAGAGATTTTTATAAAGCATTAGGAGAGGCAAGGGTGAAACAGGGCATGCCTGGCTACGAGGCTGGGGATTTCCTTCAGAGGCCAGTGGGTCCTATTTTCTATAGTACGATAAGCTGGCTAAAGCTGAGTTGGAGGATTATGATAGATGTGTGGTAGGTTTTCTTGACAGGTGTTTCCTGTAAGTGCAGGCTGACTTAGGTTTATATTTGTGATATGGGCTGGGCCACTGGGCTGGCCTCAGTTTTGTGGGTCTTGATATACAAGTGAAGTTTATCAGTAGATAAACAAAATGTGTTGTATATTTATACAAGGGAATATTATTTGATAATAAAAAGGAATGAAATACTGATGTATGCTGCAACATGGACAAATATTTAAAACATTATGCTACATGAAAGAAACAAGACACAAAAGGCTGTGTATATTATATAATTCTGTTTATACAAAATGTCCGGAATAGGTAAATCCATTTGTTCTGGAATTAGATAGTGATGATGGTTGTACAACTTTGTGAATAGACTAAAATCCACTAGACTGTACACTTCAAAGTATGGATTTTATCTCAGTAAAGCTGTTACTTAAAAGGTTATATACAAAGAACAGATTGGTGGTTACCAGAGGCTGGGAGTGAGAGGTGGGTGAAATGGGTGAAGGGAGTCAAAAGGCATAAACTTCCAGTTATAAAGTAAGTCCTGGAATGTAATATACAGTACCATGACTATAGTTAATAATACTATGTCGTATATTCGAAAGTCGCTGAGAGAATGTATCTTAAAAGTTCTTATCATAAGAAAAGAACTTGTAACTATGTGTGATAATGGAGATCAGCTTGACTTACGATGATCATTTCACAATATATACAACTATTGAATCATTATATTATAGCTGAAACGCGTATGTTATATTTCAATTTTATTTAAATAAAAAGTTGTAGTGAAAACACTATCAGAATTAACGAAATACAATTAAAGTAGCAATCAGAGGCATATACAGCATCTTACATGTTTGTGTCAATATAAATGAAATGTTAAAATTAAATGAATTAAGTTCCTAGCTCAAAAAGCTAAAAAAACAAATAGCAAAGTAAACCAAAAATAAGCAGAAAAAAGAAATAATAAAGATTAAAGCAGAAATTAATATGGTAGAAAGTGGAAAAATAGTAGAAAAAAATGAATAAATTAAAATACTATAGCTTTGCATATTTAACCCACCAGTTAACCTAATCAGAAAAAAAAAGAGGATGCATAAATATACAAAATAAGAAATGAGAGAGGGCAATAACTATTGAAACGGAGGAAATTATAAGAATTAAGAGCTATTTTTTATTCCCGACACTTCTGACCAACTGGGTGTCCAATTTGATTCCGTTCTGACTCTAAGTACCAGCAGTTAGTGCAGACCCCACAGGGTTAAGGGCTGAGTCTCACAAGACTGCCCCCCATTTCAGGTGCCAGTCATTAGTCCTGGGCCTCCTGACTGACTGGCTATAAATTCAGCGGTTTTTATGACCCCGTTCCTCAGGTTTGATAATTTGCTGAAATGACATGAAATTCAGGAAAACACATGACCTATGCTTACTGGCTCATTATAAAGAACGTAACTTAGGGACAGCCAGATGGAAGAGACGCATAAGGCAAGGTGTGGGTGGGCATGGCATGTGGGTGGAGCTTCCATGTTTTCTCCAGGTGTGCCATCCTGTTGGTATTTCAATGCTTTTACCAATCCAAAAGCTCTCCAAACCCTGCCATTTAGGGGTTTTTGTGGGGCTTCATTACATAGACCTGATTGATTAGATTATTGGCTATTGGTGATTGAACTCAATCTCCAGTCCCTCTCCCATCCTTAGAATTTGAGAGGTGGAGCTGAAAGTGCCAACTTTCTAATTATGACTAGGTCTTTCTGGCAACCATCCCCCATCCTAGAGCTGTTGAGGGGTACCTTGCCACCAGTCATCAAATGAGCATGCAAGACACTCATCTTACTCAGGAGATTCCAGGTGTCTTCAAAGCTCTTGTGTCAAGAACTGGAGAACAAGAGCAAATATTATAACAAGAGATACTCCTATCACTCCTGTTACACAGGAAATTACAAGAATTTTAGAAGCTCTCTTCTTAGAATGTGGGATGAAAGCAAATATGTATTTTAAATATTATATTACAATATCACTAAAAGATTAATACATCACTTTATGCAAATAAATTTGAAAACCTAGATGAAAAGGATAATTCCCTAGGAAAATATAGTTTACCAAAATTGACTTATAGATTTTTAAACAGACTAATTTCCATTAAAGAGGTACAGAAAGTCATCAAATAACTACTCCATTAAAAACTCACCAAGCCCGGACGATTTCAAAGGTGATGTCTATCGAACCTGTAAAGACAAATATTATAACAATTTTTTTCAATATTTAAAAAAGATTATTTCAAATTATTTTTATGAAGCAATATAATATATTATAATACTACATGTTATCACAGTATATTATATCACAATATTATAATACTAAATGTGCTAAAGATATCACGAAAAGAGGAAAATGCAGACTATTCTCACTTATGAATTTCTAGGCAAAAGCCTAATAGTAGCAAACAGGATTTATTTTTATTTTCTTAGTTTTCCCCTCTTTAATTCCCTTCCACCTCTCCTCGACTTCCACCCCTGACCTACGTTGCTGTCTCCCTTTTAAGAACTGGATCTCTGAAGGTGGGGTGTCTCCTCCCACACATTCTCACAGCACAGGGCCCAACACAACAGGGCCGGGCACACCCGGGTATGGTCCGTGGCTCCACCTGGGGCACGAACCCAGGACCTTCTGTGTGTAAAGCAGACATGCTAACCACTACTCTATGGAGCCACCCCCTCAAACAGGATTTAATATCATGTTAAAGGAAAACATTATGACCAAGTGAGATATATTTTAAGAATGAAAAAAATGGTTTAATATTGTGAAACTTATTAATATAAATGAGCATATGAATTAAAATAGGACATTCCTGTTTATGTCCATGCAGAGTTATAGATTGTAACACAATCCCATAGCTGTTCCTTATAAAAACACAGAATAAAATAATTGCTTTAACATGATATCTATCTATACCTATCATGTCTGTCTGTCTATCTATCTATCTATCTATCTATCTATCTATCTATCTATCTATCTATCATCTATCTATCACCTTTCTCTCTCTCTCTCTCTGTCTAGCATTACATTACAAGGTGTACCACTACACTTTGGGCCTAAAATAGCATATTACTGGTAAAACACTAGAGGCTTTTCCAAAAGGTCAGGAACAAGGCAAGAAAGATGTTCAACACCTCTACTATTATTATAATACTGTATGGAAAATAGCCAATTCATATGCAGTAAAAAAGATTGACAAGTGGGATTACATGTAATTCCAAAAAAACCAAAAAAACAAAAAAAACCCTTTTAATGTCAAAAAAATGCCATAACAAATTAGGAGAAAATATTTACAATATATTTTACAGATACTGAACCAATCTCCTTAAGAATGCTTAGAAATTGAGAGGGGGTAAAAGACCAGAAATCTGATAGAAAAATGAGCAAATAATGAATGAACAGTTCACAGAAAAACACATATGACTCCTAATCTTATAAAAGATGTTCAACTTCACTGTGAAAAGAAGAATGTAAATTAAAATCACATTAAGGTATCATTTCTCACCTATTGATTTGGCAAAAATTCAAAGGCTTAACGGCACATTGTTGACAAGGCTATGGGGGAACCAGTGCCTCATAAGGTGCTGGGGAGCGTGCAGAATGGGATGGTCCCTATGTATGGAGAATTGGGAAAAAGCAAACAAAAAACGACATATGCATTTACCATTTAATCATCAATCCCACTTCTAGGAATTTCCCTGAAAATAAATCTTCGCAAATTTAAAACAATATACATAGAAAGTTATTTATTATATGTAATCGTAATGGCAAAATATTGGAAATAAGCTAAAGTCTATCCGCGAGAGACTGGTTGAATGAACTGTGGTATATTCACATAACAGAGCACTCTTACCACCAGACACAGCTGAGGAAGATTTCCGGGAACTGACATTGAGACATTTTCAGAATATATTAAAGGAAAAAAAGCAAAATACAAAAGAGATTTACTCTGTTAACTTCTGTGTAAGAAGTGTGGGGAAATTAAAATATGTATGTTTATATGTTTTTGCTTATTTTTCCAAAGAAGAAATATACAAAGGATAAACAAATCCCAATAAAACAGTGAATTTAAGGGAAAGACATACTGGTTTCATTGTTCTGTTTTAAAAAATTTTTTGTAGATTCGAAATAAAAAAAATAATATTGAAAATTAAAAAAACCCACAACAATCCCTCCCTCCTGGCTTAAGGGGAGTGTATGTCCTGGGAAAAGGAGGGTCCGAGGTTTCGCCTTGTGGATTAGTGAGGAAAGCTGCGATGGGAGGAATATTTGCGTGTGTTTGAGGGCAAAGTTTATGAAAAATAATCACCTCACCAACACTCTTGTCAAGATCCGCTTGATGTTCTTGTGTCACATAAATGTAGTTATAAGGACATAGCTCTAAAGTGAGAAATCTCCATCATCCTGTTACTTCCCCTCTACCTTTTGATTTAAAAAGAGAGAGAGAATGAACCAGGTGAGCTGTAACTTCCCTTCCTCTTAAGGCCTATGGTTCTTTCTTCAACAGGCCTGGCTCTGTCTAGGGCGAAGGGTATTGGAGCCAAGGGCTTGATTTTTAAACCCAAAACACTTCTTGTTCTAGATATTCCCTTCGTGGTCTAAGCCGAATGAAAATGGGATGGGATTGGCTTTTTGCTGGTCACTGTCTAGAGGGGTTTTTAGCTATATTTTGACTTTTGCGTTTTGGCTCATAATATCCCTTTGTGGTGAAAGTCTGCAAATCCATGTGGGCTTTTTTTTTTTTTTTTTTTAAATAATAGGCAGCTGCAGTTTCACCTTATTCCACAGGGTGGCAGGTTTTGCCTGGAAAAGGAGCTCTTTACTGGTCATTGCCCATTACCTACTCAGAGGCGTGGCTTGATGGAATTATATTCCTTGACAAATATACTTTATATAGATTATTTTTGTTAATGCATCAGAGAGACTGTATGCTCAGGATACATTCTTGGTGATATTTATTGCCTTCTCTATTTAGAAAACAGAAACTAAAACAAATAAATCTTTAACCCTTTCAATGGATCGTTATTACAGATCAGGCAAAAATAATGTTAGAATTCTGGGGAAGATGTGGAAGGGAGCCATGAAAGAAACAACTGGATAGACAGACACAAAGGAAAAGCTTTTCATGCAAATGTTTCTTTCACTGTGACATAGTTAATATTTCAATATTGATTAGTTTCAAGTCATTCAGAAAGTTGAGAATGACTTTTCTATCCTTCTGTGTTGGTAAAATGATGCTGTTACAGGGGTCTGCATGGATTCGATGTCCCTATGGCCTTCCCCAACTCACTTGGTCACAAGCTCATATTCATCAAGACCGTCTGCCAAATCTTGACACTGTTGTTCTTTGGGCTGCTTTTTTTTTTTTTTTCTAATTTATGGATGAATTAGAAATGAATTCCCAACAAAAATATAGAAGTACCATATTTGAGAAGAAATAAAGAACTAAGGAGATACTGAAGTCTCTCCTTCTGATCCTTTACTTTCAGCCTAAAAGAAAATAGAAAATGCAAAGAAACGAGAAATGAATCAGAAACTTTTATGATGGGGAGTAGTTTGGTGGGCATATACTCTATGCTAGACACTTTTCTTTCATTAGTGTCTTATTTTTTGAGGCCTAAGTCAATTTATTTAGTTTTTCACAATACTGGTTTGAAATCTTACGTAAAGATGATGAGTTCACAGATAGCTGAAAACTTAACAAGAAAGATGACAGAGTTCCCTCTGTCCTGCTGCCTGTCCCCTCTCCCTCTCATTTTCTTGGCCCTCAGCACCTGATCACCTGATCACAATCCATTATTCCTTGGCTGAAGGGGTGGTTCTACTCCTGGGACTCTGAGCTGTGTATGCAAAAGGCCACAGAGACCCTCTCAGACTGGAGGCTCACCTAAATGACTTATGGTCAATTATGTGAGTAGGGGAAGAGGCACCTTAGAGGTGGTGCTTGCCCAGAAGCCCCTGGCAGGGCCAGGAACACCAGCAGCTCTACATAGACAGAGAGGATCATCGACCAGGTTGGGGATTGAACTCTTGGTCGGGCAGGTGACAGCTGCCCACAGCTGATGTACAAACCAAGGAGCCTGGCCAAATATTGCTTCCATAGACCTGTCATATTATTTCATATTATTCATCATAATATAAATATGATGTCACCTCTTCAAGATACTCTAAGGATTTAAAAGTACAGTATGTTCTCATTTAACATCATTGATAGGTTCTGCGATTTTAAGCAAAAGGACATACAATGAAGCCAGTTTTACTATAGGCTAATTGGCATAAACAAGGGTTAAGTTCCTGTAGCATCTCATCGACATTATAAAGAAATGACATTGAATGGAAAGACATTATTTGAGGATCTGCAGTTTCTTGGATTCCAAATCTGTTGCTTTTACAGGCTCAACCTAGGAGAATGAGTAACGGGGGTTTTAGAGGTGAGGCATGTTCACGTTTTCGGCATCGGTCTTGTTTGGCCCCCACAGCTCCTGACAGTAGGGACTGGAAGTCTGTTCCCTGTAAGCCCAGTAAGCCTAGGAAAGTCCAGCTTCAGCTTGTTCCCACTCAGACTGTTAAATGTGGCTGGAGAAAAATAGACACCACCAAGACCGGTCCCACTTGCCATTCACAACCATGGAACCTCAATGCATCTTCGCATCTTCAGGCATATGCATGCTGTATTTGCCTAGTCGAGTCACTCTCCTACTTAATTACACATCTAAGAAACTTTTCCCTCTCTCCTCTGATCCTTAAACTTCTCTCCCATCCTATTTCACTGAGAAAATTGAAGCAACTAGAAGGAAGCGCCCCCAAACCCTCTGTACCATATCCTTGCTTGTTCCACCTCAAACATGCCAGGCACCCTCCTGGCTGATGGCTGCTGCTCATTTTGTTCTCTCTTGGAATAATCGTCTTCTAAATATTTTCTTAGTTAGCTACCTCTTCACCTTCTTCAAATTTTTGCTTCATTTTCATCTTTTCATTAGGTCTACCCTGACCACTCCATTAGTACTGGGCCCTGGCTCCCTATCCTGTGGGCACCCCCTACTCCCATTATTCTGCTCCATTTTTTATTTTTCCATAACACCTATCATTATTTATTCATATATGTACGTACTTATTTTATTTATTGTTTACTTTTTTCTTCCCACTAGATTGAAGCTCTGTAAGGCAGTGATCTTTGTCTATTTTATTTAGTGACGTATTTCAAGTACCTAGAACAATACCTGGCTCATAGTCGCCATTCAGTAAATATTTGTTGTTGAATGAATGAATGGATATAAGCCGGTCAGTTATTAACAGCTCAGTCCCACATGCTGTCTCGTGGCTCTCTGGGGATCCCACACCTCCAGCCTTTCTTCATTGGCCTCCCAGTGTGTGAGAGTGTCCTACTGGTGGCAGACATTCAAGATCACTTCCAACTGTCTGAGAGTCCAGGATGGGCTGTTCCAGGCTGTGTGTTTGCCCCTGGTAACTGGTTAGGTCAGGGAATTGGTGCAGAACCTTGGGACTAGCAGGTGACAGGAGACTATAAACAGAAAACTGAGTCCAGAAGGTGGTTCAGAGTTCAGGAGGATTCAGGGAAGTGTGGATGTAGGGAGCAAAATGAAATCATGAGGCGAGGGTCAGGACTAAGTGTGCAAATGACACCTGTCATTGCTGGAGGTCTGTTCTGCGAAGATATTGCTGGCGTGAGGTGTAGACGGACTTTCAGGATTTCTCCATGAATGCACAGACCATGGCAGGTGTGCTCCTCACTGCATATCCAGTTTCTAGAATAGCACCTGACAATGGATAGTAGATGGTAAATAATTATATATGGGATGATCGAGTGGTTTTTGAAGGAGTTTTATAGAATGGTACCCATTACAAGTCTCTGGATCTAAACTCTGATCTAATAGCTTGCCACCCTCCCCCATACCTGACTTTAGAAAGATCCTTTTATTCAACAGGCGATTATACTGTGGCAGTTTGGTGGTCCCTTCTGTGAGCTCTTGAGGCAAATCACCTGGGTTTGAATCCATTTGTATGACCTTTTACATATTGCTTAATCTTTTTTTAGGGCTCAATTTCTTTATATGTAAAATAGAGTAATAATATTGTCTATTTCATAATGTTGTTGGGCTTGGCTTATCTGTTCACAGTAGTTATTATTTCTAAATAGAAGTCTGAAAACTTGCTCGCTATATTCCTAGTAATTGGCTGGGTCTGGCATCTATTAAACTAAATTCCTACAGAATCACAATACTGTAGACACTCGATGCCAGGTTTCAGACTACACCTCCATTTTGTTTGTCACGACCCTCCAGTTTCCTTCTCTCATATCCTTTGGATGTTTAAACCAACCAGGAGCTCGCCCTGTCCCACCTCATGGACACTGGTTCCCTTCTTGGAAAGAGCTAGTTACAGCCAAGATTGGGCCTGGGCAGTTGTGATGGATGCCCTGGTGGACTGTGCTGCCAGGGGCTCTGTGTCATGTTAGAAGGCAATGGCAAAGGGTAGGTGGGAGAACATGTTTTTGGAGATGGTGACCTGCGGGCCTCTGACTCACACAGGTCCTCAATTCCACACTGGCCCTGGCCAGTTCATGAGTTCATTCTCTCCCAGACTGTGGGCTGGCTGCACAGTTGAGAACTTCTGGAGGGACCTGAGCAGCAGCGAGGTTAAATGGTCACGTGGTAGACTGGGAGGAATCGTTCGTACAGAGCAGGCTCCTCCTAAACAGCAACTGTCACCATCTTTTGAAGTCTCTGGGTATTAGCTTAGTAAATTCAAAAAGATAAGGTTGGACCTGAGCCCTGAAGCACAGCTGGGTTTGGAAACAGCTATGGTTGCCACTGGAGGCCGGGCGAAGGCAAGAGGGGTGGTGGCAGTGCGGAGTCGAAAAGCCTAATTTTAGTTCTCAATCTGCCATATTTACTAATCTTATAAGCTTCGACAGATCACCTTCCTTTTCTAGCCTTCAAGGTCTTCACTCTTGTTTTACTGGCAGAATCATTTTTTTTTCCAAAACATATTTCACGTGGGAACCACATTTATAGTTATAACAGATCAAATTAAAAGCAAAACTTTTTTAAATAACAAGGGGGAGGGTTGGGATGGCCCCGAGCCCTGCCTATCCAGACAGTCCCCGAAACCATGCAAATAGGCGGCTTGGGGCATCTCCGCCCTATCCCTAAGGCCCTGTAAAAAAGCAGCGTGAAGCCCCAGCCCACATGATCTCAAGACCCCTTCTAGCTCTGACAGGTGGTGATTTTATGAGTTAGAACTGCTGTTAGGATTCTTGACAAAGTGGTTAGGAATGAATGAGCTGGCTGTGGGTGTAGAGAAAGGTAAGGAGCAAGGGCGTGGGAGGCAGGAGAGGACAAGGCAGCAGACCAGTATTCCCGGGGGAAAGCAATTTCTGAGACCACACCATTCCCTGTTTCTGTACTGTGGGCTTCCTGCCTGGGACTTCAACCTCTAGCATCTCTTTCAGCCATCTGCTCTTCAGGAGGCCTTCCCTGTCAGGACCCCCTGCCCTGTTACAGCAGATGCGTGAGGCATTTGCCAGCTGGTTTTAAAATCTTTTATTTCTTACTGCCTACTACTCCAGTTGGAGACGTGACTATGACACAGCCCTGTCCTTGAGGCACTCCGTGTCTGCTGGGGGAGTCAGAGCTGCCTAAGGGAGACTGGGAAAGGGAGCTCTAGCCCAGAGGAGGGCGCCACTACCTCTATCTGTGGGTGGCCAGGAAGACGGCACAGAGCTGCCGTCTGAGTTGTGAGTGAAGGCTGAGTGGGCACCACGTACCAGGCATGGTGTGGGCGGGAAGGTGGGTGCCTGGAGCGGACCGTCGGGCAGAAGGACCAGTGTGTGTGGACGCGTGGGAAGGCTACTCTGAGGCCAAGTCTATTTCCATATTGAAATGCATACCTCTGAATCCAGGGTCACGAATTTCTCCTGTGGGGCCCAAGCTGTGGGAGGAAAAGGGCCCTCTCTCCTGAGCCACAGGTTTAACTCTGTCGAATGGTTGGACAACCTTTGTTTAGTGAGAGATGATGTCAATCTGTTATTAAAATTAGTAGAATCTCTTTGCAATTACCTGTGTCTAGAATAAATGATTACATTAGACCCATTTCACCTATTTCTTTTTGGTGCTGTACGGATATCTGTAATGATATGACTGATCGGCCTCTCATCAAAACAGAGCTTCAGAGAAACTCTTCTAGCTCCTGCTTTTGTCATGCTCCCTGAAGGCGACTGAAGGGGAAGGGGCCTTGCCAGATTTCGACAGAGGTTTGAGAGCCAAAACAGCTACTTTAGTGACTTCCTCTATTTTCATCAAAGACAAATCCCAGAAGAGTCAGTCAGAGCCTGGTGAGAAGGTAGGGAGCTCCCTAACAGAGGGAACTCCCCTCACACCTTTACGGTGCAAACCCTCACCTCCCTGAATGAATCCGTGTGGACCCAGAA
This sequence comes from Pteropus medius, assembly GCF_902729225.1. Lineage (NCBI taxonomy): Eukaryota > Metazoa > Chordata > Mammalia > Chiroptera > Pteropodidae > Pteropus > Pteropus medius. The sequence continues at coordinate 30,060,347 of NW_024354502.1, read as the reverse complement.
ATCACCTCACAACTCACACCTTCCTGGGGAGGACTAGGGGCCTCTCATCAGGCTCTTATTTCTGCAACACACATCGCTCAGGCTTCACAACAATATCCCCCATGCTGATTATATTCCCACCACCTAACAAATAGCATCTGTCTCTCCCCGCCCCCTCCACCTCTTTGCTCTGTTCCCACCCACGTGCTTATTCCATTGGTGCTTCTGCTCCATCGCTCTGCTCCATCAGGGGAAACCTCAAGGTAAGCTGATGGTCTTCTCAATCAGTAGGAATAGTGGCCAGAACCTGAGGCTGCTCCTCGCTTGCATTTGATACAACTTGACATTGAATATCATCATCTTTGCAGCTGATTCTGTATCTATCTCCACTTTTACATCTTTTGTGAACAGGCTAGGTATAAATTATAAATTGTAAATAATGTGTGGCCTGGGAACAGGGATTTCTGGAACCCCATCTTGCTGAGGAGACTGCAGACAGGGACTGTGAGCAGCAGGCTGGGGGGCAGCGGACAGCTGTGCTTTTTGCTCTTTCCCACGGGCAGAGTGCCATGCCTGGCGGAGTGGGCGCTCAGTGATGATTCGGTGGCAGGTGGATCGGTGTGATCTCCTCATTGATTTAGATCCCCGTGTTGATCAAACAAGACGAGGAGCTGACAAAAGCTTTGTCTTACGGGGTGCTCAGGACTGGGACTTGTGTGTTGTATTTCAGAACGTGAACGTGTAAGAGTCTTTCTGGTGGGGCCTGGGAAACAGCGGGCACGATGGGGGTGATGGGGAGCAGGAGGAGGGGTCAGCTCTCCCAAGTAAGTGAGATGTGTTTGCCCCCAGAGGGAGGAAGAGCTTCACTGGCAGTCCTTCCCCTCAAGGGTTCTGGTTGTTTCCTCCTTTGTCACCATCTTCCTGGTCTCCACGTGGACCCAGAAGAGAATGGAGACCTTCCTGTTATCACAGGTGGCGGAGATGAGCCCGGTGCAGCCGATTTGCATGGGACTTGCTCTGAGTAGATTGTCAGCCTCCTCAGGGAAGCTTTGCGTGGAGGGCAAGGAGTGAGACCTAGAGTGCCAGCTATTCATGCAGAAGCAGGGGAGCAATCTGAGCACATGCTCAGAGCCAGACATTGTCAAGCTTTTGGTATAAAGTGCCAGAAAGTAAATAATTTAGACTTTGTGTATGGTCTCTGCTGCAATGACTCGGTTCTGTTGTCTTAGTGCAAAAGCGGCCATAGATAGTACATAAATGCATGGGCGTGGCTGTGTCCCAGTGAAATTTTATCTACAAAATAAGCAACAGACTGGTTTGGCCCATGGGCTGTAGTTTGCCATCCCCTTCTCGAAGCTAGTGACTCTGACTTGACAACTTGATTGTTATCTCTGTGTTCCTGACTTTCCTTTCTCTTTGCTGGATGCCCCAGATCATGACTTCTGTGTTTCTGACTCCTGCCTGGTCACTCACCCCAATTGCTGTCTCTGTCTTCTGCTTGAGCTGGACTCAAGCTCCGATCGACCTTGGCATAACCACATACATGGAGACAGAGAAGAGGGATAGGGATCCAGTTGAGAAGCATGCCAGAGGGGAGAGCAGAATTGTTCAAGAGGAAAAAATGCAATTGTCCTTTTCTGGGGAGGTTTGATGAGGAAAAGAATTCAGCCAAACTTGTTCTAAGTCAGCTGAGGTGACTATTCAGACTCCCTGGCATAAAACCAATGTGAGAGTGTTGGGTGGGGCTCCTGGGAGTCATCTAGAGAACGCTGATCTAGACTGGCTTATGTGACTTTGAGAGTCTAAAGTGAAATATCTTTTGACCTGAAGCCAGTGGTGACCCTCAGAGGAAATGCATGTCGTTCTGTCCTCCCTTTGTTAGACCTCTCTCCCTGACTATAGCTGGACCTCTGGGATATCATCCTTTCTTCACAGGCTTGAAGTTTATTGAGATTGGATGAGACCCTGCAGGCCCCTGGATCCAATTTTACTGCATTTTACTGACGAGTAAACAGAAACTCAGTGAGATGAAAGTACTCGCCCAACATCACACAGCTAATTAACAGCAGATCTGAGACCAGGACCCAGGCCTCTTGACCTTGGCATCTGCCCTTGGCATCGCCCCTACCTTCTCCAGAACGCTCCCTTCTTGGTGCCTCTCTCCTGATTTACTGAGTTGTCCACATTTTCACTTCAAGAAGAAAAACACCAACACATATAAAAAAGGACCCATGGGGAATCTCTTACCACACAGCTTACTGTGGTTCCGACTTCTGTCTGCCCTTTGCTCTAACCCATCTGCCCCTCACCCAGGAAACCACCTTGGTTCAGATTTGCGTAGCAGGTGAAGCATCCCATGCAGGTAGTTTGTGGTGATTTTAGAATGAGAGTTCATTAGGAAAAGTAATTATTCACATGCCGTGGGCATAACAAATTCTGCCTTTCCTTCACTCCTCAACCCCTGTGAGTCGTTAGGGCACAGAGCCTCATCATCTGTATTCTTTCCATAAAATATGCACTCCAGTGGTGTGAGATGATGGCTATTCTTTTATTTTTTACAAAGGCAAACATGAAATAAAAACAAGAGGACCGAGGAGATCTAATTAAGACTCCATAAAGCAGGGGATGATATCTCTGTGATCTGGCTGGAGTAAGATTGCTGTTTTCTTTCTACCCTGTCACTGATATAAATGAGTTCTTAATTCTTCCTTTTGTGAAGAACAGGTTATCTCGCTCCTATTCATTAAGCTACTTCAGGGCTCTGCAGCAGAGCTTAATGGCAGTTTAAATTAGCAACCTCTGCCTTTGGCACCGTCGGTGGGGCAAGAAAAGGGAGTCTTGGGAAGGAGAAAAAATTCCTCTGGATTTGTATGCCGAGGGACGCAGAGGCAGATGAGTGACCTTGGAGATATTTGAAGGGCAGTTCCATCCATCCCTGCTCACTGCCTACAGGATAAAGTTCAAACCTCTTCCTGTGAATCAAAGGCCCTCCTTGCTGATTCCTCTGCGGCTTCCCTCTCCTGGTTTACCTGATCTCTTCCCTCCCCCTCGTCTCCCCATCCTTACACATGTGGCCATAGGGCATCCTGTCTGGGTAGCCCCTGCTGTTTCATGTTGCTGGAATGCTCCTCTCTCTTCTCCTGGCATTTTTCATGAGGTACCTCAAGATCCTCCTCTGTAAGAGGAAATGTCTAACCTCCCCGGATATAACTATGAGACTCTTTGCTTATAATTAATTGTCGGACTTTGAAAACTGACAATACATCATTGCACATCCTTCTGGTCCTGCCTGGACCGTAAAACCCGTGAATTGGTTCTTCTTCTTCATGTCTCCGGGCCTCGATTGGGTCTTTCACGCACGGTGGCTCACACTTGCCTAGGAGGGAAGGAAGGAGCCAGGATGAGGGGAAGGAGAAAGGAGGGCAGGGCAGGCTGTAAAGGAGGGAAAGCGTGTTTGGCGAAGAAATGGGATAACACTCTGCTTCCTGGAGACCTCCCCTCCTTCACTTGACCGGCACTGAACGCTGGCTTTGAGAGCTTTCTACTTCTGCGGTTTTTGCCCTCTGTCAATATTTGACTTGATTCCCAATGAATCATTTCACACTGCCCACCTCCACTTGTTGGATTACCAAACCCAGGACACACAGATGCTTCTTCACTTGGAAAGTGAAAGAGTTTTAAACTGAAGGAGATCAATCATAAGAACGTCCCCTCATCTACCTGTCATGGAGATTCAGAGACTCTTATATGCTGCGATTCTGTGTGTCTATTTATTTCAGGAGCAAACCTCTTTGATTTTCAGTGATGTAGCACCTCAGACACAGAAAGCTTTTTTACGACTACTGTTAGTATTATTAATTTTGCTATGCCTATTGGATGTGCATTTTAAGTCAGGTTTCCCAGAAGCAGATCAAGGAAATGCTTCTAGGAGCAACTGGAGTTTCTGGGTAATGGGAGAGTGAGCGAGATGGCACAGGTAAGAAACCAGGTGAGGGGCCGACTCAGCTGCCCTGCAGGGAGCTCTGGCAGGAATTACTGGAGTTTGTTCTGACTCAGGCAAAGTTCCTGAGCTCCTGTGTTCCTAAGCCAGTTAGGTGTAAACTCTAAGACACTTCAGTTCTCTGGACCTGTGGACAAACTGACTCAGTAGCTCAAGGGCAGACCTTGAGCAGTCCAGGTGCAGGCTGTTAGACACAAAGCCCACAGATGCAAGGAGGTGGGCGCACAAAGGCAGTATGGGGGTCCAGAGGGATCGGGTGGACCACCAACAATGTCCACTACAGTGTGCACCCCAAACCTAACATTACTAACAACTCATTCTCCCTGTACAGGATTGCAAGGCTAGGCTATCTATGGTTTATAAGACCTTATAAGACGTTATAAACTATAGGTAGCCTAGCCTTGCAATCCTGTACAGGGAGAATGAGTTCAAGAGAAGGAAATAAATTTCTTCAAGGTTGCATGGATTGTGAGCGGCAGAGCTGGGACCTAAATGCGGGCCTTTTAACCTTAGTTCGGGCCTCTTGACTGACATCTAGCCTTCTGTTATCAATATGGTGTAAGCAAAAGATGTCCACCGGTAACCTGCTTGGATAAAACTCAATATATTGATTCTAAATGTATCAACCATTATTTTCAAAGTAATCAATAATGATGCAAAAAGATTTCTTCTCTTTAAAAGCATTTACAGCTTTCCATTAAATCGCAAAGTCTCCAAGTATCTGTAAGGTCAGATATGTTACAGGAAACTGCATACATGTTGTAATTCAGTTTTCTTCCCTCTCTGCTCTGCCATCTCTTCTTTGTTCTGTTCCAGCATTTCTCATAGGACATCAGTGGATGGAATGAGAAGAAAACCCAGGCCCCATATTAAATTAAATTGAAGGCCACTGCTGTCTCTAAGACTAAATTTTTTTATTTTTCAATTGCAAGTTTTAAGGAAAAACTTAATGATAGTGTTATATTGGGCTTGTGTGTTTGGCATTATCAAAAGTGAAATGTTCAACTGATTGTTAAAAAATGGGTAACGTGTTTGCAAATTTATTTTACATGACATCTGCATAAACTTTAAGCTTCAGCCTGTACGTTCTGCCAAATTTGAACACTGGCAAAAACAAAACGTTTCTTCTCCATTGTACTAAAATTTTCAGCAAAATTTCTCAAGCACATTACCCAGCTGCCACAATCTTCTCCACACAACGCATTTACTGTCCTCACTGTGGGCCTTTCAGGGGACAGAGAATGGGTTTGGCGCAAAGAATTATCCTTGACTCCCGACCAAAACTGCATCTTTTCTGTATCAGCCATAAATAGCAAAACTTGAAATACAATAGATAGTTAGGGTGTCTTTAATAGCAACTGTTGACGGTGTTACAACCCTGATAATAGCATTTTAAAAATTAGAGTTTTGTTTTTTGCCACCAAAATTCTTCTGAGTACTATTAACAAGTCATATGGAAAAGCAATATAGACATTTGAGAAAGAACAATTAGATTTTACAACTCGTGTGAGGGAGGAGGATCCCAGCAAGCAGGCAGAAAAGGCAGGGCGGGAGGCAGGCAGGATGAGAAAGCCCAGAGATCAGTCACTGATCCTAGTCATCAGTGTCACACAAACCCTGGTCGTTTGGGGTGGGGGATAGAGCAGAGGGGAGTGTGTGTGATAGGGTCTAATTGAAAATTGTCATATGAAACTAGTGACTGTCAAGACCAAGTAAACATACAGTTTCTTATGAAAACTTACTATCTTTGGGAGATTTCTTATTCCCTGTCCAAGGCAGAAAATGCTTTTCTGATTTGGGTACCATACAGTGATCTAATCTGGTCTTATATCCATTCAGACTGGGGATTTATTTTAAAGAGGTGCTCCTGAGGGATTGTCTCCTCTTGAGACCTGGATTTCTTTTAAGTGAAATTGATTGTGTTACACTGATGTTTGCTCTCGATCCACTCACAGCTTTGAGAATTCTCGGACATGTGACCTGAAACCCAGGAAATACACCTGGAATTTGGCAATCCTGCCATAGCTGAAACAAACAAATAGGGCCCACTAGTGAGATTGCTGGCAGCCAGGAGAGAGCACCCCATAAGGTGAACTATTAATCCAGATTCGTCTGACTTTAAATTTAAATTTAGAATTGCAGAATTCTTACTAATGCAAAGTGTGCACAGGGTCCCTAAGATGCTCAGTATAACTGGGGAGAACTAGGTTCAGGCCATTCTGGAGACTCTTGTTATAGATTAATTTGGGGGGGATTTTCCATTCTTTAACAGTTGCATCTTTATGAAAAAGAAAGGTTCTTGCAATTAAGATTTAGAATCTATAGTAGTCCTTGTGAGAGTGGCCAACGTAGGTGGTGAAATCATCTCCTTGAATCCCTACAACTAGTTTCTGGCTGGAGGCAGGCGAAAGAATTGGGTGGCCCCTGAAACTACCAGCCTTAAGATTTTATGCTGTGAAGTACGGATTTTACATCACGTGTTGTGTAACACCTTCCTCCCAGGGGTTGAGAACCCCTTTTCTCATCTGCCAAATGGGAATAATACTAGTACCTCTCTCTTAGATGCTCTGAAACTCACATGTGATAGTGCTCGTAAAGGCAGAAGGCCTGGTCCGTAACTAGTGCTCACAATGTGAACTATTATTATTCTTATTTCTAAAGGCAAGGTCACCAGAACTCAAAAACCAAAATATGAAATATAGGAAGATAATATAAGAAAGCCTCACTTTTCCTATTTGGACAATGGAATAAAACCACCAGCCTGGCTTATTTCACAGTGTTACTTTGAGGAGCAAACGAGATAATGTATGCGCGAGCATAGATAAATGATTAAATGCAATGCATACCTATATGATTGGTATAAAACATCTTTCAGTGTCCCCTCACTGACATACAGGGACACACTGTCCTTTAGCTACGTGGACCTTTTCTTTTTCCTTCTCATTTTCTTGCATGTGACCTGAGGAAATTCTCCTGCTCGTCTTGTATGACCTTGACTACCTCCTTTGTTACAGACAGGAGCCAACTGGAGCTTCTTTCAAGAGGGAGCTGGTGAGGGGCAGGAGGAGGTGGCACTCCCAAGTAGCACCCCCTTTTCCAGGTGTGCGGCCAGTTTGCATGTGTCCCTGAACCCATTCAGGCCGGCTGTGTTCTGGGTCCCTCTAGACTTGGGAGAGCTCAGTCATAGTTCAGAAATGGAAGCATTGATGGCTAACACAGTGATTGTGAAAGCATTTGGAGGTCTCTCTCTCTCTAGGACTTTGGGCTGGCCTGGGGGACAGTGATGTCCATTTGTGCTCAGGCCCTTTAACACTCTCTGGAACCCATTTGGACCTTTTTTGGAGGAGATGGCCCCTAAGCCAAGACCTTAGCTCTACCTGGTCACTTCTGTGGGGTCTGTGTGTAAACAGCACAACCTCTAAATGCGCCCCAGTTCCACACTGCCTACTTTATATGTGGGACTGGGCTAGTTTGATGAGGCTTTGGTGCTGGGTTTCCTTCTGCCTAGTGGGCATCTGCTTTTCTGCCTGCATCTAGATCTCCACTAGTGGCCCTCTTTTGTAGGACAGACTCTCACCAACCCCTGAGTTCCAAACCTCCATTGGATGAGACCTAGAGATCTCTGTCCTTTTCTGACCTTAGATGGATCAAGATTAGTCTCCGTTGGTCTCCCACAGCACCCTGACCCCTGCATGTACATTTTAAAGGATCAATCAATGAACCTTTCTCTCACCAGAAATATAGGGCACCTGTTGTGTCAACAAAATTTCCTGTGAATGTAAGCAGTGGAAACAGATTCTGACAGTTTGGTGGCAGGGAAGGAGAGTTATTAGAAATTTCTAAGAGTTGGAGGCTGCTGGTGTCCACCAAAGCTGTTCCTGCCTTCTTCCACAGTAACAGGGTCAAAGCGGGAGGTGGCTGCTTAGCCACAGATGTCCCCAGCCCCACCCTGCCAGTGAGGTGTCACCATACGTGCAAGTTCCTGCTGGTGAGCATGAGTGGGAGATTCATGTGCCACTTCTAGGCCTGGCCACTAAGACCTTAAGACCCTAAGCTCCACTCCTGCACCTCTTTCCCTCCTCCCTCCAGCTGGAATAGCTTTGCCTGGAGTGGCTTTGGGAGGCACGTAGTGCTGAAGATGGCAGAGCTGCTGGCAGTCAGGGCCAGTGGACAGACAATTCCTTTACAAGGAATAAACGTCTTTTCTGTTTGAACCACTGCATACTGGGGCGCTTTATCAGTTTAACCTTTACCCTAATGAATTTGGGATAGTGCTTATGACTAAGCCTTGAGAAGGCAGTGTGGGTCAGCTTTGGACACCTTAAGCAGCAGGATTTGTAGATCTGTTCTTCAGGCCCTTCCATTAAGCAGACTCCTCTTCACTGTCACTGCTGGGTCCCTCTGTTTGCTCAGGTTTTAAATTTTCATGAGACGATCTAACAAACTCAGGGGTCTACTCTCAGCTGTGGCCAGAGAATTAGGATCCTTGTAGAAATGTGAACACTGAGGTCCCCCACTTCTTTATATCTCAGTCTTTCCTGGAAAAGGGGACTGCTGGGCACTGTCGTTTCTTCTGCCACATGTGTGCTAGACCGTGGGGCAGCAAACACACAGGGTGGGCTGGGAGTTTGGTTTGGGGTGGGGAAGACAGGCAATTAAACAGACACCACATGGAGAGGCAAGAGCTATCCCAGAACTAATTACGAGAGCTCAAGTGAGAGGCAGAAAATATGATTGGAGGAAGAGGCTTAGGAAGTTGTATTGTGTTGAAAGCAGGATTACTGGTGTGGAAGGAATTGGACTGACTTGAGATGACACACCAGCACTAGTGAGTAGCCTCGAGCAAGTTATATAAATTACCTCCCAGAACATGTCCTCATTTGTAAAATGTAGATGATAATACTACAACCTGTTTGATAGGGCATAGCTTTAGCTATGCTGGGAATGAGGAGAGGCAATGGTAGAAAAGAAGGGAGAAGGGGTGATATCAGTGTTCTCTCTGGGTGGTATCTCCCTGGGTAGATATCGCTGGGCTCCCAATTGTCCATAGTGAATCTGTTGCCAAGGTCTGTTCCCATGTGATCTGGACACCATCTGTGCTGGTTCGCCTTACGTCTCAGAGCATCTAGTCTGTAGTACCTGGCTATTCAATGAAATGCTAATCTAGATGTTGTTGTGAAGGGATTTTACAGACAGAGTTAGCATCTACAATCAGTTGACTTTAAATAAAGGGGATTATTCTTGATAATGTAGGTGGCCTAGTGCAATCAGTCGGAAGGCCTTAAAAGCAAAAGCGAAGTTTCCCTGAGAAAGAAGAAATTCTACCTCAAAACTGCAGCATCAACTCCTTTCTGAGAGTTTGCAGCCTGCTGGCCTGCCCTATGGATTTCAAACTTGTCAGTTCTAACAACAGTATGAGCCAAGACATTTCTTGAATGTGTCTCTTTCTCTCCATATATGTAGATGAAATACATCTCTCTCTGTCTCTCACTCTCTTTCTCTCCTCTCCCCGCAACCAACTGCTGGTTCTGCTTCTCTAGGGAATCCTGATTAAGACATGGTAACTTCACCCTTTTTCTCATCCAAATACACACTGTTCCTGTGAAAGTTTAAGCAGCTCTTCATCGAAGAGTAGGACAATGGTGGAGAGTTGGAGCTCCCTCCCCTGCCTTCTTACCACATCTCAGCGGGTGAGACCTCTTGGTCAGGCACCCAGGAAGTGCCCCAGGCAGCCGTGCCATGATTTCCACTCTTGCTTCTCATTTCAGGGCATCTTATTATTTATTCCTGTATTGTCCCTATCTTGTCACTATGCTTTATTATTTATTCCTTTTATTCTCATTCCCTTCTCCTTCCCTCTCTCAGGAGATCTTTCAAATGTACTTGATATATATTCATTAATTTTGGTTTGTGTTGTAGAATATCATATTGTGTGCAATATTTTAATGTACATAAATCAAATCGAGTGTTCTTTATTTTTTTTAATACAGTTTGTAACATCTCTTCCTGTTGGTCTGTGTACTTCTGATGTGTTCCTTCTATCTGCTGCAGAATATTACATCATGTGTAGCCAACATGTTTATTCCATTCTTCCTCCAGAAATAGACACTTAGATTGGCTCCAACCCTCCACCCACAATCAATGCTTCAATAAACAGCCTCTTGTGGATACCTTTGAAGATTTCTATGTGATTTATAACCAGGAGCAGAGTTGCTGGGCCATAGAGTATTTGAGTATTAATCTAAGCACTTCCAGAACGGTCCTTAGAATGGCTTCGCCTGTCTACACATTCACCAGCACCGCACAAGGCTCCCATAGCCTTGAAACCCCCTGGCATTATTCAGCTTCCTAATTTTTGCCAAGTTGGTCAATGTTAAGTGCTAGAGTCTCGTTGTTTAATTTGCATTTTTCTAATCACTGATCGATGTGAGCATCTCTACATGAGCTTGTTTCACTTTCAGGATTGCCCTTTTGTGACCGTTTGTGGTGGTTGATCACTTTCTTTTGAGGCTTCTGACTTTCTTTTGTTGATTTTTAGATATATGGAAGTTCCTTAAAGATTTTCATTATTAGTCTCTTATCAGTTTTAGACACTGTAAATATCTCTTTCCGTTTTGCTATTCGTCAGTTAACTTTCATCCTGCAAAACTCTTTAGTTTCTATGTTATTAAAACCATTAATTTTTTACCTAATGCCTTTTAGATTTTGCTTAAGTTTTTTTTCTAGCCCTTAGTCATAAATGTATTTTCTCCTGTTATTATCTACTTCCATTCTAGTTTTATCTTCCACATATAAGTATTTAATTCATCTGAAGTCTATCTTGAAATGGTGGGTTAGGTAAAGACCTATTTCTATTTTTCTTAATCTAGCCTGCCAATTTCCCTAACACTTTATATTAACTGTCTGCTCTAGTTTAATTAGTGGGGCTATAAAATTCCCATATATCCACAGGGCTCTATCTTAGCTCTTTTTTCTCTTCCTTTGAACTGTGTTTGTTCTTCCATGTGCCATGCTGTTTTCGTTACTGTGGTTTTATCATATATTTGGTCGGGCAAGTTCTTTCTACTTTACTCTTCATTTTCAAAGTTGACTTAGCTTTTCATGAGTTTTGTTTGTCTATATAATCACTATACCTTTTCCTCAATTTTGCTGTGAACCAAAAACTGTTCTAAAAAGTAAAATCTTAATAAAAATAAACCCATTACATGTTGATATAAATAATATATATTTTTGTGAAAATAATTATATTTTCAAAACTATAAAAAAATTAATGAAAAGTGGCATTGTTTTACATTTAAAAAATCTCTTTAATAGAAGATACCTGGATCCTCATATCTGCTTCTATGATCTATTATTAGTTGTTGTTTTGGTTGAAGTATGTGAAGAAAATTGGGCCTCACTCAGATATGTAGTTGGAAAAAGTGGTGATATTTTAGCAGTTCTTCTCTGATATTATACCATAACTTGATGAGCGGTGATTTTTTAAAGGCTAGTTGCAATATGGAATCAGAAACCATATCAATGATCTCTTTTTAATCTTTCATATTAAAATTTACTGGTCTGTCTCACACTTTACAAAGGTGGATCTTTTAAGTATCTAATTTTGCAATATCATTCATTAGTCATTTGGATATCAGTTCACTGAGTTATGCAGATACTATAGTCATACATTTCATTATACAATAAAAGGAGATCACTTTCATTAATATTACATTGATTTCATTAAAAAGCCTTTATGTACTGGGAAGTTGTCAAGCTTATAATAGTGGATACAGGTTCTTCAATATTCCAACTTTTATATGAAAAGTTGAATTTTATCATTAGCAACAAATAATATTAATTGTCCCTAAAGTGAAAGACTCACTTCATTCATTTTTGCGAAAAAGTCTTCCAAACATTCAAGTCTGAATAACCAGGTTTTTCTGTCAGTAATTATTTCAAGTAAAAATGCTGTCCTATTGGAGTTTTCTAAAAAAATTAAAATTGGTTATACCTTTTGACCCAGCAATTGCACTTCTGGGAATTTATCCAAAGAAAACCAAAACAATAATTCATAAAGGTCTCTGCACCCCTATATTCGTGGCAGCACAATTTACAATAGCCAAGATATGGAAGCAACCTAAATGCCCGTCAATAGACGATTGGATAAAGAAATTATACAATGGAATATTACTCAGCCATTAAAAAAGATGAAATCCTACCATTTGTAACGTCATGGATGGGAATAGAGGTTATTATGCTGAATGAAATAAGTCACACAGAGAAAGATAAATACCACATGATTTCACTTATATGTGGAATCTAAGGAACGAAAAGAACAAACTAATAAAAAAATGCTGTCCCATGAAATAAGTAGCTAGTTTAGCTCTCAACTCCAACAGCTATGCAATGGCTTTTTTCTGAAGACAAACTTCATACTTCAACATGCAGCTGAAGTTTTTCAGGTATATTTCTCATTTCATCACATAGAATATTAACAAGATGTTTATCAAGAGCTGAGATTTAATAAAACTAATACCCTTAATACTTTTTTCTGCTTTAAGGACATCCTCAAGTAATAATGGCAAGTCTTTTTTTTTTTTCTTTTTCTTTTTACTGTGAGTACGTGATAGCTAAGAATACATAGTGAAAAAAGCAAATCATGTCTAATAAGTGCTACAATGAAAATAATTTTGACCTTGCATAATCCCTGAAATGGTTTTAGGGGCCCTCAGGAGTTTGTGGACCACTGTTTGTTGAGCACCACTACTCTACAATATGAACTTGGGAGTGCAATTGCTGGGTTACTAGGTATTCATATCTTCAGATTTCCTAGATAATGTCAAATTGTTTCCCAAAGTGAATAATTTCCACTTCTATCGAGGATTCTTAATTCTATTCATTCTTACCACACTTGATATGACAAAACTTTTCTATTTTAGCCAGTATGGTGGATATACATCAGTACTTCTCTGTGGTTTTAATTTGCATCTCTCCAGCATCTTTTCTTATCTTTATTGGCTATTTATGTCTCTTTCATCAAGTATTTAAGTATTTTGTCCAATTTTTTTCTTGATTTTTTTTTTCTTTAGTCTGTGGGCATTCTTTGTATAATATGGATTCCTCCATCTTTTTATCTTTCTAGAACTCTTTCCCTTTAATTTCTCCTCCTCTTCTTTTATCTTGGACTCTGTCATCCTTATCTAAAGAAATTATAAATTTTCAGGGTTTTTTCCCCCCCAGTCTCACAAGGTCTGTGGCTGCTGGTGTTGTCAGGCAGTCCACATTTTTTCTTTTCTACCCATCAACTATTGCACTACCATGGGCTCTGGTCTCAGTGACTAACAGCTCTCCAGAGAAGGGAGGGAAGGGTGAACTCTGCACTCAGTATACTGCCTATGATTTTTGTTTCAGGCTTTTGTTTTCTCTAAGGCCTGAGATCACTGCATAGATTATATTAGTTGCCATGGATGAGAGAGAGACATGGTGAGAGGAAGGGAGCTAAAGGATAGCTTTCGATAAAGGGAAGAGAGGAAGAATAGATTTCCAGAGACTGGGGAAGGGGAGATGGTTGGAGAACCTGCTAGGAAGAGAAAGCACTTCCAACTGTGGCAGCTTACTGAAGATGGACCATTGTCTCAGAGGACTGGGGGTTCTCAGCCTCAGCAAAGATTCCTGTGCCCCAAGGTCAGTGTGCGAGAGCCAAACTTCAGATCTGCAACAGTCCACTGCAACTGTAGGCAATGTGGTTGTCAGCACTGACCTTGAATGAGTGGGCACTAGTGACTCTTGCACTGTTTCCAGGCATATCCTGAAGCTGAGGTCTCTGAACTGATGCTAGGGTGTGGGGGTAAAATAGAGAGGCCCTTTCTTGCCATCCTGGAAAGATGAGGACTTAAAATCAGATTTAAAGAGAATAAGGAAGTGGGTATTTCTTATATATAAGGTTTGGAACTGATATTTATAATTGGTAAAATTGTAGCTCTGATTTTATTTTATATGAATGAATAATGCTGGCTTCATAATGCTGACAACTCTCACTACCCTTCTGGCCATGAGTTAAGTTTCCTAACTTCCTGCATTGGCAAATAATTAGAGGCCCATGCCCAAATTAATCAGTGAACTTGTAGATATGTCCGGGGTCCAGGAATCTGTATTTTAATAAGTCCCCAAGTGATTTTTATGCAGGAATCGGTGCTTTATTTGCTAGATTTTTCCTGAGTGGTGAGGGATGAAGCTTCATTTGGCCCTGCTTTAGTATCTGTCATGCAAAGTTGTTGCCAGTGTTAAAGATACTGTTTGCAGAGCGCACAGCATAAAGCAGAGGGCAATTAGTAATAGATTTTATTATGATGATTATTAGGAGAGGTGATGCTTGGGTTTAGTTTTAAAGGTTTAGTAGAAGCTGGCTAAAGAGGGGCAAAAAAGTGTTTCAGCCAAAGAAAGATCACCATACTCACAAGAGACCGTGACACATTCAGGGCATGGCAGGTCATTACATGTGGCCGGGATGCAGAGTTTTAGAGGAGCTCGCTATGAGAGGCTGCTGGAGAGGTGGGCAAGGATCAAGTATTTAAGGATCAGATGTTTGTATGCCAAGGGTTTTAAATGAGAAATGGCATGTTCAGCGAATGGATTGGAAGGGAGAGGGATTGGAACTATGGTGACCAGTGAGGGACTGTTCTAATAATATAACCTCACCTACCCAACAGTGCAGCGCTGTGTGACACTCTTCCAAGGTCCTTTGCAGTTTTGGATCCATGCTTTAGTCGTTGCCTTCCTTTACACCGTGTTTGGTGTGTCATCTTTGTAATTATAGTAATCAGTTGTGATTGCAGCGACAGCATCCAGTGTGAAAGAAAACTGCCATGCATCATAAAGTCAAAAAAAAAAAAACCCAAAAAACAAAAAAGGGTCAAAACCATCCCCATGGGCTGTGGAGCCCAAGGCCATATCAAGGAGATTTGGAGCAAGTTACTGTCTGTGCTTCTCTTTCTAAAGTGTTTGACCCATGGTGAATTAAACATTCTTGACTTGGGGTGCATCCATCCTGTCACAAGGTAGAAGTCGTCTCCTTATCTTACTCAGAAAATAACCTGACAGGGAAAAAAAATAGATAAAGCAAGAGTCAGCTTCCTAAACCTACTGCCCTGCTTCTCCAGAAACTTGATGAAGTTTTGCTTTAGATTTCACATCCAAAGCCCCTTTTGCCTCCTGGCTTCCAGGCTATGATTTTTATCTCTTTTATTTACGGCTATTCCTATTATCTAGAACAGTGCTTGGCACATCTTAGAAACTCCAAAATCTCTGTTGAGTGTGTGAGTAGCCTGAGAGGAAGTTACCTGCCGGCTGCTACAGGCTTATCTTTCAGTTCACTTCATTCTTTTCCATCTGCCTCCTGCAGGTCAGCTTCACTTTCTGTTGGCTCTCTCCCACAGCTTGTGAAGGAGCTCAAGTCACCCGCGGGTAAAAATAGAAACACTCCCCTCTGGCCCTCTAGCTAATATTCTGTCTGTCTTGTCTCATTTTCCATTCGCTCCTCAAATTTCTCCCATCGCCCTTGTGTCCCCCGCTCTGTTGGAAGGACCCTCAGCGAGGTCATGCATGGCTACCACAGTCTACTGTTTGCTTTTTAGTCATAGTCTTGGCTTTTGTACAGGGGCCACTTTCTCTCAGAACTTTCCTCTCTTGGGGAGGAAACATTGCACTTCACCGATTTTTCTCCTCATTCAGATCATCGTGTTTTATTCTGCTCCCGTTCCCAAGTTCTTCTTCTGTCTGCATTCTAAACGTTGGGGGCTCTGTAGGATTCCATCTTCAACCCTTTCTTCTGACTTACCATACTCCCTGAGGGATGAACTGTGAACCACATGCTGAGGGTGCACAAACATTCCCTTCCTAACTCCAGACTAATCACCACTTCCCAGACAGCTCCACCAGGCTGCTTCACAAGAGACCCATAGAGCTGGCTGAAACAACTCAAGAATCTCATCTTTGGCAAGGGTGGGGGGGTGGTAAAGAGGGTGTGGAGGGGGTGGGGGTCTGTTTCCTGAGACCACTCTGGGTGCCAACAACAATATCAGTCAGGAGGACCCAGTATTTATTAGAGTGAATTAATATAGGAACTTGGTGAAAAGGCATTAGAAAACTGAAGAAACAGAGGAAGCTAAGGTGACTACAGGAAACAGTTGCCACCACTAAGGACAGATGAGCAAAGGAAGAGGGTGGGGTTTAGAGAACCCAGAAGCTCTGAGGAGGGCTCGTGATGCTGAGATTTGGACCATGCATAGAGGGCACAGGAGTTTGGTGCTGAATCCACAGAGCTGGGACTCAGGCCTCCGAGGAGGGGCACCGACTGCTGGTGCTGCTCTTTCTGAAGGGACTACATCAGGCTGGTTCTAGGAGGTGGGAAAACATTTGCATCTATTGCTATGGCCAGGGTACAGAACCCTTGCTGGGTGGTCCTGATGGGAAGCGAGCCACATGGGAAGGGTGCATCCTTCTCTCATGTCTCGTCACCCTCTGACCGGTGTCCGACCAGGGAGCCCTCTGGAAATGGAGACTGTGGTTCTGAGAATTCAGAAGGATGAACTGGAGCCGAATCAATCATTAGCATTTCATCACTCACGTCCACACACCTGCTCTTCCCCATGTGCTCCTTGTCCCAGGTAATGATTACCTGCTCATGCTCTAAGCCAGCAAAGGGGGTTCCTCCTGGATCCCATATTCTCTCATATGCCACAGCCAGTTTATCCACCTAAATTGTATTTTAAAGTTGTTTCTTCCTGTCCCCAGTGTCTCTGCACTCATGTTGACTTTGTCATCATTGAATTAAACAGCCACTGCAATGGCCTTCTGCCTGGTCCCTTTGACTCTCCTCTTGTTTCTTCCAAGCCATTCCCACCTTAGCCGAAGTGATCTTTCTAAAATGTTAACCTGATAATATTGCTCCTCTATGGAACACTTATCAATGACTCTTCTTTGTGATGTGAGAAGGTGCGAACACCCAAGAATGGCACCCTAAATTTTTCATCCCCCTGCCTGTATCTCCCTCTTCAGGCTTGTCATTGTCTGCCTTGCACCATGTACTTCGCTCATGCAGGACCACAGGTGGTTCCATGTCCTTCCGCTCCATCATCTATGTTTCTCTGACAGGCTTACCTGCCATCCCATATGCTGGCTGCCTGGCAAACTCCTCCTGTTCTCAAATCCAGCTGCCATTGTTTTTACCGTGCAGAGCAAGTTAATCATTCCCCCATCTCCTCAGAGCAAGTTAATCATTCTTTCCTTTGTTCCCCAACCATAGCTTGTCTCTATCATATTATTTACCACACTGAGTTGTATATTTTCATTTGTAAATCTGTCTCGCAATGTGAATTAGAATTAGATTCAGCAGCAAGTGACAAGAAGTCCAAAATGACAGTCGTATAAACCGTGTATTTCCAGGTTACATATAAATCAGCAGTCCTTGGCTGGCATGGCTGCCAGGGGCTTCTACCTAGTTGACCCACCTCCCTTAACATACAGCTTCCTTTCATGGTCAAGACAGCGATTTCAGCTCAGTCATTAGATTCACATTCACACCAGCAGGAAGGAGGAAAAGGAGGGTGAAAGACATACCTCCTCAGGCTTAGGTACCTCCCCAGACCACAAACTTCGGAGAAGAGGGTTGTATTAGCTTCCTGGGGCTGCTGTAACAAATTACCACAAACTGGTGGCTTAAAACAACAGAAATTCATTCTCTCACAGTTCTGGAGGTTGGGAGTGTGAAATCAAGGTGTTGGCAGGGACGTGCTGTCTGCGTAGGCGCTAGGGAAGTATCTGTCGTTCCCACCTTTCTCCTGGGCTGTGGTGGCTGTTGACAATCCTTGGTGTTCCTTGGCTTATAGAAACATTACTCCATCCAACCTCATCTTCCATCTTCACATCTTCACATGGCATTCTCCTCTCTGTGTCATCACATGGTCTTCTTCTGAGGATACCGGTCGCAGGAACAAGGGCCCACCTTAATCCAGTAAGACCTAGTGTCAACTAATTACCTCTGCAAAGACCTTATGTCCAAGTAAGGTCACCTTCTGAAGTTCTGGGTAGATGTGACTTTTGGAGCGACTCCAATACAAGGGGCTTACCTCTTCATCTTGCTAACATGAGACACAGTATCTGGCACATAGTAGGAGCTTAACAAAAATTTTTCAGAATTGGATATGACTGATGACTTGGCTTCCAAGGTGTTTGGCGACAGTTCTCTTCAATTAGCATTCATAGAGTTCCTTTTCCACAGGTCTGGTTAATCATTTTGTGACATTTTCTCATGAAAATTAGAACCAAATCAGTGTGGGATGACTTCCTGGTGATATTCATACTCATTTAAAATTCATCTTTTTTTTTTTTTTCCAAATAAGACATGGACTTGTTTAAAAGTGGTAATACTTTTAAACAATTAGAGGGCTTTTATGACAAAATAAACAATCCTTCTCATTCTTCAGTCCTGCTGCCCTGTGCTTCCTCCGAACTCTTCTGGCTATGTCTTGTGGCATTTGACTCCATGTTTCTAAGTAACCTGTGTGTATTATCAATTTTAGGCATCGTCGTAGACCTGTTAGTGTCTCACCCATGTCCCTTGGGCCTTACTCCAGTGCAGCTGGTCTCTTTCTAGTTGCCAATATCTGCATCTCTTTGCCTGAGGACTCTGCAAAGGCTGCTCTGCCTGTGCACAGGGCAGGCTGGACGTGCTGAGGAATTCCCCTGGAAGTAGCCCCCAACCTGATGAGAATTGCTATGCAAATTCTCTTACTCCCTCCTGCCTGTGGACTAACTCTGAGGCATGCACTTCACCATTCCTGAGTTTCTCCTCGGGACTAAGATCTAGTCACCCCAACTGGGTTCTGGTTGATTATGCACCCTTATTGGTAGCCCTATCCTTTCCCCTCATTCCTTTACGGTATTTTCTGGATCTCCCAAGTAATACCTTAAAAAAAAAGTATAATACATACACACACCTTTTTTTTATTGTGGTAAAATATATATAACATAAAATGTATCATTTTAACTAGTTTTAAGTGTACAATTCAATAGAGGTACATTCATATTGTTGTGTAAACATCAACACTACTCATCTCCAGGATTTTTCATCATCTCAAAGGGAAACTCTATACCCATTAAACCAGCGGTCCTCAACCTTTTCAGCACCAAGGACCGGTGCTCCTAGGAGAATCTAATGCCTGATGATCTGAGGTGGAGCTGAGACTAGCGCTGGGGGAGTGGCTGCAAATACAGATGAAGCTTCACTCATACCTGCTGCTCACCTCGTGCTGTGCAGCGAGTTCCTAACAGGCCACAGACTGGTACCAGTCCACAGCCTGTGGGGGTTGGAGATCCCTGCATTAAACAGTAAGTCTTTATTACATCTCCCCCGAACCACTTGGTAACTACTTCAGATGAGCTTTTGCACTAACTCTTGTCTCAGGGCCCGCTTCTGGGGAAACTCAAGCAAAGATGGACATTAACTGTTGATTTCATGTCATGGTAATTTATTCATTATTTTATTTAACCAATTAAGTATCTATTATGTAGTGAGCACTATCCTATATGATTTTATATGTGGTTAGGAACTGTTATAAAGGAAAATAAAACAGACAGAGTAAGATGGCAAGAATGCTACCAGTTGGGGGAGGATTATTTTAGATACCTTGGACAAAAGAAGTGACATTTAAGCAGAGACTTGAATAAAATAAGGGAGTGGGCCATGTCCTATCTGGGATTAGAGTGTTCTAGGCATTGAGAACTGCCAGTGCAAGAGCCCGGAGGAGGGAATAAACTTGGTTGAGGATTTAGCTTTTTTACTCCTTCTACCTGCATGCATATACATCCCTTCAATCTTCTCTATATAGTTATATCACACATTTTGGATATACTAGAAATGGGTTGTTATTAGGCTCATGCGAATATTGTTCACTGCTAGGCCATGCACTGTACTATAGTTATATTTTTGCTCTCACACAACCATTTTCTTTAAAATTATTTCTTTCTTTGATTAGAAGAACAGAACCACAAGTTTCTTTTTAATTATTTTTTTATTGGTTCTACTTTTATTCCTGGATATCTTCCTCCTGAAGCTTTCTGGTTTTTTTTTGTTGTTGTTCCCTAGACATGGCACATGGCTGTCATCTTGGGTTGCTTTTCTCTGGTTCTCTGCTGTATTGCTAGCTTCCTGGATCCAGTCTTCCTCTTTCTTGGTTTACTCTTAGTTGTATGTGCATACGTATGTGCACATGTATGTATGTATGTATGTATATATGTATTGCTGAAGTTCATCTTCTGGTAGCTTGTAGGAAATAATGCATAGGAGATAGAACCTTTATGGGCTCTCATGTCTGAAAATATCTTGTATTACCCTCGCATTTAGTTGATGGTAAATATTTAATTCTAGATTGAACATCGAACATTATTTTTCCCTTAGAACTTTGAAGGCCTTCAAACATCTGGTATTTTTCTTGAGAAATCCAATGCCATTCAGTTTACACTATATGTAAACTTCCTTTCTCCCCCTCCATCTCTCCCTTCTCTCTTTCTTCTTCCTCTTTCTCCTTCCTTCCTTCCTTCCTTCCTTCCTTCCTTCCTTCCTTCCTTCCTTCCTTCCTTCCTTCCTTCCTTCCTTCCTTCCTTCCTTCCTTCTCTCGCTCTCTCTCTCTTTCTCTCTCTCTCTTTCTTTTTTTCTTTCTTTTCTTCCTTTTGTTTCTTATCATTTTAATCCTGATTGTGAAATTTCATGATAAGAGTTTCTTGCTGTGGGTCTTTCATCATTCATTGAATGGACCCTGTTAATCTGCTCAGATTGAAATTTTCCTATATTATTTCTCTTATGTCTTTGTCACTCTATTTTTTTTTCTATTCTCTTTCTATAGAACTTCTATTAATTAAGTATTGTAGCTTTTGAATCGCTCATTGAATTTTCGTATCTGCTTATCTACAGCACATTAAAAAAAATTTTTTTGCCCTCTTTTTCCTTTTCCTTCTTTTTAAAAGTTTTGGGGCCAGTTCCTTGATTTCACTGAATCTCCTATTGATTTTTAAAAATTTTAATGTTCATAATTTAATTTTAATTTTAAAGAGATTTCTTTTTCTCTAATTATTCCCATTTTGGTATTAGAGCATTCTGTTCTCATTTCATGAATATAATATCTTTTTATATATCTCTAAAGATACTGATGATCTTTGGAACTTTTCTTTTGTTCTCTATGTTGTCTTATTTCCTGATTTAAAAAAAATTGTTTTGATCTTCATGTTGAATGTTTTCCTTAAAAATCTATTATTATTTTGCTATCTGTTCATATTACAGAATAAAGAACTCAAGAATTGATGGGATGCTCTCTGATTGTGGCAGGGGACTGATTACCACACTTCACTATTGAGTGATGGGGCTTCAAGTGGACTTTGTCATGGGGATACTCTCAAATGCATCTGGACATTTACTCCAGGCTCTTTGCTTGTTAATAGAGAACTCTGTTTCTTGAGAGAATATTGTCCCATCTTCTGCCTTGGGATATGTATCTGGCTACTGGTATTAGGAGACTGGAACTAGAAGGGCATGGATTACTGGGAGGTGGCAGGGGTGAAGTTTCCTTTGTTCTGTAGACAGACATCATTTAGTTCCTTTCTTCAGCCTTGTAGCTCACCTGTGCATGCCAGTGTGTCTCAAGTGCACCCTTCTGAAGTCCATCCTACAGGGGCATGGAGGAGTGCTATGGACTTGACTGTTTGTGTTCCTACTCCCTGCCTCCAATCTGTATGCTAAGGCCTTGATCCCAAATGTAATGGTGTTGGATGTAGAGGCCTTTGGGAGGTAATTAGGTTTAGATAACGTCATAAGGCAGAGCTCTTATGATGGGATTAGTGCCTTGGTAAGAAGAGAGACCAGAAAGCTTTCTTCTCTCCCTTCCTCCCTCCTGCCATAAGAGGGTAGAGCTGCAAGGCAGCTATCTGCAGGGGGGCTCTCACCAGAAGTCAAATTGGCCAGGACCTTGATCTTAGACTTCCCACATCCAGACCTGTGAGAAATAAGTGTTTGTTGTTGAAGCCACCTAGTCTATGGTATTTGTTATGGCAACTTGAACAGATGAGGAAGAAGAGCCATTCCTTGCTTGGGCGTGTGGTAGGGGAGGAGATTTGTCAGCCTGATTATTCTGTATAAAAGCTTTCAGACAGTCTCTCTCCTTGCCTCACCTTCCCCAGACTCAATACCTTCATTCTGGGAATCCTGCAGTCCTTCAGTTATCTGATAAGCTGCTCAGCTTTGTCTGTCCTGAGTGGTAATGTATCACTTGTCCACCCACTCTCAGGCTTCTGGAATTTTGCTGATATCTCTCTTCTGCAGTAGTGTCTTCTCATTGTCTTTGTGGATTTACTCCTTTGTTATTCTTTTCCTATTATACGGCTACTGTTTTAGGAGGGAGCAAACATACATGTGTGTGCTCATTCCACATATTTCCCTGAAGATTCCCCTCTTTTTCTGGGCTGGTTTGCACCAGCAGTTGGTGGCTATTGCTGTGATCCACACTTCAGACTGCCCTTCTGCAGAATGCCTGCAGGTTTGCTAGCACTGGCAGGAATGAGGGAATGTTTAAGAGTATGAGCCCTGGGCTAGACTACTGCATTTGAATGTTTGCTCTACTGCGCATTAGATGCGTGTCCTTGGACAAGTCACATCTCCTCTGTGTCTCAGTTTCCTCATGTGTAAAATGGTGATTATAATTGTACTTACTTCAGAAGTAAATATGATAATGCCTGTAAAATACTTTGCTGTTTCAAGCACAGAGTAAGTGCTCAAGAAATTGGAGCAATTGTTATTATTAATACAATTAATGTATTAATGTATTTCTCAGAGATAAGAATATCTTGGCAAGTATTTTTATCATTATAAGTGAAATTAGAGCCAATAAAAAAAGACCCAATTATTACAGAAAAAAGTCTCTCATGATTGCAATCAAACAAGTTATTCATTAAATTATTTGTTTAGAATTATTTTAGTATATTATTTTCTTCTTTGTTATTTATTTATTTATTTATTTATTTACTTACTTACTTACTTACTTACTTACTTACTTACTTACTTACTTACTTATTTGGCACCTATTATATAGGCAGCACTGCATACCTAAGCCCCACGGGAACCCAGAAGCACAAAGGTACAGACTCTGTCATTAGGGAGCATAGAGTTCAGCTGGGGAGAACAATTAAGGAACAGCTAAATACTAGGTCATGAGTCACAAGCTGAAGATGAACAGGAAGTAGATGTAGGGGTTGGATTCAGGAAAACGTGGCTTCGTGGAAGATGTGGAATGGATCTCGGCTTGGAGGAAGAGGCAGTTGCAGATGCACCACAGGAAGGAGAGGGTCCTCCAGGTGGCAGAAGCAGCAGGAGACCCCCAGGGAGGGAAGAGAAACTGTGTCTTCACTGTGAGAAGAAGACAAGGGAGGAGAAGAGGCAGGGGTAATGTTGCATATTTGTGGTGCAATCAGATTGTGAATGGCTTAGAAAGTGAGGCGGACAGGGTGGCAGTTAATGTGGCAGGTACTGGATTCCTGAGCAGGAGGACAGCAGAGCAAATTTGGCGTAGCAGTTCCCTGGTGCTTTCCTCCAGCTTCCATCTCCCCAAAAGGAGAATGAGAACTCAAAGAGGGAAGTTTCCAAACTCGCCTGAGAAGCTGAGTGATGGCATGGATGAAAAACTGATGTGAGTCATAAATATTGTAGCAATGAGTGCACCAGATACACTTAAGGATAAAGTTCAGGGAGAAATCTACTGCTCCAGGGGGAAATGGGTCCTGCTGGGGGAAGAGAGGAAGAAGGCCAGGGTGAGACACCCATTGGTGGCTCCATGCCACTCTCAGGGTTGGGGCTCCTGGATCCTTAGAAATGCTGCTACTTAGTGATGCTCCTGATGTAACAGAATTGCAACTGTCCTCGTGCTGAGGGTGGGGGATGTGCTGCCTCTCTCTCAGCCTCGAGGCTGATGCTCTGGTGTTCTTACAGCTCCTGCGAAGGGAAATGCACTTAGGCCTCAGAAAAGCTGAGGCCTTGCCTGAGCTCACTGATCCTTGCTGATACCGGTCAGCTTTCCTTTTCCACAAGCCCCGCAGCCCTTCCTTATGAAGCCTCTCCATAGAGACCTTTGTTCTGTGCTTTGAGGAGTATCCCAGAGTCCCTGAGACCCTGCATGATCCCCTAGAGGTCAATTTTCTGGAGCTGTGAGTCCCTGTTCTGTTTCCTCTTTGAACCGCCTGCACCTCAGAGAACTAGTGGTGAGGTCTTTCACCACCGATGGTGGTGATGAGTCAGTCCTTCCACAGTAGTACCCCTCTTATCTGCAGGGACACAGCCCAACACCCCCAGTGGATGACTGAAACCGCAGATAGTTCCAAACCCTAGATGTACTGTTTTTTCCTGTATATACATATCTATGATAAAGTTTAACTTATAAATTAGGCAATTTCACAGATAGAAGTTTTGTAGATCTTAGCAATCTCTGCAGATGATTTTAGGTCAAGAACTTTCAAACTTTTCACTTAAAGGCAGCACTTTATGGCTCTTTTTTGGTATATGTGAATTGTCAGCATCACTGCTCTTCTGCTTTGGGGCCATTTGGTAAGATAAAAGTCACCTGAACATAAGTACTGTGATACTGTGACAGCTGATCTGATGCCAAGACGGCTACTAGATGACTAACAGGTGGGGAGTGTCTACAGCTTGGAGACGCTGGACAAAGGGGTGATTCATGTCCTACATGGAACAGAGAGGGACAGTGCAAGATTTCATCGTGCTACTCAGAACAGTACACAATATAAAACTTGTAAATTGTTTATTTCTGGAATTTTCCATTTAGTATTTTTGGAGCCTGGACAACGGTGGGTTACTGAACCCGAGGAAAGTGAAACCATGGAAAAGGGGGACCACTCTATCTAAATACCTGATGACACACAGACGAGAGAAAGGAAAGTCTTCAAACGCTGCTTCACAAAGAGTACTCTCTCCATATCTCAAGCGATTTCTCATCGGCCTGTCTCTGGCAGTTTATTTCAGGATGACTTGAGATTTAGCTGGACTGTCTGGAGGTGATATGTAGTGTGAGGAAATAGTTAAAAGCAACTGAGGAAGGGTGAGAGTGAGAAAGTTCTTGCCCAGTGGTGTGTTGATAGATGTTTGACGGCCAGTTCTTGGAGGTGCTGGGGGAGGAACCTCGATTGGTAATATCTGCTGATTTCTGTGGTGTCAGTACTTTGACCATGACACATGTCATCCTACCAACAGGGTGTCGAGCAGCTAGCATGGTTCCCAAAGATTTAGTAACACAAGTGGCAGGTGTCTTCTCCAACTCATCACAGGTCCCGCTGTCTCTGGAAGCTCAGAAGCCCAAGTTGCCATCATGCCTTTCATCATTGGCCACAATGAAACTGGGCATCTTGACTTCCTGTGCCTCTGGCGGCCAGGAGTCTGGATTTCTCTGGTCCTGGGGTAGGTCACCGATATAGAAGTTAGAACCTGGAAAGTCAAAGAGTCCCTGTGAGCTCCATGACTGTTGTGTGGCACTGCCTGATGGCACCACATGGTCAGATGCAGGAAGGAAGGCAGGTCAGGTAGAAGCCACTACAATCACCTCAGAAATAGAGGGATAGAATTACCAGGTATTGATTCAGCTCTCCCCACCTGCCAGAAGTGTAGCTTGCAGCTGCTCTCACTGGCTGGGGCTGGAAGGTTTCTGATATTGTCCATGTAAGCCTTCAGAGGTCTGTGGTAATGATGGCTAACATGTGTCGTGCTTCATTTACAGGTTAGGTGCTGTGCTAGCTGCTGTGCAGACATTATCTCAGTTTTCACAACAACCTTAGGAGATAAGGATGATCTTTATTTTCACGTTACACACAAGGAGACAGGCTTGAATTAAATAATGTGCCCAAGGTGACATAACTGGTAAGCAGTAGAGCTGGGATTTGAGGCTGATTCTCTTTGACTCTAGAATCCACCTTCCTACCCACAATACATGTCACCAAACACAAAGTGGAGGCCTTGTCTGGAGCTCAGACAATCAGATAGTGTGGACGTGTCCTCTGGCATTTCTCATTTCTGGTTCTCTGTAGCAGAAGCTCACAGAACTTCACCGAACTAGCCCTAGAGAGCAGATTGCCAAGTTCTGTCTACCCCAGGTTGTCTCCAGCTGCAACCCCATTGCAGTCAGCAAGGAATGTGGGTGTCTAGGTAGGGTAGCCCCTGAGGATGGAGGTAAAGTCAGGAAATGTCACCTCTGCTAACTTTTGTCAAATCTCTACCTCTGAGAATGGGACTCATCCTAAGGAGCAATTGGTCCCTGCATCTCTCATCAGAACAGAGGGTCGTTTGGCTCTCACCAAGAACCTAGGTGCTATCTAGAATGTTGTCAGAAAGATGCCAATGCAGAGAGCAACTAACACAAAATAAGCTACAGTCTCATGAGCTGTAGGTCACTGTCACAGTCCTGTTGCAGTGACAAAAGATTTTAATGATTGAGAAAGAATTAAAGGCCTAAACAGAGAAGACTGAGGCATGTCTCCCAGTTGGGTGGAAGACACAATATTAAGCAGCCAGTACTGAATATGTAGACAGAAGGTGCTATACCCTGGAAAGGGGGACTTCATCATTTTCCTTGCTTGATTGACACATCCCTTAAGAGCTCCCTCTCTATGTGTTCTGCAACCATGAGGCATAATCTGGTACCTCCTTGTCTTTCCAGCATCATGTCCTCCAGTACATCAAACATGTTACTCATTTCTGACCCTCTGTATCTTTGCTCACCTATTGCTGTCCTTGGAATGGCCATCTCCACCTTCTTGGGTACAACCTTCACATTTTCTTCAAGACCCAGCTTCAATGCTGCCTCCCTTGGTTCTTTCTAATTCTCTTCCCACTTCCTCCACTTCCTACTGGAAGGATCCCTCCTCCCCTGCACTCTCTTAGCAGATTTTCTGCACCTTTCTTATAGCATGTTCCTATCTATATCATATTTATGTGCAAGGAAGCTTCTTGAGGGCATAACCCATGTAGAACTTATTGCTGTATCATCACAGCGTCCGGCTTGGTGCCTTGCACATGAGAAGGACTCAGAAGATATTTGCCGAGCAGGATTTTAAATTTACTTTTGGGGTGAACCTACCCACAAAAACTTGAACCCAGACAGTGACTTGAATGGGTTATCCTGCTAGGCACACCTCCCTCATTGCAAGGGTTCCCTGTCAGAATCTTGTAAATTTGATCAGTATGCATTCATTCCCAAATATGTGTTCATCCTCACATGAACCAATACAATTTAATTTGTTAATCTGTAAAATTGAGACCCAGACAGACCCACCCTGACCTTTGGTAAGCTTACCACATAAAAATACACAAAAGGCACAGCCTAACACAGAATACTGCTTCTCGCTAACATTCCGAACATCAGTCTTCCATAGAACTTTTGGATTAGATGCAAGAGCCTCGACTTGATGAGGAAAACCTCATCAATGTGTTTTAATGTGTTCAATACTACATTTCAAAATGATTAAGCATAGAGTCTAGCCATGCGGGGGATCCTAGACATCTAAATGTGGAGTTGTGTCGAATTTCAAATACCTTTTCTTGGTCTGCCTTGTAAAAATTGTCTCTGTCGGCTTTAGTTTCCATTCTGCTGAGTAGCAGGCAAAGTGAGGGCTGAGCAGCCAAAGTTGCAAAGGGAATTGAAAGCATCTGCCATCTAACAGGGGTAAATGCAGCACGTCTAGCTGCAAAGAGGAGAATCAAGTCAGTGCTTCTCATCTTGATGCCAAAGGCCCGAAGACTAATGGGAGAACTCAAAGGGGAAAAGAGGCAAATTACCTACCTAGGTCTGGCAACCGTTCAGTCCCAGAGCATCTCCATCTACAAATCTGGCAGGGCCTCCAGCTCTGAGTGCCTGTTCCAGCCTCAAGACCCACACAGCACCAGAGCCCAAGCGCAGTGAATTTATATTTTGCATACAGATCACTCGATCCCTGCAGTGCCTGGAGAAGAGGGACTCATTGCTGCCTCTTCTCTTGCTTGAATTTGGATTTGAGGCTTTAGATCTAAAGATGACCTCAGGAAGGGAAAGGAAGCTGAAGGTGCTCCATCCATCTCCCCTTTTCTTACCCCGAAGGTCACCTGCAGCTTTGGTTCACATGTCTTATATGCATTGATGGCCTCTCCATTAGTTTTCCATTGCTGTGTAGCAAATTATCACAAATGAAGCAGCTTAAAACAACATACATTTATTATCTCACAGTTTCTGGGGTCAGGAGTCTGGGCACAGCTTAGCTGGGTCCTCTGCTCAGATTCTCACAGGCTACAGTTAAGCTGCAGTTGATATTATGATCTCATCTGAGACTCAGGGCCCTCTTCCAAACATACAAATTGTTGGCAGAATCTAGTTCCTTGTGGTTATAGGACTGAAGTTCTTATTTTCTTACTGGTGTTAGCTGGGGATCACTCTCAGCTTCTGGAGACTGCCCTCAGGACTTGGCCAGGTGGTCCTCTCCACGACATGACAGTTTGCTTTTTCATGCCAACAGGAGAGCATGTACTATTGCTTCTTGTCTTTTTCGAGGGCTCACCTGATTAGGTCAGCACCGCTGGGATAATCTTCCTTTTGATGAACGCAGATTCAACTGATTAGGGACCTTAAGTGTATATTGCAAAATCTCTTTTGCCACATAATATAACTTAATCACAGAAGTAATATTGATTATATTCGCATTCTAGGTCACATGTAGGGAGAGGGGATTAGACAAGGATGTGTGCATCAGGAGGTGGAAATCTTGGGGACTGTCTTAGAATTTTGACTACTGTAGTTTCTCACCTCAAGCTCTACATTTTTCTGCCTGAGGAATGTCTCTGTCCACAAAAGCATTGAGGATACCCTAAATACAAGGAACTTAACAGCCCCAGGTGACAACCTCAACCAGTAAGGGAAGGGAACTAGTGGATCAATACCCTAACTCCTTGGTTCCTTGGTGAGAAAATTCTGAGGAGGCTTTACCCAGTCTCACAAAGCGCGCCCAGAGAGATTAAAACTCACTTTTCTAGAGCAGTAGTCCACCCATTACTGTGCCTTTTATTAGCTTTTTTCCCTTGCCTGTCTCAATTCTCTACTCCCCTGCCATACTTCCTGTCCATTTTGCCTTTTCTGTAGCAGCCTTGCTAACCCTTTTTCATTCTCCTTAGGTCTCAGCCGCCTCCCATCCCCCCTAGCCCTCCTGGGGAAATGACCCAACCCACCTGAATGAATCCAGAAGATGAAGGCTGCTTCTACTTTCCTTCTTTCTCCTAGTAGGCAGAGGAAGAAGGGCTCTTCCCCTAGGAATATTAGATTTCATCCCTTTCTTTCTACCTTGGGACCTTGCCTAGGCTCCCATTTAGATTCTCTTCTTCCCAAGCCACGGACTTTTCTCCTTTCCACCAATACAAACAAAGGCTCAGGTCTCCTCAGAGTAATTCTTTCTTTAGTTCAGCCATCCCTTAATGCTTCCAACCTGAGCCACCTTTCCTCAAAACACACTCTGTGCTCCCAGCCTTCAATTCTGTAGTGGCCGTGGTATGTCCAAGCCTGTGCAGTTCCCTTCTGTCTCCTTACCCCACAGAAAAGGACTCCTCATGCACCAAAGGACCCCCAGTTACAGTTTCCATACCTTTCTTAGTTTGGTTCTCCTTCTCTCTATCACTGGAGGCTTCGAAGCTTTTACTACTTATTAAAACTCTCTCCTCTCTTGGTTTTCATGAAAGTGATTTTTTTCAGTTTTCTTCTTTTCCCGATAGCTCTATTGACTTCCTTGTCTTTTCCTTTCTTCCCTGAGCCCAAGTGTCAACATTTCCAAAGCCTCTGCTCTATTCCCTTTCTCTGAGTTTGTCCTTGGCAGCCCTGCCATCCTAATAACCTACTTGGCTCCCTCTCCTGCTTCCCCATACTCATGGCTGAGGCTGCTTCACATTCTCCTCCTGGCTTTAGAACCAATTCTGTCTCCATTCAGGGATAATTGAATTAATGCTAAA
Organism: Pteropus medius; assembly: GCF_902729225.1. Classification (NCBI taxonomy): domain Eukaryota; kingdom Metazoa; phylum Chordata; class Mammalia; order Chiroptera; family Pteropodidae; genus Pteropus; species Pteropus medius. The sequence goes on along the minus strand of NW_024354502.1, from coordinate 30,030,321 downwards.
TCCATAGTTCCACAAATGTGGAATCAAGGCAAACATGTGGTCAACGAGTTTTGATGTCTTTCCTTGTTTTAGACAAGACTCTACTTTATTTGTGTTACCAGACTTCCATCCTGTTCCTCTGGGATTAGTGACAGCAGTTAGAGTCAATGTTATTGAGTGTCCCTGCCAGGCCATATGACAGCTTCTCATAGACTATTTTATTTATTTCATTCTTATGATGGCATGTGGGGTAATCACTTTTTTCTCCATATTTACAAATGAGTAAACTGGGGCCTTAGAAGGGTTAAATATTTGGCCCTGCTAGGTTTCCAGCCCTAATGGCCTTCTCCTTTTGCTGTCTGTACTACCGTACTCCTACCCCTTAGCCTCAACGCTAGTCCCTCTCCTAAGCTATACACCCATATCTTCATCTTCATGTGGGAGCCACATCTTCAGGCTCCCAAAGGGTCCAGAAATAGACTTCTGATCTGTTCATTCCCTTGGTCTCTCTCTACGCTGCCACTAGACTCCTTCTTGGAACCCTTCCTTGGCTCCTCACTAACTCTGATAAAGGCCAGAATTCTTCCCAGGGAGCCTTGGACTACAACACTCACCAGGCTTCTCAGCCCCTCTCCCATCACTCCCCATGTAGTCCATGCAGACACTCCGATGTCTTACTGTTCCATGAACATGTAATATACTCTGTGCCTCTAGATTTTGCACATGCTCTTTTTTTCTACGGAGAGTACTCTGTCTCCCTCCCAGATCAACTCCTATGAATCCTTCAAAGCTCAGCATAAGTGCTTCCTTTTTGGACAGTCTTCTTCATGCCCTCCCCTCCGCCCCCCGCCCAGTTCCACAGTGTTCCCACCTGTTAAGTTTGTGCAAATTTTGTCCACACTCCCTTATGAGCACCTTGAGAATGGGAACTCGGCATTACTCATTTTTCAAACTCCAGTGCCCAGCAAAGTGCCACATCACTGTTCGAAAGATGTTTATATAAAGTTCAGTCAAAGTTTGTTCACATTCAGTGTTTCATTTGTTCTCGACGATAAGACTGGAGGAGAGAGAAGCCTAATTGATGGAGAGAAGGGATATGAACCCAGGAAATAGGAAGACTGGCAGTGTGCCACCAGGGAAAGCCAGGAAGATGGCATTATTCCCTGTATTAGTTTGCTAAGGCTGCCGTAACATTACTATAGGATGCGTGGCTTAAACAACAGAAATTAATTTTCTCATAGTTCTGGAGACTAGATGTCCTAGATCAGTGCTGACAGGGTTGGTTTTTTTCCTGAGGCAACTCTCCTTGGCCTAGATATGGCCATTCTCTCCTTGTGTCCCACATGCTTTTCCCTGTGTGCCTGTCTGTGTCCAAATTTTCTCTTCTTAGAAGAACATCATACATATTGGATTAGGGCCAAACTTAATGGCCACATTGTAACTTAATCACCCCTTAAAGGCCCTGTCTCCAAACAGTCACATTCTGTGGTACTGGAGATTAAGACCAACACATGAATTTTTTTTGGGGGGGGGCGGGGTGGCACAATTCAGCCTGTAACAGTCCCATTTGGCAGATGAGAAGGTGATGAAGGTCATGTGGGTGGCTTTCTGACCATCACCACATACTGCCAGTAGGGGGTGTAGCCTCACTGTCTCCAAGGCCTTCTTACAAGGCCTTCTTACAAGGCCTTCTTACAAGGCCTAAGTATGGAGTGTGACCTTAGCCACCACCATCCCTCTAGCTTCCTCACAAGGCCCAAGTCTACCCAGCATGTCCACAGGTGTCTCAAGCTCCTGCCATCTTGCTTTGGACAGATGGACTTGCTGACAGTGCCTCTCTGACCCATCCTACTGCAGGAATGCCCACCTCCTCCAGACGTCTGCTTAAATGTCAGGCCCCCAAGGCTCTCTGCATCCCGTCTCTCTGCACAGAGCGCTCACTCTCCTGACTGTGCTGGCACTGACGTTGGCACTTTTCCCTCCTTGTTCCTGATAAAGTGTCTTTTTGTTCTCTAATTGCTGGCCTGTGTGGTCCTGTCACTCCACTAAAGCTGCTAGGAAAGAGGCAACTGTTTTTCACCCTTTTATTCCTCACGGACCCTGACTCAGAGCGTGCCCCATGATAGGCATTCAGTAAATACTGATTGAAATGCATTGAAATGCATGAAAATGCTTCAGTGCTATATACTCACTTTACGGAATTAAAAACAAAACCTGAACTTTGGGAGGAAACCTTCAGTCTAGCATTTTCTCCACCTCTCCTCAGATTTCCTCCCTCTTCTCTGTTTCCAAGGCTGAGGCATGGAGGGGGAGTGGGGAGCTCTCGGGGCTCATGTCAGGAGGCAGCTAACTGACGTGCCATGGCTCCAGCTCCCCCCGTCCTCTCGTCACCCCCTGTCCTCTCTGGGTGCTCACCTCAAACGCATCTTCGTGACTGTCTACATCTTTTATTTCTTCCCTGTCCTTTCTTTTAAAAAGTGTGACAACTCCCTCCAGGGCAGAGCTGTGGTGACAGAGTCCTGTGAGGCCCAGGTCTCTTGCTCCTTTGAAAGGGGGTTTCTCTGTCCCACCAGACATGCAGCATTGCCCACTTTCCCAGTTCCTCCTTAGGCCTCGAGCCAATTTTTATGCCAAAAGTAACATTTCACAAACTAGGTCTCTGAATTCTTCATCTATAGCTGACTGTCTTGAAAACATAGTGTCTTACAAAATTAGTTGAAGAACACTACTACTTGATTTTCTTCCCTTGGGAATTCACAGTCTAAACTCATATTAAAGGCTCAGAAGTCCCACAGTATAGAAACCTGATTATCTTTCTTTAGCCCAGTTTTCCCTACTTTGTGGTTATACTCTTCACTACCCTTCAAACCTCCCTCCATACATGACAACTTTTAGTATTATTGGGACTCATGTGAGACTCACAGGGTTACAAGTGGGGCGACAAGTAGAAAGTGGATTAAGGAAAGGAGGGACATCAAAGAGATGCTGTGACAGCAGCAGCCACAGTAGTGAGTGAGGAACTCAGCTTGTCTTCCTGTCTGCAAGCATTAAGATCAGTCTGTGGAATGGAAAGGAACAAGACTCCCAGGCCACGTGCTTTTGGAATACAGAATGGTCAGAGGCAAGAGGAGAAATAAAGTTTTGTAAGTTGCAACTGCCGGAGGCATCTCTGCCTTTCCTCCCGTTCTCTGTTTTTCTTTTTGCCGGCCTCCTGCATAACCCCTCTCCACACCTTCCAGCTCAGGCTGAGTAAAGACCCCGACACCTTAAATCTCAGCTCATGGCTCAGGTCAACGAAGTCAGGGGAATCAGGGACGGGGGCAGCAGTTAAGGTGCTATGCTGCGGGGGACAGAGAGCAGGCTTGCCGCTTTGGTATTCTGTTCAGAAAGGCTGTCGGTACCTATATCAATAGATTGATATTCTCCTGGTGAAGTTTCTCCCTGAGGCCTCAGGGAAGAGCCAGGTAGGCGGCGGAGCACAGGGGAAACAGCTCGAGTTCTTTGAGGCTGCAGTGTCTGAGCATGCAGAGCTGCGGGCTTGGCTCTTGGGGGAGAGTTGGGGGGAAAGTCGGTGTTCCACAGGGAGAGAGCCTGAGGCTGTCTTTGTGTGTGCTCCTAACGCGCACTCCCCTCACCCCCCGCCCTCATTCCTCCCAGCCCCCATCCTGGTGGGCAGCCCAGTGAAGACAGTGTGACCTGCTGTTGGGAATGGCCTAGGTGTACAGCTCAACCAGGAAAAACCCACTGGCTGCCTCCTGAAGCCTTGGTTGGATGGCATGTCTCAGAATTCTGATCTAACGGAAGGGACGGGGTACCTTTGGCATAATGACAGGACTGCAGTGCTACAAAGCAGGGATCGCATTGCTGAGGTGGAAAGGTCCTAAGGAACCCAGCTGGGTTGCAATTATGGAGATAGATTTTCTTTTCTTTTCCATATCTTATAATTAATACAGACGCCTGAACAGCATGCATGGTGAGCAGGCCCAAACGCAGACATTTCAACAGCTTGACTATAAGAGACAGAAGAGGCTGGTTGAGTTCTGGATATGTGGCACAAGTAAAAATCTCATACTCCCTGTGCTCTGCTCCTCTGACTGTTACACCTGCTTGTACACTGGCTTCTAGGGCCCTGAGAAGGTGGGAGAAAAGAGGTCAGTGAGAAGAGGATGTCTTATTCTTGTGAACATGATGGACATGGTGACTCTGGCCACTTAGTGGAAAGTAGATTTTGACTGTAAGCGGAAAAATAAGAAGACTTGTTGGGAGGCTTCTGTACCTTCAGGTGACAGATAATGATAGCTTGGATTACGGCAGTAGTGCTAGAAGTGATAGTCAGGATCTTGATATATTCTATAGGTAGAACCTATAAGATTTGCTGATATTTGGGGTGAGATGTGTGAATAGTGAGACAAAGAATGACCTCAAGATTTTGTCCTGACAACTTATAAAATGAGGTTGTCATATATTGAAATGAAGAACATGCTGGTAGAGAACGTTTCATTGGGAGTGGTGGTACTGGAATCATGAATTTGGCTTTAGTCATGTTAAGTTGCAGGTGACTTAAACATCTAAGTGCAGGTAATGAGTAGACAGTTGCGTGTGAGAGGGCTAGGCCCAGGGAAGATGCCGGGGCTAGGATATAATGTTGAGAATCATCAGTGTGTAGATAGTTTTTAAAAGTCTAGGGACTACATGAGGTCATCAAGGGAGTAAATGAGGATAGAGAAGAAAAGGGGTGTGTGGGGCACTCCAATGTTTAAAAATCAAAAAAATGAAACAACCAGCAAGAGAGTCTGAGAAAGTATGCCTGAGACAAGACATGGTATGTAGTGCAGAGTAGATGCTCAGTAAAAGCACAGCCACTACCATCTCATCATAATCATCACTATTTTTATAGTTAGGGTACTGGAAAAATGAAGTCTCAAGTACAAATAGCAAGGATTCAGGAGGGTACACATCACCTCCATGCTTCCTCTTTTCTTTCTCTTTCCTTTCTGGTTCCCCATTGCCCGTGGTCTCAGATTTCCATCTCTGTAATAAAGACAAAACAATAAAACCTTTGGTTACACTAAAATAATAATCCTATAACTTAGTTCAAAATATTCAAGAAAAGCTGAGATCTTCGGGTAGTTGGTAGGATGAGTAATCACTGAACAGGGTCATAATAGGGAGAGTCAGGAAATTGGACCTGACTTTGTCATCTTACTAACTCAGGTGTGACCTGAGGCAAGTCAGTTCATGCCTCCTGTTCTTGAAGAGGATGGAGACTTCCATTCAGGTGGGAATACTGATTAGATCATCAGTTTTCTGATTCAGTTGGCATCTCTGCCATTTTCTTTTCTTTTTCATTTTATTTTATTATTTACTTATTTATTTTTTCCAGCTTTATTGAAATATAATAGACAATTAGTTGCTCGTATTTACATTGTACAATTCAATGAGTTTTTTCAATTATAGTTGGCATACAATCATATATTAGTTTCAGTTTTACAGCATAGTGATTAGAAATCTTTATAACTCACAAAGTGATCACCCCACTAAATCTAGTACCCCTCTTCTCCTTTACACATTTATTACAGCATCGTAACTATTTTCCTTATACTACACTTTATATTTCCAAATCTATTTTGTAACTATCCATTTGTACTTCTTAATCCCTTTGCCCTTTTTCCCCATTCCCCCAACCACCCTACCATCTAGTAGCTCTAAAAATATTCTCTGTATATTTGAGTTTATTTCCTTTTTCTTCTTGTTTATTTTGTTTTTTAGATTCCTCATGCTCGTGAAATCATGTGATATTTGTCTTTATCTGACTTATTTCATTCAGCGCAATACTCTCTACATCCGTCAAAGCAATATCTTTTCCTATCCTCCTCCTTTTAGTCTCTGTGTGTCTTTTAATTTGAAGTGAGTTTCTTGTATGCAGCATATGTAGGGGTCTTGCTTTCTTATCCATTCAGCCACCCTATCTTTTGGTTGGAGCACTTAATTCTTTTCCATTTGAGATACTCGTCGACAGGAACGTAGGTATTACCATTCTTTATTCCTGTTTTCGATATGTGTTTTTTCTTCTTAAAGAAGTCTCTCCAACATTTCCTGTAATACTGGCTTGGTGTTGATAAACTCCTTTAGCTTAATTTTGTCTGGGAAGCTCTTTATCTGTCTTTCATTTCTAAATGACAGCTTTGCTAGATAAAGTATTTTTGGTTGTAGAGCCTGGGTTTTCATCATGTTGAATATTTTATGCCAAGCCCTTCTGTCCTGTATAGTTTCTTTTGAGAAATCAGCTGCCATTCTTATGGGTACTCCTTTGTAAATATCTAGCTGCTTTTTTCTTGTTGCTTTGAAGATTCTTTCTTTGTATTTCACCTTTGGCATTTTAATTATGATGTGTCTTAATGTGGGCCTCTTTGTGTTCCTCTCTTTTGGGACTCTCTGAACTTCCTGGGGTTTTATTTCCTTCACCAGGTTAGGGAAGTTTTCCATCATTATTTCTTCAAATAGCTCTTCAACTTCTTGTTTTCCTTCAGGTAACCCTATGACATGGATATTTTTACGTGTAATTGTGTCCCATAGGCTCCTTAAATTACTATTATAGTCTTGGCTTCTTTTTCCTTGCTGTTCTGATTGAGTGCCCTTAGCTTCCCCATTCTCTATAGCAGTGGTTTGATCCGCTTCTTTATCCACTCTGTTTATTCCCTTTAATATATTCATCTCAGATAATGTGTTCTTCATTTCTGACTGGTTCCCTTTCATAATTTCTATTTCCATTTTTATGGTTTTTTTTTTTTAAATCTCTTTGTTAAAGTTCTCAGTGAGTTAATCTGCTCTTCCCCTAAGTTCATTGAGCATCTTTATAACCAATGTTTTGAATTCTGCATCTGTTAGATTGCTTGACTCCATTATTCCTGGATCTCGGTCTGCTCTCTCATATGGTTTCTGCTTCTTTGTCTTCCCATTTTGGGTGCCTTTCTGTGTCTGTTTATACATAGAAACTAAAGTTTCTAAGTCTCTCAGTCTTATTAGCATGGCTTTGTGTAGTAGGTGTCCAGTGGCACAGTCCTGCGAGGGGTTCAGCTGCAGGCCACATTTAGCAACAGCCTGTGCCCCTCCAGGGCTACCTGTTAAGAGTCAGCAAGCAATCCACAGATGCTGTGCTTACAGTTGCCTCAAGAGGCCACGCCAGAAACCAAAGTCAGCTGCTACCAGTGTGAGTCTTGGAGTTGGCTCAGTGAGGAGCACCGAACTCACCAAGGACACACCTGGATGTGGCTTGGGTGGGGCTGTGAGTTAAAGGAGGAGGAGTTTCAGGGAATCCTCTGGGTGGAGCGACCTCTGTTATCTAGTTCAATGACATCTCAGCTATGGCTACACGGTATCCACACACTGGGATGGGGGAGGGCTCAACAGAAGAACAACTGATACTACCAGTACTTCTGCTCGGGAGAGAGCCTCAGTGTCCCCTTATAAGTCCCTGGTGCCATCCCCCTCATTCCTCCATCAGCCTATCACTGCGAAAGTCTGCTCACTGATACAGGCCCCTTAAGAGGCATCTGCAGCTGCCAGCTGTAGCTGCCACAGCCTCTGTCCCACTCAGTCACCTGGGACCGGGCAACCTCGTGTCTTCACCCCCTCCTACCTTCTACCATTGCAGAATGATTTCTTATTTCTCTCCCTAGTTATAGTCCTTCTGTTCATCTGATCCCAGGCGACTTTGCTTGCTGTTTGCTCCGTGTTTCTGTCACAATTCTGATGTGATTGCAAGGGGGAATGAACAAAGCCTCTATCATCTATGCCATTTTTTTTTCTCATTGCCACTTGCTTTTCTTGTTTCCAAAGCATATGGATCCTATCTTCAATTATTAAAGTAAGATAATGGTTCCTGTGTTTTCTCTCTGAGAGTCTAACCTTGAACCGGTGGCCATTCAGTACTCAAAAAGTCTAGGAAAGGAGTGCCATTTAGGGGAGATTATGCAAGGTTCCCCATCTCATCCATCCCTGAAGGCTCTCTGAGAACTATGGATCTCATCGGACTGCCAGAAGGCCAATTACTTGAACCATATTCGTTTATTTCCTTCCATAATTATCTTCATTGAATTGCATTTTAGGAATCATGCCCTTGGCTTTAATTAAACATCCTTGAAAAAGTCATGCAAAGTTCACTGCTGCATTTGCAGAAGAACTGTTGTGGCAGACACCACCTTATATCATTCTGAAAAAACCTTTCCACATGCTTTGTGGAGCACAAGTCTGCAGGATATTAATAAAAATTTCATCATGGGGAAAGGTTAGTGAGTTTGGGAAAAAACAGATGTCTTTCCTAAAGGTTGTCTAAGAGGCTTATTAATAAAAAAATATTGTGGGTACCTAGAAAGAAGAAAAACTATACAGGATTTCCCATTTTATTGACCACAGAATCCTATTTTGGTGCATGTTTTGGGATTAGTGTTCCATGTGCCCAGCAGAAGAGGTTCTGGATATTTCATACTCCATCAGTCAGCACCATGAACTGGGCCATGGGAAGATGCAGAGAAGAGAGCTACGTAAGTAATTGATCTGGGAGCCTGCAGGTGGATAATGGGCTGCTGGATCATCAGTGCACAGTGATCTTGGGTACTTGGAGTCCCAGGAGGCTCTGCAGCATCCTGGCTGTATCAGACATTAAATTTTGTTTTTTTTTTATGGGGGCTGGGGACCCAGTTTCAAATATATCACTCAGTGACCCTTCTGTAAAACAATACATGAAGTTAAAATATTAAAAAAAATAATTAGGTGTTAGGAAAAGGGTATAAAGACATTTGTTATATTAATGTTTTGTGGTAGTGATAGGCAGAGATACCAGTTGCTACAAGAACTTGCTACCTTGGAATAGCATGGAGAGTATTCCTCCCCCTTCCCCTATAGTTGGAGTCTCCTGCTTTCATTTCCAAATGCACACACTCCATCAATCCTCAAATTCCAGTCTCTGAAGCTCCATGAAAGCCCTATGGGAAAGCTCTCCTCCTCCTCTTTGCTGGGCAGATTGACTAGTATAGGTGTGTGTGCAGATTGCATGCCCTACTATTGATACAGGTTAATTATTTAGAGGCTAATGATTTCATTTTAAAGTGGGAATTGAAATATGTTTTGCTAAAGCTTCCAAAGTGGTGGGAGAAAGAGGGAGGAAGATGATAGATCAATGGGTAAATATAATTGCTGATGATCTGGGTCCAGCCTTATTCCTAAGGCTACATATTTATTCAGGAAGAACAGCAAGACAATTAGTATCACAGGCATCCTTAAAAGAACCACACTGGCCAGCCTGGCTCAGCATGAGGGGCTTTCAGATGGGCAGATGTCTATGTAGTGAGATTTAAGGGAAGGCTTACTAAGTCCTCTGGCCTTAAATATTTGCTGGACGACTTGTAACTTCACCATTAGAGCTAAATTTCTTTGATTCTTAGAGCTCTTTCAGCATTCAAGAGCCCTTGAAAGTGAGAAAACCACGGAACAGGTTGTACCCTGCTATCCACTAGCACTGTAACTTGAGTAGAACTGAGGGTAATGGGAACGGGAAAAGATGATCTTGTGCCCTGGGATTCCTGGTGTGTCCCTCTTTGAGGCTAAGAAAATTAGAGTGACAGTTTAAGGAAAACCTCCAGGACCATGTTAACTGTTGGAGGGTAGAGTAAGGATTTTTCTATGTTGACTACACATCTACCCTCTTATTATTTGGTTGGTTTGAGACATGAGACACCATGAATTTAGCTGTTGTGTCATGGCCTGAGCCCCACCCCATGAGCCATCTAGGAAGAGATGAATAGATGTGCTGTGACCCTGTGCTGAATAGATGTGCTGTGACCCTGTGCTGTGACCCTGTGCTGACCCTCCTTCTCCAGACCATGCCCCTGGAGGAAGCATAAACAGTATCTTCAGAGTGAACATGAGAGTTGGTTTTCTAGGCAGATGCCTGAAGACAGTGAGAGTGGAAGGCTGCATGATTCTCTCCCATGGACCTAGCACTGGGGAGAGTAACGATGGGGGCAGGTCATCTCATCTCTTTCCCTCTCCAGGCAATGAGAGCTTTTGCGAGTCCTTTTGTGGGGATCCATCAACTCCCTGAATGGGAAACAGACTTGAAAGCAGCCATGTTCAGCTTCTCAAAGCACATATGTCTACTGAGAGGCTCAAACTTCAGTGGCTGTGCTCTTTCTGCATAGGGAGGCATATGTACACACAGCAGGAGGATACATGGAGGGAGCATCTGCAGTGTGAGAACCCAGAGTGAGAAGCAGAGAGGATGGTGACTACTTGGGCAACTGGCCATGGACAGTGGCTCTGGTGAGGTGAAGAACCCTCTATGCACTTGCACGGAACCTGGGAGAGGGCAGTGAGTACTGGAAATGGCAGCTACTCACGGCTGCCTGCTGTGGTTGGCTGTTGGGCAGGGCTGCCTTTAGGGTAGCGTTAGAGCAGAGTAGGAGAAGGATGAAACCTCCCCATCCCTCCCTGCCCATTTCAACACTTCCTTGGAAGCTCATTCTGGGGAAAACAAATAGTATGTGTAGAGGGGGATGTGGATGGAGTCAGAGAGAAGGCAAAGTTTCAAACTTGGTGAAGCTGAGTGTTTACAGAGCTTGCTTTGTAGTAATGTGAGCATTCTTGGGAAGGCTCAAGTAATAGCCCGCTGGGGACCAAGCAGTCTCACAGGCCTCCTGAGGCTGATTGGGGCTGTGTGGAAGCTGTTTAGCAAGGTCTCAGGGGATGTGGATGGGGAGAATGAGGCATGTAGTTGACTGGGGCTCATCAACAAAGTAGAGTGTAGTAAATAGGTTGCCAGCTGGAGGCAAGTATGGGAGAGATCCCCTGAGCATTTGATCTTTGCACATCCTTCTGGGTCATTCTCTTCTTTGTAAGAACCACAGAACTTCACTCATGGCAGGTGCTAAATAACTGCTCACAAAATAAATTATGAAATGCAGCAGAAAAGGGCTCTGATTAAGGGTGGAGGGGAGGAAGGGCACAAACATAGACTTCTTGTCTTTACAGTTTCATTCAGAGCTGACGGCGGCTTTATATTAACCAAAGGGTGGACCCAGTGACCCTACGCAGCCCAGAAATCCTGAAATATTTAGATTTGTTTGTTAGAGGAGGAAACAGAACCTCTTTTGGATTGGAAATTCAATTATTCAGTAAGGCGAGAGCTCCCCTGTGTCTGAAAAGGCAGGTGCTCCCTGTTGGGCTGACTGGGGTGCTGAGCCCAGGAATCCTGCCCAGGAGTTTCAGGGGCTGGCCAGGTCTGTCATTAATTCTGCCCTGTGGGTGACATGGATCCTCTCCCCATAGTGCACGAGCTCTGGTGTGCTTTCCCGTGACAAAACTCATAATTGAAGAGTAGCAATAGCCTATTTCTTCCGATAGAATCTGTTGTCTGATTCAGTCTAGGGTTTGGTTCGAGGCAGTGCCTTTGTAAACACCCTTTTCAGCTGCCATCAGGGGCTGGCATCTGAGTTCTGTGAATTTAAGCTGGTTTTTGTCCTGACAGAGCTTGTCATTATCTGCATATGTAAGCAAATGTATACACAGGTGATACAGGTCAGATCTCTCTCTTTCTCCGGGAAGTGTGGTTTTCAGCAGTGTCTGGCTGAAAAGACAGACATTTCATTATTTTGAAAGTCCTTTGCGGCCAGTTGTCACACAGCGTTATCCAGCTGCCCACGGCCTGCTCTTAACAATCAATCGAGAAAGCTCCATCTAACACAAGCGACAACAGGGAATGGTTGAGAATCCTGCTGCCTTTTACATGTCTCCTAAGGGTAGAACTTCTAAAAAGATGAGCTCAAGTTGGCATTATTATGGTCAAAATATGGTTTGGTTCATTCATTCCTTTATTAAGCATGGATCCTGCTATGTGCCAGACATCTAAGGAGAGATATAAATGTCTTCCAAGAGTCTGCTATTGCACAGGGGAGGTGGCTGGGGAAATTTATCATTTAGAAGCAGCATAAAAGTACTATAAAATAACTGTTTTGTTCATTCATACATTCACTCATTCATCCACCCATAGCAATTATAATGTTTTAACTGGTAATAGGAACTGGATGCTCCAAACTTGACATTCTAGTTGGTGGGGACAAGGATGTAAACCACCAACTCTAATTACTACAAGCCAGAGTGCACTGCTTATCAGTGGAGAGAAGTACGGGGCAAGGGACAGACTTACACAGGGGATGGATTATTAATTCCAGCCACTGAAATCAAGTTAGTCATGGGCTATTGTGTGGTTCCTGTTTATTCCTACTGGTGCTGCTATGTCCTTTTCTTGAGCATTGTACCCTCTCCAGAAGTGTGACCACTACCACCCTTCTTTCTTTCTGCTGTGTCTCAGGGGCACCCAGAGGGTATCTCTGCCATCTGCAGGGACAGTTTGCTCATGTGCTGGCTTTTTAGCCCGGCTCCAGGGAGGAGAGGACCACAGCTGCACCTCTACAGCAAGGTGGCCTAATTCAGTCACTGGGTGAAGGCAGGAGGAAGGTCAAATTCATGAGAAATTATGCATTGCAGAGTCATTTAGTCCTGAAGTACCAGTTTTGTTTCCTGATGGTTTTCTAAATTCAGAGACCTGAAAAATTCCTACAGAGCCATTGTAGTTAGACCGAAGAGGTGTCCCTTTCAGCCCCCCAGCAAGGCTCTAGGGACCGGACATTTGCTCAGTATTAAGGACCAACCATCTTTCACAGAGAGGAGACTCTGCCTCATCAGGAGCAGAACCCACTAAGCATTAAAGTTTCTGAATATCAGCATTTTCCAACACAGTGATAGGTAAATGGGTAGAGAATATGACTGGACATTCACAATAGAACGGTATCTGTTCCCAATAAACACAGAACTATGTTCAATTGTACTACTCATCAAAGAAATGCAAGTTATAAATCAATAATACTTTTTAAAAACGCCACAAAATTTGCTGCTGAGGATGTAGGGGAAAGGATGTTTTCATCTCTTGCTGCTGGTGGGGATGTAAACTGGTACAGACCTTCTGGAGGATAGCACTGCAATTTGTGTGTCAACAGCCTTAAAATGTTCATACACTTTGAGCCCGTAATTTTGCTTTTAGGATTTTATCCTAAGGCTATAATCAAATTTATGTACAGGATTCATGTTCAAGAATATTTATCTCAGCCATTAGTATAATAGAAAAATATTAGAAACTACCACGATAGGGGGTTGGTTAAATAATTGATAACATAACTAAAAAATGGTAAACAGTTCATTCATTAAAAATGATTTTCTCAAAGAATATTTAATGATGGGAAGAAATAATGAACAAGCAAGGCACAAAATACCAGATGGAGTATTTGAATTTTGTTAAAAATTTAATAATACAAGTACAGAAAAAATGATTAAAATAGCAGTGGGGATTTGATTACAGGGTCATTTTTTCCTTTATATTTTTCTGTATTTGGTGTTTTCAATAGAGTATCACATATTATCTCCAAGCCTCAAGTTATTGCTCTGTAAAATGGGGCTCGTTATGCTTACATTGCAGTGTGGTTGGGAAGATCAGCGAAAGTACTTGAAAGTACCCTATACAGTGACCAGCCTATTGTAATATGCAATAAATGGTTACAATATCATTATCTGCAGTTGCCAATGACACCCTAGTTCAGATATTGATCCATAACAATTACTAATGTTGTTTTTATGAAGACAACAAAATGATTAATTGAAAAATCTATGTCACTTTTACTGAAATTCTTAGTATTAAACTTCTGTTCTTCCTCATAAGGATGGATGAAATGCTTAGCTTTTTGTATCTAGTGCAATAATCTCCATTCTCATCCAGTTCAGACATCTCATTTAAAATCCATGGTCTGTTGACCTTCAACACCTTATTACTTGCTTTATCTCACATTATTCAGTTGAAATGATACAAACTTTGTATTTACTAATTAGAGAGAATTCTAGTTCCTGAAGCTATAATAGGACAAAGTTCTGTTTTAAGTAGAATCCTCTTTGATGAAATAGAAAGAGGGACTTTCCTTTAGTGCTCTCTGCAAAATGCCAATTGCTCTCCTCTGTAAGAGTCCATTTTACAGCTCTCTTCTTTTTCTCTTTCTGAGGTCTCTCTGTTTGTGTCTGCTCTTGAGGTTGAAATTTATACATGGTGGTAAAAAATAATTTCAAGATGGGTCGGAGTTGAAAAGGACCCCGCCATTGTGCAAAACAAACAAAATGGGCAAATATATCTCCTACGAAACTATTAGTGACCCTCACTGGCTGACGCAGCCTAGAGTTTTATTATTTAATTCACACTTATCAACTGCGATGGTCTAGCTAATGGGATCAATTTGGACCTCTTAACAGGCATCCAGAACAGGTGGAAAAGCTGAGGTAACTGGAAATTTACCTTTTTTTATGTTCATGTATTAGGGCATCTTCTTTTCAAAGCGACATATTCCCAACCCATCTGACTCATGTTGTAAAAAAACACACCATTCCCAGCTAAAGTGATTAGAAAAAAGGTGGAAACTGCAGAGGAAAAGGGCTGTGGTGGGGAGGCATTTTATTTTTTATCAATGTCTGAAGAGTGCCTGATTCGATAAGATGTGCAGTTTTATAAAAATGTCATGCAACTAATGTAATGAAATAGCTCACGGGGCTAGGGGGACCCAGCCGGGGTCTCTGGCATGACCAACTAAACGTGAGACTGCCCCACTACTCCATCTTGGAGGGGAACCAAGAGGAGCGTGAGGATCATGCTTGGGGTTGCACAATTCCTTCTTTACTCCTGCATAAGTCACAGATTCAGGTGTTTGGGAGTGTATAAGCTGTGGACTCATGGACACAGAGGTTTGTGGGTATGTGTGTGAATTGCAGATGGAGAAGCTTCCTATTTTAGGCAACTCTGGCCAGGGCACCTTAAGCTCCAAGTTATTCTCTGGAATCCAGTCAGTAGCCTTTCACTAAGAGATAAAGTGCCTTTCTGACCCTGTTATTCATCTCATAAACTTCTTACCTCCCAGGGATGCTGTGAAGTCTCAGGGGGCTAATGGAGAGCCCTAAAAGTCAGTGGTGCCCACAGGTATTATTACATCTGGGATAGACTTCCGCTCTTAATTCATTTGTGGGGGGAAAAAACCTGCTTCTTTTTGATGCCACCTGCACAGAAGATGTTCAGTTGTAATAGGATTGCAGGGATTTTAATATATAAACAACATTTATTTTGTTCTCTTTATGAAATAATTTATTCTTATTGTAGAGAATTCAGAAAATAATGAAAATACATCAAAGAAAACAAATTTCACCCTTAATCCCATAACATAGGGGTAACCACTTTTAGTATTTTTGTGTTTGCTCTTTTAGCTGGATAGGTGACTAGGAAAATTAAACACACACACAAAAATTTACAGTGGGCCGCTTTCTTCATAGGGAAATGGGATGCCCCATAGGGTGTGCCTCTAGCTACTTTCTGCGGAAGCGGGAAAGGCAGATTTCTTTAGTCGGGTTGATTGTCTTATAGAAAATAGTTCTTACCACCTATCATCCAAAAAGTTCTTATCACCTAGTATCAACAAATCAGTTGCCATTTTCCTAGACCTAAATGCAATGAATGTTTAAGCAATTTTTTTAATTAAAAGCTTTAGGTAGTTGGCCTAGTACTGTACCCCAGATAAAAACGTTTCATTCTTTTGAACCCAAATAATGTTGTCTAGGCATTTTTGCAGGGAGGGGAGGGTGTGTGATGGTGTGTATGTGTGTGTCCCACGTGACTCTACTTTTCCTAACATTTTTTCTTATTATCTCACTTCATACACTGCTTTTTTTGCTTAGCTATTATTTCATAATCATAAACTTAACTCTGCAACCTAGCTAGACTTGGAGGAGGACAAGGAAAATCTAGAAACCAGTGAACTGCAGCGAGAGCACAAAGTTTATAGGGTGTTCTGAGCAAATGGGGGTAAGGAGCGCTCTCTTGAGCTACAAAAGGAATGGTCTGCTGGTTAACATAAAACAAGTCAAGTTGATTAGAGTTGTCCACAGTCAGCAATGGTGATCTTCTTGCTGGTCTCACCATTCCTGGACCCAAAGTGTGCCATGGCTTCCACAATATGCATGCCCTCTTTCACCTTGCCAAAGACCACACGCCTGCCATCCAACCACTCAGTCTTGGCAGTGCAGTTGAAAACTGGGAACTGTTTGGGTTGGGTCCAGCGTTTGCCAGAGGCAAGATGCCAGGACTCGTATGCTTCAGAATGAAATTTTCATTATCAAATTTCTCCCATAGAGGGACTTGCCACCCACGCCATTGTGGCGTTTTAAGTCACCACCCTGGCACATAAATTTTGGCATAATTCTATGAAAGCAAGAAACTTTGTAACCAAATCCTTCCTCCCCAGTGTTCAGAGCTTGAAAGTTTTCTGCTGTCTTTGGAACTTTGTCTGCAAACAGCTTAAAGGAAATGATGCCCAAGGACTTGCCACTGATGGTGATGTTGATGAGAATGGTGGGGTTGACCATGGCAGAGTGTGGGTGGCTCTGGGACGGCAGCATCTGTAAGGCCTACACGCTCATCTTCCTTAATTCCTTCAGTTTCCTTTTCTCTAGGACGTATCTTCCTTTCCTATAAAACAATCCAATGTCATTCCATCAGATCCTTTCTTATATCTTCACATTTTCTAGTTTATTCCATCTGCTAAATAACATGTAACTCTGCCACTTACTCCTGCTCTGGAAGTTGGGATAATCCAAACTGAGGGCACTCTCCCACAGAAGATGGGGAAATTATTGTTCCATGGATAGGGTAGTAGAGTGGAAAATAGGATATGTACATGGAGATGGTGTTGGAGAGGAAATTCCAATCTGGGGTGCAGCTGACTTTCTTCCATAATATCAAGAATGAAAATCATCTCATCATTAAGAAAATTATTTTCTTTAATAAGAGAACTTTTATTCGTTTAATATAACTTTAACCCCTTTTCTTTCCACGTCATGACTGAGGCCTTTGCCAGGCTAAACATGCTTTCCCTCTCTGCCTGAAAGCATCCTTAATTACTTTAAATGGCAATGAAAACCTCTTTAGTTTTCCTCCAATGACCAGAATTCTCTTTGATCTTGGAGGAGAGGTAAGCAAGATTCTGATGTTGGAAAGATGTAGAAAATGAAGTTTCTTCTGCCACAAGTATGGGCGATGGGTGAATGTTGTTGATATATGACTATTACCAATCTTCGCCTTCCTCCTGCTCATTCATCCTTTGTAGGTAGATCTGTCCTTTAGGTTTGGGTGAAGTATTGGGGGAAAAGAAGGAAGAGAAGAATTAGAAGTAAGTGAGTTGGTGGAGGAAAGTTCGTGCAAGAATTTTTGAAGAGATAATTAAGAAGAGTGGACAGGAGAGAAAGGGGGAATTAAAAAAATAATTCTATGATGTATATATTCTTCCTTGCCACCTCCGCCCGCCAAAGACTCTAAAGAATGCATTTGAGTTAATTTACAATTACTTTGTGATTGCTGGACTCTGCAGTCAAAAAAAGAAAGAGTTAAGTCCATTTAACTTTATGTCATATCTCCATATCATTAAACATTATTTTAAGGACATGTGTTTTAATGGCTATATGATGTACCATAATTTATTTAACCAATTCCCTACTTTTGGATAGTTATTTTCAATTATTTTGTTGTTTATAAATATATCTATATTTCTATCAAAATACATTTATATAAAAATATATCAATATTTTGTCTGCAACTCTGATTGTTATGTTGTCAGAGTAATTGATGGTGGTTGTAACCAACTAAAATCTCAGTGGCTAGCAGGTCAAAGCCTGATTTTTTATTCGGTTTATTGCCTAGGGTTGGGAGTGGTGGAGATCTGTTCTGTTCTTCGCAGTTATCAGAGACTCAAGCTTCCTGTATATCGTGGCTCCATCCTCCTCCGGTCCTCAGAGCCTCCCACTGGGTCCTCTGATCTGGAAGACAGAGAAGAAGGGAACATGAAGAAAGTACGTCCACTCTTGACCTTCTCAGCTTAGAAATGACACATATCACTTCTGCCCATAGTCCACTGTTGAGAACATGTCATATGGCTCCACCTAAATGCAAGGGGACTGTGGAAGAGACAGTGGTATCGGTTAACAACAAGTCCAGGTGCTGTCAATTTACTCTCAGATTTTAGAATACAAAGAGTTACAGTCCTGGAATCTTTTGCCAATACTAGATAATTGCCATTTGATGTTCTCTTTCGCTTATAGAGACATTGAACTTGGGTCTTCCCACATCTTCCCACATGCTCTTCCCAGTCTCTTTTCTCTACCCCTGTGGGTCCCCTTATCTCCTCAGAAGATTCGATGAGCTACCTCTGGGAGAAGGAGCTTGCAACTGCTTCAGAACTCATGTGCGTGTTATTCAGATCCCAAATCCTTTCCTATCTCTGATGCTGGCTTATTTCTCCAGGTGCAGAGCAAAGCTGTAGTTGACTTCATGGGTGTTACAAGGTCCCTGACTCCAATACTGAAGGACGATTCCTTGCCCTTGTGAAATGTTACTAAATATGAGGACCTCTGATTGGAAAGGACAGTGGGAAGGGGGAGGGTGGTGTCAGGCAAAATGCACTGACATTTCAAACACAACTGACTACTCTGGCCCCTGGTAATGGCTTTAGTATTTTCACAGCTCATCCCCGAGACTGAGCATCAGGACTATTAAGAGCTAATTGAGCTGAAAATCTTCCTCCTCATGCTCTAAAACTTTCAGGCAATAAAGGGTTTCTGTCCCAGGTCTGGAGTTGTGTCCTGGGGACAATGCAGTCAGCTGCCTCTGTCCACCCTGCCTCTGTTCTCTGTCTTGACAGGGTGGGGATGCTAATCACAAACAGACTTTTTAAGCAGAATGCCTATTGCTGTGGCTACTGAATCAATACTCTGGACTGAGTTGTTTGCCCTCAAAACTGCTGGTGCTATAGGCATGAAGCTCGTAGGACTTGAATGTGTGCCCTGTGGTCCACCCACTGTGTTTTTTCAGATGAGCTGATATGATAATCCTGTAGTTTGACGTTTTCCTGGAGGACACTTCAGAGAATTTCCCTAGGATTAATGTAATTCTTTTCTTGGGGCCGAGGAGAAAGGTCGTCTGTGAAGCTCTCACTTGCATGTGCACCCCCATTCTCTGTTGCCTTTATTCTCTCTTGCTTCAACCCCCATCAACACCCTCCCTGCCCATTCTCAGAAGATCTGGGAATCAGATCCAAAGGTAAGATTTTTGGAGAATCGTTATATTTTGCACTTGTCCTGAAACTAGATAAACCCTCATTAAGTGAATGAGGAAAAAGAGCCAGGAATTGGTGTGGTGTTGATGTTGCTGGTGGAGCTGGTGTTTCCCCACTACCAGTCCTGCGCCTTCCTCAGCCACTATGCTGTCATCTCTTCTTCCCTGAAGAAGGTCTTGGCCATCTTTTGAAAATACAAAGCCTGGCACTGAGACCGTCTTGTTTAGAGAGCAGGGAGAGCAAATGCTGCTCACGTTCTCCTTGAACTCCGGCCTCGCTGGCTGTGTTGTTTCTTCTTGGTTGTGTTGTGTGAGGTCCATTCCTGTAGCACCCTAAAATTCCATTGAATCCCTGCATTTGTGCTTCTGGACGGTCACTGAAATAACGAACAACAGCAATAATACCAACCGCTTACTGACTACTGATACTATCAGGGGACCTTGCCATATAGTATCATTAGAATATGTTTGTTGAAGGCTTACTCTTTGCCAGGCAGTGTAGGTGTGCTTTATGTGTGTTCAATCACTTAACCCTTCCAACAACACTGAGTTAGGACCCACTAATATCTGTTTGACTGAAAAGGAAATTGAGGTTGAATGGTTAAGTAATGAGTAAAAGTCCATGTTTTTACCCCTTTCACTAATATACCTTATATAACATATACATATATGTTATATATGTAATATATACTGTATATATCATATATTATCTATTTTATGTATCATCTATTTTTTATAATCTTTGCAAACACCTTGCAAGGTAGGTGTTACTATTTTCATTTCATGAATAAGAAAGTAGAGGCTCTAACAGCCTGAGAGAAATTTATATCATCGTGTCACAACTTACAAATCATTGAACAAGGATTTGAATCCAAGTAAACCTTTTTTTACAAAAAAATCTATGTCCTTTCCATGCTCCAAAATGTTTTTTGGTCAAATGACTTAAATAATATTCCCTCAAGCTTGTCACTGGGCAGAAAATGAGACATTAGGGCTTTACTAGAAATTACCAAAAGGCAAAATTTAAGCAGGAAAAATGAAAAAGGGCTTAAGGAAATGGCTAATGTCCCCACTAAGTAAGGCTCTGGAAAACAGACCCACTTTTCGGAAACCTTCCTGGTGAAGGGTGAGCCTGGATCCAAAAGGACACACATCCTGGGTTCCAGGGCTTTTCAGAAGAGAGAGCAGAGGACTCTTCTGCAAATTATTTACAGGAAGTGAAAAATTCTGTCCTGAATATTGGCTTGTCTTTTAGAAAAGCTATGAGGGGAAACTACTTTATACCTCCTGTTTAGACAAAGTTTCCATGTTTTAAATTTCAGTTAGGCATAATTTGAATGAGAAGGAACATTGGCTTTTAGAAAAACAGACAATGGTGTAAATTGGGATTATATAAATATAAGCTTTGTTATTAAAAAGAGATATACAAAATCTATTTAAATCATAAACTTGGCTGTAAGAAAAAGATTGAGAAGGGAACCATTTTATTTAAATGAAGAAGTTTCAAGCAGTAGTTAGCAGCTGGTAATCTCTAATTTGTGGGCTAATGTTGAAGCAAGTTAAGAAAATGACCTCAGGGAAAGATCAGAGTGATGTTTTTATAGAATTCTGGATTTAGAGAGACCTTGGAGAGCATCTAGTCCAACGAGCTCATTATAAAAATGCAGGAACTGAGGTGGGCAGAGTAGGGGCAACCTCCTGTGCTCACAGAGATATAGTTGTTATGCACTAAACTCACTTAAATCTTTTTTGTGTAGTTACATGGATGAAAAGAAGAAAAGGTGAAAAACATTTGCTTTTCCAGTCTATGGCTGTATCTCCCTAATACTATTTTCCTTTTAAAAGCTGTTTCTCCCTATATTGAACTTTTTTTTGATTAGTTGTAAGCAATAAGGTCTCCATAAAGAAAAGAACAAAGTTTGGGACTTTAAACATTATTTATTTCTTAAAAATGTATTTATTTTTAAAAACCATATGTGCATATGATATTAAATCAAAAAAGTTAAAAAAGGTACAGATTTAGACAATGGCCTCTCTCTCAGGGAGATGAGCCCCAGTAACTCCAGGGGCTTACGGCCCTCTCAGAGTATCCTACACACGGACAAGCACATATGTAAATATGCTATTCTCTTTTCTTTCAGTTTTACAAAAAGATCAGCAAACTATTTACGGTATCCTTCATCCTGCTTTTATTATTTAGCAACATACTTTACCTTGGGGATTGCTAACATATTAGGTCTTGTTAAATTGTTTCTTTGTTTTAAATGGCTGCATAGACTTTTATTGTCTGCAAGTACTAGAACTTATTTAATACATTTGGGTCATGTCCTCTCTTGCTATATCAAACAATGTTGTGATAAATATCTTTGTACATACATAATTTCACACACATGGGAATGTATCTGTGGTATGAATTCTCAGAGCGAAATTATGGCACAAAGATGTGTCTTACATTTTGTTAATATTGCCAACTTCCTGTATCTCTGGGAAAGAATGGGGTACCTGTTTACTCACACTGTGGCCAACGCAAAGCTTTATCGGGTTTAAAAAACTTTTAGACTAGGTGAACTTATGGTAGGTGAAAAATATCAGATTGTATTTTTTGTTTGCTTTCAGAGTTAGGTTGAACATCCTTATGTTTAAGAGTCTTTGTAGAAATAAATATTCTTTCTTTTGCTTTTTTCCCCCTACTTGTTTCTGGCCTTTTCTCATTGATTTGAGAAAAGGAAGTGATTAATATATAAAGAAATCTTTATATATTAAGGAAATTAATAAATAATTATATTAATTTAACCATATATTAATTTATATATTAATTTAATTAATATATAATAATAGTATTCGCAAATATTATCTCCATTATGTCACTTGCCTTCCGATCTTATTTATTGTATACCTTCTATCCTCTTTTTGGCTCCGCAGAAGCTTTTTTATTGTGAGCGAATGTGTGGATCTTTCTCTTTATTTGTGTTTGGATTATTGTGTCATACTTAGTAAGACTTTTCCCCATTAAAAACTATAATACAAAATCTCTCCATAGTATAGTTTGAGTACCTTTAGTATTTTCATTATTGTAATTGAATTTTTGATCCATCCTGACTTTATTTTAATGTAAAATATGCACTAAAAGATATGCCTTTATTTTTTCAGATGGCAATCTAGTTGTTCTAGTACCATTTACAAAATAATCAATATTCACATTGACTTAAAATGTTACCTTTATTATGTAAACTTGAAACTACTCTGGCCTTTCTATTTGGATGGAGTCTCTCTACTTAAGAGGTAGTACAATTGGTCTGTCTAGTCAAGAAACAGTACAACATTCTGTTTAATTCTTATAGCTTCCAATATATTTTAATAGTTGGTGGAGCTCTATATCCTTGCTTATTTGTTTTTTTCTTTTTTATTAAAAATTATTGAGGTGACGTTGATTAATAAAGTCAAGTAAGTTTCAAGTATACAATTCACAGCCCAAAGTTAGATTTCCTTCCGTCATCTAATATTTGACCCCTTTTACCTCTACCTACCTCCCTCTCTCCCCTTCCCTCTGGTAACCACTAATCCACTGTCCATGTCCAGGAGTCTCTGTTTGTTCATCATGTTTGTTTGTTGCTTTCAGTATTATACTCCACATATGAGTAATCTTATTTCTTTGTTATAAAGAATAGAACCCTAATATGTTTGCTCTTCTCTTTCCAAAAATACTGCAGACTCTATTGTTTTATAGGTTAATTTGAGGGCGAATTGACATCTTAATGATGTTGCATATTTCTATTAGAAAACATGGCATGCTTTTAATTCATTTAATTGTTCATTTGTGTTCTTCAATGCATTTTAAAGTTTTAATCACATAGATATTACACATTTTAATGTATCTTTCTAAGTATTTTAACTTAGTGGTACTATTATTTCATTATATCTTTCAAGTAATTTTTATTTTTATTTATACAAAATTATTTAATTTGGTATAATAATTATATCCTCAACCATCTTCACCAATTTTTAACTTTGTATTATGTAAGACTTCATTCTCTTATGTTTTCTAAGTATACAATAATATCATACGCACATAATAATAGTTGTACTTTCATACCTCTTCTTTCATATACTTGCATATAAGTATACAGTCTAGTGTCTCCAGAACAATGTTTAATAAAAATAATTGTAATAGGTATACTTATTTCACTTTTGACTTGCCTTTGTGGTGATGTCTATATATGTCTAAATGGAAATATGTACATAGGAGTTTTATACTTTTCTGAAGTATCTGTTTATTTCTACTTCATAAAAATTTTTATCAAGAATTGATAGTGAATTTTAAGAGTACTTTTTTGAAATTTATGACAATTATTATATGATACTTTCTCATTTGCTTCTTTGATTCATTCAAGCACCTACTACGTCCCAGGGAATATCGTAATAATGGGGAATATAGTGATGAACAGAAAAGACAGGTTTCTATTTGCTTGTAGTCTAGTGGTAATCTGATCTATTTTGATATAATAATATGGTAAATTATGTTTATTAATTTTCTAATATCAAATCATTTTCATTTCTCCAGTAAAATTCACATAGTCATGGTACATTATACTTTTAAAGTACTATTCGATACTTTCTGTCTTGTATACTATTTAAAAATTTTGCTTTGACATTCATAAGTTAAATTAGCCTATATTTTGTATATATGCTCTCTTTTTCAGATTTTGTTATCAGGATTATTTTTTCTTTTATGGCAAGATTTAGATGATTTCCTTCTGTTTAATATACTTTAGGTCAGTTTTAAGCACATCGGATTTGTCTTTTCCTAAAGTCTGTGTTAGTATTCCTCTGCAAAACCAGCTGGGTCTTATGCCTCTTGAGGGCATAGTTCTTTGACAATTTTCTTTATGTCCTTTATGGTAACTGGTCAGTTTGGATTTACTATCTCATCTGTGTTACATTTTATTCTCAATTTCTGATGTGTCTGGGTTTTCAAATTTATTTGTATAAATCTGAATGAAATTATTTATTAGCTTATGTAATAATCCTCCTGACATTGTTTTCCTTAGATTCTTTTAACTTTTCCTATATTTGAGGTTATTTATTCTGTAACATTTCTTATTTTGAATGATTGTGCTTCTCTCTTTTGCTTGATTGGGTGAGTTAGCAGTTTATTAATTTTAGTGTTTGTTTCTGTAAAAGAACCATTTAATTATGTTTTATTCCATTGTAGTTTTGTAATTTATTAATTTCTGGTTTTATTTTAGTTAATCACTGTTTCTGTTTATTTAAGGTATATTTTGTTTTTTATTTCTAACTTATTTGTAGTATGTTTAATTTTTTCAGTCTATTTTCACTACCAATATAAGTATTTAAGGCATTCTTCTAGAATTTTCTTCAAAACACTGTTTTAGTTGTTTTCAATAATTTCTATTATATAATGTTTTCATAGCTAAGGACTATTGCTGACAAACTCACATATGCCCTATAATGCTGGAGTAAGTATCATGACCTTGAAGACTTTTGATTAGGGGAATAAACATTAAGACTTAGAAACTTATTTGAAATCGTTTTCTACTCAAATATTTGGCAGAATAAATCAGGTCAGATTAAATACATTTGATAATTGTTAAAAGTACCAAATTGTATTTATTGTTTGATTTCCTTACTCTATTGTCCACTCGCTACCCCCTCTCCCCTCAAAAGGAAATAGATATTATCCTTGGTCTCCAAAAGTCCTTTCAAATAACCATTTTAATAGAAAGAAGCTTGCTATTTTATACTTCATAAGGAAGAAACCGTAATTTACTTTGTAGGAGTGTATTTCAATCAAGGAGAATTTACCTAAAAGATAGTAAATAGTCTAGCAAATTTCTACGTATACATTAAAGAGAAGCGAGGTATTGTTTTTTATGTGACATTATTCAAGCTCAAAATACATTTCATGAGAACTACTTTATATTGTGCAGTCTGCTGATGAATTCGGATATATTAGCTTATGTAACAATTCTCCTGATGTTGTTTTAAGACAGGCATTTATGTACCCTTTAAAGTTGTGGAAACTAAACCTTAGAGAAGATTGCTTTCTCTGAGTATGAAAGAACATAGCTGGGAAGTCAACATCAGAATCTCTGATTCTTATTTCATCTCTTGCCAGATTGGAAAGAATCCACTAAATATTGGTCAACTAGTCATATCTTTTTTTCCAGCCTGCTCTGAAAATGGCAAAACTGTCACACCAACAGACTTGTCATTCTTTCTGTAAACATTTATTGAACACCCACTTTCTACAAAACTATCCCTGCATAGGGATCTCCCAGGGGATGAGGTCTCTACTACCTACCATGTATGCTCATGTGGCAAAGGAGTAGGTTACAGAGCTTGGAAGGGCTGAGCACATCAGGAATCAGAGGAAGAGACCACCCAAAAATAAATGTATAGACCCAGGATTCTGGAGGACTGCTCCAAAAGTTGACGATACCGTTGGAGGCCATGGAAGGGAAGATTATAGCAGACAGGAGGGGAAGTTACAAATAGTGTAGAACATTATGCATTGTAATGAAAAATAGTGGGGGTTTTGTTCTATTATTTTTAAAAAAGTGTCCTAATATTGAAAATTAGTTAACTTAATGGTGACAACAGCAGGAAGATAAAGGAGAGACAAAATAAGAGGAAAGGGAAAAAAAATACTTTCCAGAAGCCACAAATTATTATAGTTTGAGCGGTATAAGATGTTGGGATGTCATCCATTTCGTTTCTTTTTCTTCAGACAGAATTATCCTCAAACTATTCCAATAAAATGAAAGAACATGGCTATTGATTAAATTGTGTCACCCCAGAATTTGCATGTTGAAGTCCTGATCTCCAGTGTGACTGCAGGAAATAGGGCCTTTCTGAAAGTAATTAAGGTTAAATGAGGTCATAAGGGTGGGGCTGTGATTCATAGGATTACAGTCCTCTTAAGAAAATGACACCAGAGAACCCCCTCTATGCCATGTGAGGACACAGTGAGAAGGCAGCTGTCTTGCAGGTCAGGAAGAGAGCTCTCACCAGTACTTGATCCTGGCAGACCCTGACCTGGAATTTCTAGCCTTCAGAACTGTGAGAAAATAAAGTCCTGTTTTTTTTTTTTTTTTTTTAAGCCATCTAGTTTATAATATTTTGGTATGGCAGCCCAAGCTGACTAATACAAACACATTATATTTTAGAATTGTTCCCTAAAACTAAAACTCCTTAGTAATCCCTCATTAGCACCAATGGCCTCAGAAGTGCTCAGATGTAATTAAAGGGTTAGCGATGAAGTGAAGGGGTCTTCCAAAGCAACTTAGAAAGTCTCTTATTAATCACATATATTCTATTATCCAGGGGTAGTTTTAGAGAGTGTTAGGGACCCCTCACAGTTTGGTTGAGATGTTGGAAGAGATAAACTGGAAAAGTTGAGAGTAGCTTCGTGTAGAGTTTCTTGTGAACTTACAAAGATGTAATGTTTAGGAGACATTTCTAATCATTAAATCTGAAATCAAAAAAGGAGATTAGTCTCTTCTACAAACATATAATTTGCTACTCCAGGAAATGGAAGATCATTTTAAATGGGCCAGAGTTTTAAATTAGTGATGCAATTCATTCTTCCACTCATTCATTCTTCAGCGAAGATTAAGGAGCCCTAGTGTGAATCAGGCCCTGTTCTCTGGTCAGGTCAGGAAGCTACTCTTTTAGGTTCTCTAGCTTCCATCATTGTTTTGTCTTGAACAAGGAACATTCTTTTTTGTTGATCTTCTTGGTTTTTAAAATGTTCTGTTGGTCAGGAGTCTTTGATAAACCTTTGTTTATGACCTCCCACCTCTCAAAACTTTTAGTATCAGGGCGAGGAGTCCAGTAATATTTTCCCAGCCTCGTCGTAGAGAAGCTCTACATTTACTTTACAAGCTCAGTAAAGTTTCCTAACCAGTTCAGGTGGAGAAGCCCAGCTGGGCCTCTCTCTGCAACTTATTATTAGCTTTATTAGAACTTCCACTTATGAATCTGCAACATTTGTGCTCTTCTTCTCACAGACCGGGTCATTGCACTGTGCCCATTACAAGGGCAGAAGGACCATATTTTCTAACATAAAGGCTGCCCTCAGTGGAGTCAAGAGGAGAGAACCATGAAAGAAACACTATTTCACAGAAGCTGTAGATCATAGGAACCCAGCAGCGCCTTGAAAGTTGAAAAAAAGATTAAAGACTACTCTTAATCATGGCAGTGACATCATTATAAAAAATTGGCATATCCATCTTTTTTCCAGCCCTTCAGTATCTTGGGCTATGGAGACTGTCTTAAGGAGCTTGTGTCAATTTCAAAGCTTTCCTCTGGAAGCTTAAGCTCTTCTTAACAGTTCTTTGATAGCTAAAAAGCAGAGTTGGATTCTGAAACTCCATTGCTCAGACATTTTGTAAAACTAATATTAAGAAGATTTAAGCTGAAATGTTGGCACCATCATTCTTTTCTTTTCCATCTCCTACCCTGCTTGATTCTCCAAACTCCTCAGACATTCATGCTGCATGCTTAGAAATGAGACTGATGATTTCAATGAATTTCAGCACTAGGAGTCATTTGCTGAGGTTACTCGAGAATAACCCCCAGCCTAACTCCTGATAAAAATCAATAAAATGCTCAACAGAATCATTATATAATGGTTTTATGCACTCTGCCCTCACGATACTTTTAGATTTTTTTCAAAACTAAATATTTGCTCTTATTTTCCATCTAGGTAATCGAGGCAAAGAGGTAGAGTTTTATCTATTCTATTTGGTTAGATTTTAATGTCTCCTTTCTTCTAAGTGGTTCAATAATTAGTATAGGTTGACTTATAAGGGGAAGAAGACACTTTTAGGAGTATTTATCATGAAGATCTAACATTGAAAATCAAAAAGAAAAATAGAACAATTGAAAGGAAAAAGGAGTTCTAAGGAAGGGAAGAGAGGAGAGAAAGAAGCATAAGGGAAGGGAAGGAGAGAATCAGAAGAAATAAACCACTGGAGCTTAGAAATCAGAGAGCAACTTGAGGGAACATAGAAGCCGCTTCTTCAGGAAGACTTTAAATGAAACTGTTATAACAGAAGCAGAGGGCCTTCCTGTTTCCTAAAATGCCCCGAAGAGCAAGCACTGTCCTCCAGTCCAGATCCCAAGACTGTCCCTTCATAGTTATAGGACATAGCAGGTCCCTGGTCTCTGTGGGAATCAGCAATAATTGGTTATCCCCTACTCAGCACACATATAAAGAGACCTTGTTGAAAATAGGTCCTCATTGTCTTATGATCAGAAAATAAAGTTGAAAGAAAAAGTGTCTGGTTACCTCAATAAAGTAGGTGTTAAAATGCAAGCATCGCTCATAGAGCAGGAAAGCGATTCTTTTGCTGTTGTTGGCAGTTGGTGGTAAGGGGAACCTGATGGAATCTTACCAACTCTCGTTTGAGAAGAGCGGTCCAGAGCCATTGCCAAAGACATAAGATAAAAGGCTCCGAGCTCTACCAGCAAAGAGAAGAGGGTCTTAGTGAGGAGAAACCAAGGGAAGCTGGTATTTGGGGAGTTGTTATAGAGGAAACTAACACCTGTCATTTGAGCAGTAGCACAGAAGAGATGTCCAGGTGCCGGGGAGAGATCCTGCAGCAGTCCTGAGCATGGGAAGTGGGAACCCAAAGTCTTTCTCTAAGTCTAAAACAGACTAGACATTTAGATAACCAAAGTCCATGATTGTTATGTATAATTAATTTTGACTTAACATGTTTTTGTATTTCAAATTTTGATGTAATACCTTGTTAAGATGACTTCTAAGACAAAAAGGAAAGGCAACTAATGTTCAGTAAACCCTAGGAGAATGAGTTATGCTTAAGAGCTGTCTTTTCCAGATACCCGATGCTGCCCTAGAGAGAATGCACTAAACATAATCTCATCTTTCCGTAACAATTTTAGAGTATTGCTATGTCAGCTACTTACCCCTGTTGTATTATAGTGTAAACCACTGGTTATGCCCTCAGGATTGGAAAGGTGTGCAGTCCATTCCCAGCCAGAAAGTACTCTTAGTATTAGCCAGCTCAGAGCGCAGAGGATTGTGCAAAAACATTAATTTGCTTTTTCCATCAATCACCTTTCAGTCATAACAGAGACAACCTTAAATGAGAGTTCAGGAGTTCCTTCCCTCCATTATTTTTCTTTTTAATTTCAACTTCCTTCAGTTTGTCTACTCCTGCCCTCCCCCAGGACCTCCTCTTCATTGCAAAGGAAGGAAATATGCTTGATAGAAAGTACTTCCTTGGAATCCATCTTCATGACAGATGGATGTTTTCTTGCTATCGTTTATCACCTTCCTAGATAACTTAGAGGCATTCTTATGCTAAAAACCACCTTTTGGCCCCATCAAGGCTTCTACTTGTTGGAGGGAGAATAAAAAAATAGAAGGGAGGGAAAAATCAGGTCCTGCTACCATTGCAATGCTTTCAGCTCTTTGCTTTCCATTGATGCTAAGTGTGATATGTGTGTGGATGGCCAAAGAGGTCAAGATGGGCCATTTTATTCTCCCCT
Organism: Pteropus medius; assembly: GCF_902729225.1. Taxonomy (NCBI): domain Eukaryota; kingdom Metazoa; phylum Chordata; class Mammalia; order Chiroptera; family Pteropodidae; genus Pteropus; species Pteropus medius. Next base: position 30,000,563 of record NW_024354502.1, on the reverse strand, counting down.
GAATATTTTGAACAGGTCAGGATTGATCTTGCATTAGATGTTACCTGAAGTGTCTATCCTTTTGTTAATAGACCATTTCTTCTAGCCATGTACAAAGTACATCTGTCTACTTTGTTATTAACCATTCATTGTTGGGATTTCATAGTGTTTGTCTAGCACTGACTGCTGTGGGTATCATTGTGAATGGGGGTGTTGTCTTTGAGGGTAATGGTAAAGCTACCAAAGAAACGTAACATGTAGTAGTAGATATGAAAATGGCCATATGGAAACTATAATGAAAATTCGAACAAAAATGTAACTAATTTGACTTGTGTAGTGCAGGGTAAAATCGAAACAGCAGCGTGAACAGGAGTAGTGGAACAAGAGTGGTGAGGGAAGGAGAAATGTGGCTGGGCCCTGAAGGATGTTGCAGTCTTATTAAGAGAAGGCAGGATGTGCGGGGGCGGGGATGTGGGCACTGGAGCAGCCAGGGGAAGGTCAGGACGCTGGAATGAGCATGCTCACGGGAAGGCAGTGATGGGACATGAGGATGAAGGTAGAAGAGGTTAGACAGTTGGGATGAAGCCAGATCTCATCTAACTCTGGAAGCCAGGCAGAGGGCAAACTAGAGGCTTTAGGCCTGTGTTTCTCAATCCCCAGCCTACTCATAAACATGGAGCATCTTCCTGGAGACTCAATGCTACACAGACATTTGGAGTAAATCATTCTTTAAGTCCTGTGCTAAAGCAAATATGGATCTATTTTGGAATAGAATACAAAATTGGCATGACTTTAACAATAAAATATGCATATTTTAAGAAGTTATGGCTTGTAGCAGATCATTTGGATGACACCTTCACACCCCCGGGTACTGTCTTCAATGTGGTGTATATGAATGGGACAGTTTGAGAATTTCCTTAGGCAATAGGAAGTGAAACCTCATTGCTTTAAGCTGTGCCCTGTGTCTGGAGCATTTTTTCTGCCCCTCTGAATATCTTCTGGTCCTATTCCAAGAGATGACATCCTGACTAGAGCAAAGTGTTTATATGTCACATTAATATTGGTCCATGCCAAGGAAGGCATTGCTTAATATCAAGTGGTAGGACATTTGTGTAGTCATTTGTAGGTTGATTTGTCATCATTTCCTCAATAGCCCTAGAAATAATTATTATTACTCTGACTTATAAATGAAAAAATGATGACAGGTATTGTAAACATGTTCATTGTGTCCTTTTGAGTAGACTTCTATGTTAAGATACTAGTCCTTTTGAGTAGACTTCTATGTTAAGATACGAGTCCAGCAGTCATATCCATGTGTGCAGACCTTTATTCTGGAAGGGCCCTTCATGCCACATGTGATCTGCCAGCCTCGTAGAAGGCATGCTGACCTTCTTAAT